>NW_024354500.1:31618636-31727422 GCF_902729225.1 Pteropus medius | reverse complement strand
AGTTTCAAGTATACAGTACATTGGTTAGACATCTATATAGTTCACAAAACAATCCCCCCAATTGCACCCTCCCTCCTGACCCTCCACCTAGCCAATGTATTAATGCTAACTGCATTCTCTATGCTGTGTTCCCCATCCCCATGACCTTCCCTCAGCTACTAATTTATACTTCTTTATCCCTTCTCCCCATTCTCCCAACCCCCCAAACCCCCTCCTCTCTGTCCGACACCAAATTGTCTACTATATTTGTGAGTCTCTTTTTGATTAGTTTGTTCTTTTTATTCCTTAGATTCTGCGTATAAGTGAAATCATATAGTGTTTATCTTTCTCTGAATTAAATACCTTCTAAGTTCATCAAAGCAATATCTTTTTCCATCTCCTTCCTTTTCATATATAGGGGTCTTATTTTCTTCTCTTTTCAGCCACTCTATCTTTTGGTTGGAGCACTTAATTCTTTTCCATTTAAGGTACTTATTGATAGGAATGTAATTGTTACCATTCTTTATTCCAGCTTTTGAAACATGTTTTTTCTTCTTAAAGAAGTCCCTTCAACATTTCCTGTAATACTGGCTTGGTGGTGATTAATTCCTTTAGCTTATTTTTGTCTGAGAAGCTCTTTATCTGTCCTTCAACTCTAAATGATAGCTTTGCTGGATAAAGTATTCTTGGTTGTATATCCTGGGTCTTCATCCTGTCGAATATTTTTTGCCAAGCTCTTCTGTCTTGCAGAGTTTCGTTTGAGAAATCAGTTGCCAGTCATATGAGTGTCCCCTTAAATGTAATTATTTGTTTTTCTCTTGCTGCTTTTAATATTCTTTTTTTGTATTTAACCTTCGGCATTTTAATTATGATGTGTCTTGGTGTGGGCCTCTTTGGATCCCTGATTTTTGGAATTATCTGAGCTTCCTGAGGTTTTATGTCCATTTCCTTCACTAGGTTAGAGAAGGAAGTTTTCCATCATTGTTTCTTCAAACAGCTGTTCAACATCTTGATTTTCTTTAGTTACGCCGATCAGACGGATATTTGGACCCTTAATATTGTCCCATATCCTCCTTATTTTTATAGTCTTAGCATCTTTTTTTTTTTTTTTTTTTTTTTTTTTTTTTGT
The DNA here is from genome assembly GCF_902729225.1 of Pteropus medius. Lineage (NCBI taxonomy): Eukaryota > Metazoa > Chordata > Mammalia > Chiroptera > Pteropodidae > Pteropus > Pteropus medius. Next base: position 31,726,314 of record NW_024354500.1, on the reverse strand, counting down.
GTCTGATTGAGTGTCCTCAGCTTTCCTGTCCTCTAGATAGGGCATTTGATCCTTTTCTTTATTCACTTTGTTTATTCCTTCGTTTATTCCATTTAATATACTTCCCATCTCAGATACTGTGTTCTTCATTTCAGACTGGTTCCCTTTTGTAATTTCCATTTCCATTTTTATGTTTTTTATCTCCTTGTTGAAGTTCTCACTGAATTTATCTACACTTCCCAAAGGATCATTGAGCATCTTTATAACCAGTGTTTTGAACTCTGCATCTATTAAATTGACTCCATTATATTTGGATCTCTGTTCTGTTCTCTCATATGGTTTCTGCTTCTTTGTATTCCCATTTTGCCTGCCTTTCCATGTCTGTACTAAGCAAAGCTCCTAAGTCTCTCGGTCTTATTAGTGTGGATTTGTGAAGTAGGTGTCCAGTGGCACAGTCCTGAGAGGGGTTCAGCTGCAGGCCAAATTTAGCCCAAGCCTCTGCCTCTCCGGGGCCACCTGTTAAGATTCAGCAAGCAATCCACAAATGCTGTGCTTATAGTTGCCTCAAAAGGCCACACCAGAAACCGAGGCACGCTGCCTCCAGTGTGAGTCTAGGCACTGCTCAGCAAGGAGCACCTGACTTGCTGAGGATATACCTGGATGTGGCTTGGGGGAGCTGTGAGTTGGGGGAGGCGGGGTTTCAGGGAATCCTCTGGGTGGAGCGACCTGTTATCCAGTTTGATGATGTCTCTATTAAAGCAGAGCTGTGTCTGGCGCACTAGGAGGAGAGAAGGCTCAACAGGGATCAATGAACACCGCTGGCACTTCTGTACGGAGCGAATCTTTCCTCAGCCCTCACTCTGACAGTTTCTCCCTGTAAGTCTCTGGTGCCCCCTGCGCACAGCCGAATTGGCACTGGTGCTCCAAGCACAGGTCCGTCACTCAAAAATCCATTCGCAGATGCGGCTCCTTTAAGAGGCATCTGCTACTGCTGCAGCCTCCATCTCAGCCACTTGAGACCTGGCAACCCTGCGTCCTTGCCTCATCCTACCTTCTGCCTCATCCTACCCTGCAGGAAGTTGCAGGGCAATTTCCTGGATTTCTTTCTAGTTGTATGGCTTGTTCATCTAGATCCCAGGCAAATTTTCCTTGCTGCTTCTCCTCGTTTCCATCACAACTTTGATTTGGTTGCCAGAGGAATAAACAAAGCCTCTGTCATCTATGCCATTTTTTTTTACTCTCTCGAGGGCACCTTTTTTTATGAGTTCTTAGGACACTTTCTCACAGGAAACCTCCCAGTGCACCATCTCAGATACAGATGGCCCAGTCTGCAGCCAACTGCCTGGCTCTAACACTCTACTCCCTCCAGACTCTGCATCCTCTCGCGTGGGGTCCCTTTCAGGCTGACTCGCCCTCCAAGTGTGTCCACTGCTGCCCATTGTTATCATCTAGATCACTCTCTTGGCTGTGCAGTTAGGCACCTCAGCTGGTCCTTTTCCTCAAGACCTGTTTTAGGTAAGAATCAGGTACCTCAATTACTGTGCTCTTCAACTCCAGGGTATACCTGTCAAGCCCGAGTCTGTTAAAGTGCCACCATCATTTAGCTTGTGGAGCTACAGTCCCCCAATAGCCCATTTCGAGAAATCCATGTCCCCCAATAATTTCTCCATCGCCCTTGCCTCCCATGGAAGAAGTCTGCAAAGGCTTTGGGCTTCTCTTCAGCAAGTCTTTCACGGAGTTACACTGATCTGTAGCACATGGAGATCCTTGCCAAAGTTTGTCCTTTAGCCAAAATGGAGACATTAGGAGGAAGTCTCATTTAACATCCTCTTACTCACCCTTTGAGATCCAACTACTCATAGTCTTCTGACATCTTTTCTTTTATTCTCCTCTACCTTTTCTATTGTAATGGGACTGGGATTAAAATATCAGCCCCACTGCAACTGTTAAAAGTATCTCAGAACTGTCTTTGAATAAGGTCGGCACTATTCACATATATGCCATAAGCTTGCTGTCTTCTACTCACCTTCCAAGTTTACCCCAGATGTTGAAGTTGAGACCTGCTAACACCAACACAAGGTATAAAAGCTACCTCACAGAAGACCAGAGCCAGCAGGTCATTTCTGTGATGTCCGCGTTCAGTGCTTACCTCTGCTAGTTTATACAAGGCAGTTGGGTGTAGGGTCCACGCAAGTCAGAGCAGATCAGTTTTCCTATTGAGATCCTGAATAGAAGTTCAACCATTAGATGTCACTTATGCTACCTTTTGCCACAGTCATACCTGGCATGCATCTGGAGTCCTGGCTCAGGTAATGGAAGAGTCAGCCTGCAGCAAGCAATATTTTGGGAAGAAGAAATAACCACCCTTTCATTGAGCCATCAGGGATCTGAGACAGAAAGAATTAGTGCCATCTATTACTATTTGTAACACAGGCACACTAGGAGCTGTGGCTATCAGATCTAAGGATGTGTATAAGATGGTTTAGGGTAGCTTATGGATTCAGGGGTAGTAAAATATGCCTTTGGGTGAAGATTGGCCGTGAATTATCACTACACAGGCCCTAGGTCCGTACTCTATCTGTACCACCAGGGGGCCTTGAAAATACCATTTAAGTAGGGCGTATCAAACTCCTATCTACAGACTTTGAGGGTATTTGGGACCAACTGGTAGAGAAGACGTCTCTAAATGTTGTTGCCAAAGAATTAAGTCACTTGGGTCAGTGACTCCTGAATGTTTTGCTCGCACCCGCGTATGAGTAATTACACTCATCTGGGCTCTCGCCAAAGATGGTTATGGAAAACATAGACAAAACAGCAGGCAAAAGGCCATCTACCTGACATCAGCCCACTGTTATTAATAATACTTGGTCATCTATTCAGTACCAACACTAATATTTGGTGGCTGTTACACACAAACTGAATCCCATCTTCTCCTAGCCAAAGGATTTTTACTATGGTAGGCATTAGGCATAGTGTGCTTCCTGTGGAGCTTGCTACCCACAAACCCTATGTCAAGAAAACTCCTTTCTACTTTTATTCTTTTACTGTTACAATCTCAAATTAAAATGCTTGTTACTACCCAGCATTCACTATTCTTTCTCCTTCCTTAATTCCAAATCCCTAATTCACATGAGCACAGTTGACAAACATGTCTCAAAAGATATATAAGAAATTACTAATATTGTGAAAACTATTAGAAATTAGGCTAAAATTGATGCAACTCATTTTTCAAGGAAACGTCCAGATAAAGGAACATAAGGAATTATACTAGAGACAATTAAACTGATAATTCTATGCCTTTTATTCAGTTATTTCAAAAATATTTGCTGATCATTTATTTCAAAATGTACATTTAAAAAATCCATACAAAACTGTAATTTGTTTTCAAACCAGACAGAAACAGTGGAAAAGGATTTTCAAAAAAGTTCACTGAAAGTAAAAAGCCCCCCTCCCCCCCAAAAAAACAACAAAAACTTTTACATGACCATAAATACGGCAGGTACAAATTTCCTTGAGTTCCTTGTTGAAATTTGGTCCATAACATGAACAGGCTAAAGTAGAAAAACAAAAAGACACCTTTTGTCCACATTTGCATTATGAGTTGCTCAGGGCACCAGCAGCCTCAGCTCATCCTTCAGATGTTTGTTAGAAGAACTGAAAAATGAGGTTTATAGTCTCATCACATAAACACTTGACTCTGTACCCAAGGACATGGTGGTACTTATAATCACAGCCAGATCCTATCAGACGAATAAGGCTGTCCGCACGTGGCTGATACTCAGAAAACTCCTTCCTCTCCACGTGAATAGGAAACTAGAATGCTTTTAGGCAGAGTGATGGTGATGCCTCGGGTGTCACAAATCTCATTCCCAGACACTGACTTATTAATGCCCCATCATGAGGATAGTTTTTTTTTTTCCTTTTCAAAAGATTTTTAAAAAATATATGGACTTCTAAGATGATGCTACAATGTTCTACTAGAGTGCCACAGAAACCCACCCAGGATCACGAGAATGACAGGAACAAAGGGAAAGTGGCTAACATTTCTTCTGTAGGGGATGACGACTGCCCCTCCCATGGGTCCGTTGCCTCCTCTTCCTAGGGCATTAGAAGGGACAGCAAGGCCTGTGGAAAGACCACTGGCTGGGAGGGTTATTGCACAACCCGGAAGAGCAAGGAAAAGGCAGGCAGGCAAGAGGCAGGGGAGAGGGGAGCTGCTGCTAACACAAGGTAACACTGAATTAGGAGTTCCAAGAAGTTCTGCAACAGCCGAACGAGACCCATGTCAAACAGGTATGAGTTAACACTTGTGACTGGGAAATAAACACGTTTATAATATAAACTTTGGGTTGAATGGGAAGCAAAACAGATCAGAAGAGGTATAGCAAGGGTACCTTTTTTTAATCTGGGTGGGGGGCCTGGAAGAGCAGGTCTCAGAATGTTTGGGCCAGAGGCACGGCGGCGGGGCTTAGTGCTCCTGGAGGCCTCTGAGCTTACCCTAATAGATATATGAGGCACAGGTGCCTGCATTGGGCCCTCACAGGGGGCCAGAAAACTGACATGAGAGAAATCAGAAATAAAATAGAACACACCACAGACCCTAACAATTGGGAGGTGGGAGGGTGACACAAATGAGGCAAAACTGTCACAATCTGTGTCTCTTTTACGTGTAACTGTGCCGGGGTCCGGTGTTCTCGGCTGCACATGACAGACAACCCTAGAGCCCTGGCAGCTGGGGGGCTGGCCACACAGTACAAGTGAAGGCCGGAAGACCACACGGCAAGTAAGGCACTTCTTACTCAACAAGAATAGGATCTGCTTGGGACAAACACATGGGCTGCCGAGCACAAGAGGCCGCATAGAGCCAGTAGGTCTCAAAGTCTCAATGCTTTTCTGAGACCTCCAGAAAAAGAATGAGTGAGGGGACATGAGGCAGCTGAGGGGGTGAGGGGGGTCTTTTTCAGCCTTTTGGGAAGAATTAATATTTATGTGAGAACCAGAGTAAAGAGTGAAAAGTTAGTAGTAGAGGCTTCCTCACTGGGCTAACCATGGGCTGGAGAAGGATTCTATTTAGGTTTCAAGTGATCTGGCAATGACTCAATTCTTCAGCTGTGCCCCAAGTCCCTCCTGACAAACAGGGCTGTGAGCTGGGAAGGCAGCAGGAGGGTAGACAGACCACTCAGTTGTCTTAATTCAAAAGCCTTCTGTAGACTCCATGAGCAAATGGAAGCCTGTGAAGATCAGGAATGGACATCTATCTGCTTGTGACACTGAGGCCCTTAGGGGAGTTATGTTTTTCTCTCAGGCCTAGGAAAAACCAATTGAATTAACTACAATGGGAGAAAAGCAGCTCTCCTTCTGGCTCAGCCTGCCCCCCCACCCCCACCCCCAGAACCTTCTCCTACCTTCAGAAGGAACACATGTAATTTATTAATAGTGCAGCTCTCAGAGCCTGGATGGTAAGAATGACTTTCCCATCACTGAACTTCGAAGGGGAATCGGAAGCATAGGATGCTCCCGTCCCGCCAACAGGGCCTCCTTCTCCCTCTTCTGCCACTGCCATCCGCTTGCCTCCCCCGCACACACTGGTGCCAGTTAAGATGTTGAGAGAGGCAGCGGTTGCTGAGGTAGATTAGCATGTGTTCTCCTGCTCTGTGGGTGGTGCTGGGCTGGCCTCTTAACTTGGAGGTGTCTGACAGGGCCTTCGCAGATGGCTTGGCATGTTGGGAACAGGAGAGAGCATTTAAAACTGAAGAAAATAGACAAAGTGGCCAAATCAGGACACGCCAGCCCAAACAAGCTCACAGGATGAAGTGGAATTGAGTTATTTCGGCCCCTGGCAACACAGTTTTTGAGCCAACCTGCCAAAGACTTGGCTCTGCTCTAAAAGAAATGTGCCAGGGATGCCAGTGGGGTGACAGAGCATCCTACAATTACCCTCTCATCCCCTTCCCCTCATATCATTCCTGAAGCCCAGCTGGTGAGACGTTAGCCTTACTCATGGTCTCAGGGAGTTCTACAGAGCAACAAAGATCTAACTCCCGTCACTAAACAAATGCTGTTCTTTAGGAAACAGAACCTGGGTTGGCAGTACCACCTCTGAGGCACACTATACCACAACGCTGGAGCCTACAGGAGACTTAGGGAACACGAAACTGTGTGGTCTCTGGTAATGAACACCTAAACACCTACGCACATGGAGGCTGCTTGATGGCAGGATGTGAGCTGCTGCTCAGCACCTCCCCAGCCAGCAGCGCACCACATGTATTTGCTGAAGGCATGATGCCACAGTTTAACGGGGCTCACCTGGGGAAGCAGTCTCTTGCAGGGCTTAAGAACACACCCAGGACATGGCCCAGAGAAAACCAGGGTGGTGGCTGTGCTGATGGGGCAGGTATAGGAGGCTGCTGGCTGAACAGCCCTGCCATTAGCAGTCACCAGGCCAGGTAGGGAGCCAAACCCAACTACAGCTATGGCAGGGCTGTCAGACTGAAATGGCTAAGGGTTTCCACATCAGGTCTGTCAGGTTGATGCCAAGCTACCCTTTTACCAAGGTTTGCTTTGCAGCCCAGAGAAGTGTCAGAAGATGGGAGAAACGCCTATTTTCAATAACACTGTCCCACTTCCTAAGGGGAATCAGAAGCAGCCAAGGGTAGTTCCTCCCATTTCAGCCACCTTATCCAGAACAGAGATGAAGGTCTACAGTGGTGATAGGAAACAAATCCCTCGGTCTCTAGAAAATTTAAATTGGTTTCTGATACAAGTGACATGGAGAAAAGGAAGTTGCCTTGATGAAAAGACTCACCCCCCCCCTTTTGGATAATAAGCCAAAGTTTGGCTTCTACTGTGATGTCAGAAAACGGAACAGCAGCACATCAAATTATATTGACGTTCCTATGCCCACCAAGAACTGCTCCCATAGCTGCAGCACAGAGTTCAGGGGTTCTCAGGACCTCTGAAAGCCTAACTCTTCTCTGGAATCCTCACAAGGCCCCATCAGGACGGGGAGGCCTTGTCTTTGCGGGGAGAGGAGGGGAAAGACTACATGAGGGATAGGACAGAAAGCCTCTCGTCGGCACAGCTGTGCTGCTTGTCTAAACAGCCAGCCCTGGGTTCACACTGTCTAAAATGTTGTAGGTGCACTCAACAAACATCAGCAGATGACAATGACAATTCCAAAGAACACTCAACAAGAAAAGCTCGAGGGTGAGTGGCCCAGGTGACCCTCCCTGGGGCCCCCGGGGCCCCAGGGGCCAGCGGGGGCTTGGTGTGACTACAGCTAGAGATGAAGTCAGGCAGCAGGCTGGCCCCTCGCAGGGCTGCCTGGGTCTGCACTTCAGACCAGCAAGTCCCCGTTGGGCTGTTAACTGCGGTCGGATTTGGTTTTGAATGCTGGTGAATGGTTGAAAAAGGAAGTGCAGCTGGGGCTGCTGAAGAGAGGCCTGGGTCGACTCCATCATTTCCGCCGCCCTTACCTCTCCTGAAGCCTGCTGCTCAGTACATTTTGCTCTTGCTCTAGAGTGGGAAGCCTCGTCCTCCCTTCAGCACTTCCACGGCAGAGCAAGGGCAGGCTGGTTTCCAGTCCCAGACCAGCCGCTGGCAAACTGTCTTGAGTCATGGGACCCAACACAGTTAACACCGTCCTTCTGGACCGAGCCATCAGGTCCCAAAGCCAAACGCCTTGGCATCTACAACAAGCAGTGGTGCAGCTGGGCCTCGAGACGGTCATGCAGAACTGGAATCATACATCTCGTCAGTTAATCAGCACCTAGGAGATGATGATCCGAGGGGGTAGGTCTCTCCTCTTCTTGCTCATCCACACGGGGGCCACCGGGGAGCCTGCTATTGGCCCCAGGCGGAAGCTCCTTGGCACGGGGCTTCTGGACTTTAACAGGTCCTGGGGACTGATGCTGGGTGTTGGATGCCAGGACTGCAATCTTAGCTCCCTCTCATTGTAAAAATCAAGACAGAAAAATTGCACAATACGGTAAAAGAAGTAAAAATAGAAACAAAGCAGCCGTGAAGGAAGAGGAAGAAGAGACAAGCAGAAAGATAACCAGAACCTGGGTTTCTAGAAAACCCAACACAGGACAGAGGTGAGGACATGAGATGGCTTGAGGGAGAGAAAGAGGAAGATTTTTGGTTTTATTGAGAATGCTTTATGGAAAAATAAAGAGAAAGCCAAGAAGAAAGGAAAAGCCCCGTTTAAAGACAGGTTCCTGCTGTCTGAGATGGAGCATCACGAGCAGGAAGAGGGAGGCAGTGATGGAGGCTCCCACTGCCCTGCTCGGCCCCCACAAGAAGATTCCTGTTCTCAGCATTTTGGCCTTAAGGAGACTTGAGTTTCTTAGTCCGTGGGGAGGTTCCATTCTCTGCTTTCACCACTCCATTTTCATGGTAACCTAGAAAGTGAAGGGAGACAAACATGATGTTTTTGCTGGTACCAGAGCAGGAGAAGGAAGGGTTTGAGGGCCCAGGCAGCCCAGCTGCTACACACAAGATTGAACTGAGGGGACCCCGGGCTGTAGCCTCCCACAGCAAACGAAAACCAGCGGACTGCCCCCGAGGGCTCCTGCTTTCCCCAGGCTCTTGCTGCCAGTGGCTCTGTTTGAGATAGTTGATCTCTGAAGATCCTTAAGCAGGAGGGAGCTGGGATGACACAGAGTAACTCAGAAACAGGCAGAGGCCTGCCCGCCCCAGGCCTGAGGCTGGGGGCCAGACCCTTACTGAAACCATTTAGCTGCTGTCGGTGTCTTCTGTTGCACTCGGGCCCCCTGAAGGGTAGCCACACACTTCAGCAACAACTCCTGGGAAGTTGAGGACAGAAGGGAGGACGTGGGCAGTCTGTAGGGACAAAGCCTTACCCACATGCCTGACACTCCCCTGGCACCAAAAAAAATCGTTTTATTGTTGTCAAAAACACGTGCTTGCTCCAAATTAAAGAGGCACATCTGGCCGCAGCCTCACACCCCATACCCACCCAAGCCAGGCGTGGCTCATCATCACACCCTGCGGTGCACGTGTCTGGTTCTAATACACATGAGCCCTTGCCAAGCAGGCCACACCTGGAGAAAGGCAGGAGAGTCAGAAAACAGATCCTGGTATAGACAAGCCCCAGGCTGGACAGAAAGTGCGGGGCTGGCAGTGCCCTGGGACCTGGAGGGGTGGGTGGTTAGTGAAATGTGGGAGAGGGCAAAGGAGAAGTGAGTGTCCCACCCCTGCCGCCCACCTAGCACTGTGCCATCTTGAGTCATTCCTGGAGACAGAAGAGGAGCCAGCAGCCTGGGAGGCGGGGGCGGACTACGATATAGAGCAGAGGGCAGGTGAGGACAGAGTGGCCGTGCAGCCTAGAGAACAGGCACAGAATTTGGCTGGGGTCCAGAAGCCATCCTGAGGACACGCTTCCTGCCAGAGTTCCCTGCCCAGCCAATGCCCTGCCCCACCGTTGCCAGAAGGGCTCCTGGCCTAGTCAGGGCCAGCCCCACCCACGGCCCGTCCCTGGCCCACACCCAGCCACGTGCCAGTCAGGTCCTGGCAGGAGTTGAGGAGCCCCAGGCCCAGGGGAAGGAGTACAGACGGAGAGCCGCAAGACAGGTCTGGGTAGAGCCCAAGGAGCCGGGCCCTGGCTCCTTCCTGCCCAAGACAGAATTCCCCGCTGCCTGCCCGCGGGCCTTGGCACTCACCAGATTCCCTCTTGATGAGCCTGGCTGGTAGTCTGGGGGCAGCTGGGACTCTCCGCTTGGCACTCTGCTCGTTCCAGTATTCCCGCCAGTGCCGCAGCTGGGAGTGGATGAAGCGCCACATGAGCCAAGCCTGGGCAGCACACACCAGCAGCAGCACGCAGAGCCTGCAGAGGCGCAGAGCAGGGGGCTCAGAGGGGGCTCAGGCCGCAGTCCAGCGCAGGGGAGGAAACAGGTCAGAAACCCTGCCATTCCCATGGCCGGTCACACTCGGCCCCGGCACACCCCACCCTGGAAGAGCACAGGGTTCGTTCAGTGCCAGTCTGTGCTCTAGTACAGGGGCGGTGACAGACGGACAGAGGCTAGAAAGACCAAGAAAGAGGGAGTGACAGATGCCTTTCAAGCTCCATAATCATGATGCCCCCATGCCTGGCTGGGACCCATGGCCTGTCCCTTTTGTACCCATAACACAGACCACAGCTCATGTCAGCTCCATATATATTGGAAGAATTCAAGTGACTTGCTTTATGATATAGCAGAAATCATTCTAGAGTGGCTTCTCATTTGCAAGCCACTTAAATCTGAGCAACCCTGGACAAATGAGAACCCTCTCTGGCCTAAAGGTCTCATGGAAACACAACGGCTTCCTTGCTGCTACGGGAGGCCACTAGCCAAGCTGTTGAAAACACAGACACAAAGAGTTCAAGCTCAGCTGTAACAATCACTGAGAAGCTGGATGTGAAACCTACTGTGCACCATGAAGTGCCCAGGGTAAGGGATTCCCATGTGGGCTGAGGCCCTGACTAGTCTGAGCGGGCCAGGGCTGGGAAGTGAAAATGGTTTTGATGGAAGCAGAAGTCTAACAGCTCTTCTCTCCTCAGGACTAATGTCCAGAGATTTCCAATTCAATACCAATGTGTGGGAGACTCAAGGGTCTGCTGCCTCCTGATCTTCTGTGGAAGTTATGCCAAGTTCAGGAGGCTCTTGGCAGCTCTCAGGGAGCCCGAGTTTATTGCCACAGGCTTCTGCCCAACTCACCTGCAAAGTAAGGTATTGAAGTTCCCTTTCTCAGGGTCAAAGGCCTGGTTTTCCATGCGAGCAAGTCCAAAGCCGATGGCCAGCACGGCGAGAGTGAGGATGAAGAGGCGGGTGACCCCAAACACAGCAGCCCAGGCGTTAAATCTGCTCATGGAGGTGAAAAAGGGACATTAGCCTTTAGGGTCAGTGAGGGAACCTTCACTCACTTGAGAAGCGACCCAAAGTGGGAAGAAGGTTCAAGTGTGGCTGAATAGGGTGCTGGAGGGATGAGGTATCTAAAATAAAATGCCCCAGAAAAAAAAGAACTTTGGGGCACTGCCTACAGATAAGAGGGCAGCTGACACCCAAGGAAGGGCCCTCCCACCAGCCAGGTCTCAGGGGAGGCTCCTGCCTCCTCCCCGCCACCCCAGCTCCCCACATCGGGCCAGCCAGCCCCGCTCTACCACTTACAGCTTCTCGTTGTTCTCATCCGCAAAGTAGAAGAGCCGGGCCATATGAAAGAGGAACTCGGTCGAGTACTGCAGCAGCAGCAAGATCAGGCCTAGGCGGCTCAGGCTGGGGAGAAACAGATGAGCCTCACGGTCCCTCCCAGAGACCACGGAGGGCAGAGGCAAGTGGCCTGCAGCCCTGGGCGAGGCTCTCCACTCCACGTTCCCTGGCTGGCCCTGCCTTATCCTTTAGGATTCAGTTCTGCTGTCATACCTTTAAGAATTTTTCCTAATACTGAAACCTGTGGCCTTTCACCTGTCCTGCCAGGGTCAGGTACCCCTACGCACTCCCATAAGTGACCCCGGCTGACGCTCTTCATAGCATATGTCACCTTGCATTCATCACCTGGCCCAGGCATAAAAAGTGCTCAGAACAATTTGCTGAGCTTTGCTCGTAGAAATATGAGGGATTGCCACTGCCTGATTTCTTCATTATCCAAGTCTTCACAGCTAAGAAGTGCATGAAGAAGCAAAACTCAACATAATACAAAACTCTGTGCTAGAGAACTAACCTCTAAAAAATGAGCGTCCACTCAGACATCAACCCCTCTGCTCAATTCCAGGCATGAAGTTGTTACTGACTTTCTTAGGCACTTTGCTGTAGATGGTCAGCTGTCATTCAAACAAATGCAAAGTGAAATGACAGGTCCTGCTGATCATGCGGGGCTTCAGGAAATCAATGAGATAACGTAGGAGCACTCATTAGCTCACTCACTCAGGCAGTGAGTGATCCATAAGGATTTGGCCAATTCCACCCAATGAGACCAAAGAAGCGCAGACTCTATCATAACAGTCACTGGATCCTGGGACAGGTCAAAAGAATGATGTGCAAACTACCCAAAGTCTTCGCATGGCCCCGAAAGTCTAACATGATCCCGCCCATGACCTCGCCTCAAACCTCACTTTCTGTACTCCAGCCACACTGGGCTTTATGCGCACGCCCACTTCAGGGCTGTGCACCAGCTGTTTCCTTCACCTGCCCAGCTCTCTCCCCAGATCTCCCCATACCTGGCTCTTGTCATTCACACCTCAACCTGAGTCACCTCCTCAGAGATGCCTTCCCTCACCACACCAAAGGTGCAAGGGCACAACTCGCTCCATTACATCGCCCTGCTTTATTTTCTTCACTGCACTTACCACACAGGAAACTATTTACTTATTTCCTTATTTATGGTCTGCCTCCCGTGAGAACAGACACCCCAGGAGAGCTGTGTCTGTCTGCCTTCACCCAGATATAACTGCAGCTCCTAAAGCAGCCCCCAGCCCACAGGAGGGCTCAGTCTATTTTGAGTGAGTAAAGGCCTCCAAAAGCCAAGCTCTTCACCAAAACAAGACCCCACATCATTCTGCACTTCAAAGGCCCGTCTTCTGTGGGAAATTCTGTAGCCAAGGGCTTCTCCTTTCCCCACACTCACTTCTGAAAACAAGAACAAGGACAGAAGGGAAAGAAGGTCACGGTACCCAAATGAGCAGAGACACAACTGCACCTTCAAATGGTGCCAGCCTCACTGAGAACGGGACAGGTGTGATTTTGGAGGACCTGCTGCTCCCTGCCCTCTCAGTCCTATTCTCATTCCAAAACAAGAATTCACAGAACTCAGCACAAACAAGGTCAGCTGCTGCCCTTCTCTTTCCCTATGACATGTCAGATGTGGAGTGGAGCATCTCACATCTTTGGGAAGAAGAAGTGGTGATACAGCAGGAATCCAACAGCAGGAGGAAGCTTTCCTTCTATTAGGACCTGCCTATACATTCTCATCCGGGCCCTCGCCACATACTGCTGGGGTCACAGGGCAGACTGGCTTCCTCGGACCTATTTTGCAGGTGACATATGGGCATCAACACAAAGGCGGAGGTGACCCCACCACCCAGCATTCGCCCCTCCACACCCATCTAGGAATTGATGCTGCTCTAGGCCTCCAGAGATGAGTGAGAAGGTTTGAGACCTGCCTTCCTCCTGACCCTGTTACCCAGAATCCATCATCCTCACAAGGTGCCTGCTGTGAGGACCTAGGAGATCATGGGCACCAGGACCTCCAGGTTCCTTAGCAGAAAGCTACACAATGCTCAAGTTCCCAAAACGCCAGTCTAGAGAAAGTAGAGGGTATTTCTGCTATACTGCATGACAACATCCAAGAAAAACCCAAATTAGTGATGGCATATCCTATTCATCAATATGAATCTTTTCATAGAAAAGACATCCAAAGCCAAACACCATAGCAATTCTCTTGACTTCTGAACAACCAAGAAGGGACTACTCTACATTTCATTACAAATCAAAGGGAAGGGGGTTCCAGGGCTGCGAGCTCTGACAGCTTCCGCCACTGGTCACAGCTTCAGGATGCCTTGCACCTAAAAGGCCACAGATCAAGTGCCAACATCCCTCAGAAGCTTCCCCTGGCTGTCTTAGGTTGAGATAGTTGCTGTTCTGGGTTTCCCTGGCAGATGACACAGTATAGCGCTTATCACACTCAACTGTCCTCCTACTATGTCTGCAACTGTCTCCTACTAGGCTGAGAATGAACCACTAAAGACAAAGAAATCTTCGATCATCCATCTCTGTATTCCCGGTCTAAGCCTGGTGTTTGGCACATAGAAGGCATCTAATAAATGCCTGCTAATTGAATGAAGGTCTGGAGAGATGCATAGACACGAGGGCAAGATGTGGCTGCTGCTGGAGTCTCACTCACTTTAGGAGGTATGCTCCGGCTATGTGGACCAGATACAGGCAAATGTACTGGAGCTGGCGGGGAATTTCCTCCTGCAAACAAAAGAAGCAGACAGAGAATGTTCTCATCCCTAACTGAAGATGCAGGAATGGAGGGGAGTGTGGAGGGGTGAGGGCAGGCCAGGCCACCTTCACCATGGCCGCAGGGCTAGCCTGCTTTAACACAGGCAGTCCCAGATCATGGCAGAGGCCTGTGCACCAGGCTGCTGATTAAGTCTGAGGGTGAGGCAGCAGCTTCGGGTCCGTAGTCAGAGGGCAGGGTTGGGTTGAGAAAGAAGGGACAGGGACTGGGGAACAGGGCTTTTGGAAATAATTCAGAAGGAAGCTATTAAAAAAAAAAAGACTGTGGGAAAGGCAAAAACTTTTCCATCCGCCACCCAGAAGATGAGAGTTAGAACTCCCTCAAAGCCACATACATGTCTGGTGTGGAGGCAGGCAAGAGAAACTCTCATGGAGGTCTTCCTGGAGACTTCGACAAGGGCTGACTCAGCATTTTACTCAGCCCGCCAACACAACCCCATCTCCACCCAATGCTCTGTGCTTCTAAAGGAGGGACAGAGAACTACTGGGAACAGCAGGAGGGGAGGGGAGGACAAATGGTTTCAAGAGGGGGAAACGAGTACTCACCTTCCGTACCTTCTGGAAGTATAGCTCAGGAAGTGCGTGCAGCCAGTAGGCCAGCTGGCACAGGTAGAAAAACTTCACCTGGAAGCTGGAGACAAGGGAGAGAGTTACACGAGAGGGATGGAGAAAAATGTCCCTGCAGTGTTTGCTAAACGCAGGAGAGGAAGGCAAGGGCCAGGCCTGGGAGGAACGAGAAAAGGAGGCAAGAAGGTCTGCCAGCACCACACCGCTGGGCCTGGGGACCCTGCTCCACAGACAAGACCACTTAAAGGGACACAGAAAGTCCATGGAAAGAAACAAAAATGATGAAGAGAAGGCAGAAGAGGTGGGTCTTCAGCCTGGAGAAGAGAAGGCTGAGGAGAAAGCTGAGTCTAGAGCACTGTCAGTGGAGAAGAGGGCGGGGCAAATATACTGAAGAACAAATGGATCGAAGTAGCAAAGGAAGGATCTCACTCAGCTTTAAGACCTCTGTAGTCATTGTTCTACAGAGTCTGAGGAAAGGCAAAGAGTGGTCTCCTGAGGACATGGAACCAGCCGTTGCCCTCTGGGTGTCTCATCTGGAACAGGACAGGAAGGGGATGCTACCTCCAATGAAGCACCAGCCATGGAAGGCAGGAAGAGAAGATGTGCTGTGAACTTGAGTGAGTCACCAAGAAGGTACGAAGCCGGAGAACTTTATAGAGATTCTCTGCTTCTGTATCTCTCACATGGTTTAGGAACCTGCTACAGACTGAAAGTCTGTGTCCCCCTCAAAATTCATCTGTTGAAATCTGAATCCCCAGTGTAACAGTATCAGGAGGTGGAGCCTTTGGGAAATGATTTAGTCATGAGGGCAGAGCCCTCATGAGTGGGATTAATGTCCTTGTAAAAAAGGCCCCAGAGAGCTCCCTCTCCGCCTCCGCCCTGTGAGGACACAGAGAGAAGAAGGCCGTGTATGAACAGGAAGTGGGCCCTCACCAGACACTGAAACTGTGGGCGCCCTGATCTTGGACTTCCCAGCCTCCAGAACTGTGAGACATAAATTTCTGTTATTTATAAGCCATCCAGTCTATGGTATTCTGTTATAGCAGCCTGAGCTAAGATGGTACCTCTGAGGTAGGGGCTAGTGCAGATGACACTTCATTCTGAGATTCTCAAGTCAAGGGGACTAGGAGAAAGCAGCTCCCAGACAAGTCTGCTTTCCATGATACTGTGCCCTAACAGGCTCGGGGTATGGTTGGTCCCCATCCAGCTGGCACCCTGGTATTCTGGCCACATTTTAGGATGAGGAAGCCAGTGGACCAGCTGGCTCCTCCCTAGGGACCTAGTCATGAGCATACTCACGGGAGGTACACATGCGGGTAGTCTTCCCAAAGGCTTCTCGGGTTTGTTAAATATCCTTCCTGTGGTGGGAGAGAAGAGATGGCATTTAGAGATGTGAATGTGAGACCTACTGGGGCCCTGAGCAGACCCAGGGGTCAGGGACGCACCTAATCTCCAGTTGCCGGAAAGACAAAGGAACAGGAACCGTGAGAATGAAGGACCTCTCCATTGCCAGACCCGCTGGCATCTGGCTAGTGTCTTTACTGTGAAACAGAGGTGATGGAGTAGGAAGAGGTCTGCTGGGGTTAGGAATCTGTACCTGGATGTGGGCCTTATAATCACACTAGCTACAAGCTCTAAACAAGTTAGTCCCCAAGCTTCAGTTGGCTCATCTGTAAAATGAGGATAAAAATACTTGCCCTCCCAGTTATTGTTAGAAATAAATGTGACAGTTACGTATGTTTATGTGTCAGTGTCCAGTATTATGCCTAGCATGTGGCACTCAGGAAATGCTTGGAGAATGAATAAGCAAATGGACTCCAGAATCACCGTCCACTGGAAAAAGCCTAGTTTGGCTTTTCACATCACCATGGGCCTCGCTATGACGCCTCACCCCATAGGCCTCATAAGCGTAACATATCACACTGCATTGTTATTGCTATGCAAGTTCCTGCAGCCTTTGAACTTTTCCTGCCCTTCTTTATCTTTGGCAACTAGCCCAGGGCCTCTTATAGAGTAAAGGAATATAACCCGAAAACCTCTCATCACAAAACGTCTAGAAATGCTGGATGAAATGTAATAAATATTCTTTTAAATGCAAAGCAGAGCTTACAATAAGAAAGGAAAAACCTCTGGGACCCCAAAAAGGACAGGGAGCTAAAAGTTATAGCAATAAGGTAAAGGTGGAGGGCCAAGGTCTCTATGCCCATGTGGAAACAGAAGATTGTGCCTTGGGAGGTGACATCTGAGACCCTTGTATAAAAATTGGGACCCTTAAAGCGCTACAACCTCAGAGAAAGAGTAGACCGCAAAGAGTTTGACGACCAACACAGGAAGATGAAGAAGCTGCCGCCTCATCCTGGGCTCAGGATGAAAACAGAAATATTATCCCCTAAAAATTTGTAACCTCAGGTTCACTTTCACATGGGTTTGGAGTTCAGATTTATAGCACCTGTGTGATCCAGGAATCATCAGGCTATGAAATTAGTATTAATAGTAGTGTTGTGAGCCAGTGATATCATTGGGACATACTCTCATCTTAGAATGTACAGGATTCTCACACATAAAACCTTGCTAAAGATGAGTTTACAATCCAAGATTATGAAACACATGAGGAAATGAACCACCGAAGGACAGGTTAGTATGAACTCATTTTAGAACCAGGAAAACAATGGGACAGACGGGAAGGATCTCTTGAATCAAGACGATTTTTCAGCGGCACAGCTGAAATCTGAGCTGGGCCACCAACTTCCTGGTCCAAAAACCTCAGGCCTGGTTGCTTCACTAAGTCAAAAAATTAATGAAGCCGGTGGCTTTCATGAAGAGGCTGAGAACAGCAGGTAGGCAGTGCTCAGGAGAAAGAGGCAGCCAACACAGTTTAGTGAGAAGTACTCCAGGTTATACTATCCATCAGCTCCTCAGTTTACTTCCCAGTGAGGACTGATCCACCCACTCTGGGACATTTCCAGTACTGTCCACAACCCCAATCCCACAACCTAGGGCCTCATTAATACAAGAACCTGATAGGTCGTCCGATCATGCACATGCGCCAGCGTAGCCATGGAAACTTAGATCTAAACGAAAGGTTATCATCCCAAACCCTCAGCCTCATTTCTATCTAGTCTCTTCTCATTACTACCGCCTTTACTCCCACCATCACACACAGACTGAGGCTCTGGGGCATGTGAAGCTGGAGGAGCCCACATGGCTGCCATACAACCCGGCCAATCACACACGTGGCTTCGTGAAAATGTTGGACCTGGGCACACAGCAATTCGTGGTCTTCCACTCTCTACCTCATTCCAGGGAAATCACAGAGGTGAAAACGTTCCTTCCTAGAGGAAGCAGTGAAGTATTTAAGGAGGAAAATGGTACTTCTGGGACTGAGGTAGAAGAATTTCTGCCAAAAAAAGACTGGCCAAGAGAGGCAGCACCGAGAGAAATCTAAAGCCCAAATGATCTTGTGATTTTAAACAGGAACCCTCCCCAGCTTGGCCCCTTTACTTAGGAGACTAGGAGGTCAGAACTTTGAAGCCAGCAAGCAAAGTCCCCAGAAAAATGCTGCTTGCTTGCTTGCGAATGTCCAGTCTTCTGGGACTATGCAGGAGGGGGTGGAGGGAGGAGAGCATGGGGAGCCAGAGGAAAAATGACTCACTGCTCTGAGAACAGCCTTTTCCAGACCTCGGGCCAGGCAGCTGCCTGAGAGGGGCCTGGGGCAGGCATGCCAAGTACCTGAGCACCCAAGGAGCCAGGTGTGGCAGAGGGAGCACCTATAACCGACCCCAATTCCCACCCACGGACAGGTACTGGCAGAGTGTCTGCGGGAACTTTTGAAATCCTTTGTTCTCTTCTAGTTCTACAAATCGACCTATGAGCTAAGTGAGGCCTGAACTGGAACAATCTCTCCCTTTCCCCCTCCTCCGACAGCCTTCCTTTTTGGTGTATGAAGAACAAGAACCATAGAAACAGCAGAATCCAGTCATAACAGTTGCTTCCTAGATTCAGACGTACCTCATAGCATTTGTCCTACGGGTACAACCAAGTACTAGAGTTCCAGTTTAAGTAATTAGTCCATTAGCAGAACTCAGCCCTAACACAAGCACCAGCGTTCAAGGTGTTCCCTCTACCACGTTCTCACTAAGCACTGGACTTTAGGTTTTAAAATATGAAGTGAGGTACCCCAAGGAAGTCAGCCCATCCACCTTGCCACACTCCTATCACTCCACCTGTATAAATGCAGAGAAAAACGTCTGAATCAAACACCAATATAAAACTGGTTATTTCTGGAGTGAGGGATTTGGGGTAAATTTTTGCTTTCTTTTTTCAACTTTCATGTATTGCTTACTTTTTTTTAAGAATGATCATCTATGACGTTTATAAAAGCGGTCCATTACTTTCAAAATTGTTGAAGGACAGAGCAAGAAGATGCATTTGCAGTCCGTTCATTTTCACAACCAATATTTAGTGAGCAGTTAGTTTGTGCCATGCACTGTACTAGGATACAGCAGGGAGCATGGTGCCTGCTCGCAAGCAGCTCAGAGTCTAGTGGGAAAGGCAGACAGCAAAGAATATGCACGTGAACAAGAAAAACACCACAGTAATGGACACAAATTGTGGGGGTTCTCTGAGGAGGCGACATTTAGGTAGAGGCGTAGCCAGCAAGAAGGAACCAGCCATGAGACGTCAGAGGACAGAAGATCTGATCAGAGGAACAACAACCGTGCAAAGCCCGGGAGGCAGAAACAGCAGGAGAGTCATAGCAGCCAAGGGAAGAACGGTGGGGCTGGGGCCAGTGGGATGAGATGGGCAAGGCCAGCAGGGCCTGGAGCACAAGAGTCAGGAAGAAAAAATTTCACTGCAAGTAGGATGGGGGATTTTAAGCAGAGGAATGCATAATGTGATTTACATGCTAAAAAGATCTGTCTGGCTGAGCAGAAAATGGACTGAGATGGGAGGGTGTAGGAGGAGAAACAGCCTCCGTCTAGAAGGGAGATACTTAGTGATCCGGGCCAGAGCCGATGGTGGCCTGGACTACAGGTCAGGGTTTCCCAACCTTGGCACCAATGATATCTGAGACTGAGTAATTCTTTGTCGTGGTGAGTGTCCTGTGCACTATAGGATATTTAGCAGCACCCCTCGCCTCTACCCACTAGATGCCAGTAGCACATTCCCAAATGTCCCCTGGAGGGCAAAATCTCCCCTGGAGAGAACCACTGGATGGGAGATGGAGGTGCAGGTAGAAAGCAACCAACGCAACCTCAGTGTGTTCTGGAGAAAGGGTTGGCAGGGCCTGCTGATGAACTGGCTATGAAGGGTGAAAGAGAAGAACCAAGTAAAACGTGCATCAAAACAAAAAATAAGATTAAAAAAAACACCTAGCTATTTTCACTTCTTTTACAAAACTACCCTCTCTTCTTCAACTGTTTTCATTCCATACAGAATGGTACAGATGGAGTAGGTGAGGGCTAGGAGCTACATGGTATTATTATTAGGAGCTGGGGTCACAGGAGGTTTCCAGGGTCCCCTAGGTCTCCATTTCCTGTTGGAGATGTTGAGTAGGGAACTGGCTCTCACCATAATAAAAGCCTGTTATGAGCTTCCCCAAGAAAAGTGCTACATTCTCCCAGACTAATTAGCATCATCATTTTCAAGCCCTTGAAGGCTGAGAGAAGCAAAGACAGAGCAGTTGAGCATTTTACACTCTGGAAGGAGTGTTAAGTAACTTGGCTGTTGGCCTCCAATCTGGTCTAAATGTGTCACAGCTGCTGTGGAATGTCTGGGGTGAGGTAGAAAGGGTAAAAGTGATTCATTCAGAGATGAGGCAATGCTTCTCTTGAAAGACCAGTTAAATGTGCGTGGTACCCTGAAGCTGTTCTGTCTCAGAGCAGCTCAGGGCCTCCAGAGGCAGGCATGAACCAAACACCAAGCAGTGGGGAGAGGTATGAAATCCAGCAGTACCTAGACTTCGCAGGGTCAGAATGTGCACTGCACAATGGCAGGGGGCGCTACTCGCACAGACTACCTGTAAGTCCGTGGGACAGAGTAACACGTCAGCCCTGCTTCAGAGGACAGAAGTCTTAGGTCCTGCGTTCAAAATTCCTAGTGTTCTGTTCAGGAAAACTGTTTCGAAACTGTTTCGTGATTAAATGATAACAGAAATAAAAACAATGTACAAAAGAACATGTTGACGTTTTGAGAATATGAATTCAACATTCAGCTCCAGAGGCAGAGAGCTCCTTGGGGTGTGAAAGCTCATCACTGTCACTGAAGGAAGACAACAGGAGTGAGGGTGTCAGTAAAAGGCAGCAAAGGAAATTTATAAATGGTCACACAGGGCTGCTGTATTTTCCAACCCCAGGCCTGGATTTCTCATAGAACAAGCCTAGCTCCTGAAAAACAGACCAGGTTACAGACAGGTGGTGCTGGTGTGGTGAGAGAGGGTGGGTGGAGGAGGGATGCTAATTAAATACTTCCTAACAGGACAGGCCGGATCTTGTTACAGAGAATCCCAAAGGGCCGTCACATTCCTTTGCACGAAGGAATTTTGCTGTATCAAAGGCTGTT
This sequence comes from Pteropus medius, assembly GCF_902729225.1. NCBI lineage: Eukaryota > Metazoa > Chordata > Mammalia > Chiroptera > Pteropodidae > Pteropus > Pteropus medius. The sequence goes on along the minus strand of NW_024354500.1, from coordinate 31,705,192 downwards.
TGAAATAAGAGTCCTACTGTATAGAAAAGGGAGGTAGATCACTTGACTGGTCTTCCAGGCATTTGTGAGAATGGAACGACTCTCACAGGGTTTGATGTGTAGACAAGAGGATGCTGGCCTTGTTTGCAGGCCAACAGGGTAAAACAAAGTGCACTGGACTTAGAACCAGACACTCCCAGGTCCAAGCCCTGTCCTTGCTACTTCAAAGGCACGTGAGCATGGGCACACGGGGAAACTTAAGTGTGGGTTTCTACAATCCATAACACGGGTACCCAAATGAACATAAAACTTATCTTATGGGACAGCATTTGTGGGAGGGCCCTGTAAAATGACAGTGCTATCTAGATACATAGTACCATTACTGTAACCTCGCACAATAACTATAACAAGTAATTGTTTTCCGGACAAGTTGACTCTCTCCAGCTCTATCATTTGGCCTCTTTCTCACCACGATACCATGAGAATACAAAAATAGCTTCAGTTTTAAGAAACTGCTCCAAGTTTCCACACTGCTCCTTACTCCTTTTTCTTTCCAGCTAAGCCCTTTGAGGTGATCTTATTAGCAATCCAAGTTGAGCCATGCTGCCTGGCGGCCCAGGCACCACCCTTCCGCAGTCCCGAGGACCACTCACCGTCACCACCACGTAGAAGCACCATATCACTGAGCTGAGATGAAAGACGACCAGCTGTCCAGATTCATTGAACTTGCTGTGTTTGACCTTAGAGAGATGAAGCCGTTTGCTGATTTTCTAAAGAATAAAGAGAATTCCACGTATTAATATATATGAGTATACTGGTAACAGGCAGGTTTCAAACTCCAGTTCCTCTCCATGAAAGGGCTGAAGTCTGAAGTCAGCCATAATACAAGTTCTTCAGTGCAAGCCTACTGTGTGTGCACACAGTGCTTAGTCTAATGCAAGTGTTTTAAGAAAGCAGCAGGGTTAACGTCTTCAGCCTAGATGTCAAGAAAGTAGCCCCCAACCAGGCTACGTATGACAGACCCATAAGGACGCTGTCCTGTCATATTTCAGACAGCTCTCTCCCCATGTAATAAATACTGCTGTTGCAAGCGCTGACTAAAGAAGGCTGTGAGAGGAGACAGAGACCATCTGGTCAACAGGTCTAACCAGGGCATGCAAATTAGGGGGCAAACAAGTTCAGAGCTGCAGCTTTCTCCTACGTGGGCTCCTCTAATCCAAGACATCGCCCCAGTTTCAGAATCTAGACACGTCACTCACATCTAAAATGTACTCCTGAACCACGGCGTGCAAGATGATGGTGATGAAGATGTAGAACAAGATCGTAACCAGGTCCTTCGGCCCGTAGTGGTAGTGCACGGTTTCGCTGTCTGAGGAGATAATAATAGCCACGTCAGCATCCTTGGTGTGAAGAAACACTCTGGGACCCAAAAGTGAAAGGAGATCTGAAGGAAAATGCTTCCCTTTTTCTGTAAACCCCAGACTTAGAAGAAAGAGCTTCTTCCCTAGACTCCTACCCAACCAAAGTCTTGGCCCTTGGGAAGTGCCAATGGGGAGGACTAAGGAGAACCAAGCATACCACGCTTTTTGATGACTGCATCTCCTGAGTCTGGACAGGAGAACACAGTGGTTACAGGCCAGGGGATGGAGACAACTGATCTCAATCACACTGGCTGTGTGACTATGGATAAATGAGCAACCTCTCTGAGCTGCAGTTTCCTCCCCTGTAAAATGGATTATAGTTATGCTTCATGGAGAAAGCATAGCGTGAAGATTAAGAGTCTGGACCCAAAAGCCTGAGTTGGTATCACAGCTCTGTCATTTACTTCCTATGGCATTTAGGGGCACCCCTACACATGACCTTTCTCTGCCTGTTTCCTCATCTGTAAAATGAGGGTAAAAGTAATTCCTGTATCAAAGGGTTATTGTGAGAATTAGATGAATTAATAACTGCAAAGTGCTTAGAACAGGGCCTGGCACAAAGTAACTGCTATACATGTACTTGCTATTGTTTCTGTTGTTGATGTTGGGAGAATTGCATTATTGTGAGAATAAAATATATAATTTATAGGCAAGATGTTTACCATGGTGCCTATAAACATGGTGTAAGCATGAAATAAATGGTGGTTTATTAAAATATTATTTAATAGTAATCACTTAGATGGAATCCCAGATATAGATGTCTCATAAAGCTCTGCTAGATAGTCTCTTTCTCCACAGACAGAGGAGGATTTACACCCGCATTTTCCAGTTGGCAGGCCACAGGGTTGCAAGAGCTTGTGAACTCAGATCTGGATCTCTGGTGCTCAGTAAAATCCCCTCCCGCCAGCAGGCACACAGGCCATCTTTCCAACTGTGCTGCATTCGCGCTGAGTCATACACACATGAGTCATCTGTCTTTGCTAAGATGCAGTTACCAGAAGGTCGATGGATTTCAGGGTGGCCACGGAATGAAGTAGAACTGATTGGGTCATTCTGAGAGTCAAATCGCTGGACTGGGAGAATGTGACAGTGGGCAGTGGTGAGGGGGTGAGAGGGGTGGTAAGGACAACACCTGTGAGAGGCACTGGACTGTTGAAATATGCAGAGGCTGCTGGAAGACTGACAAGCAAATGTATCTGTATCATTACCTACAGACAAGCATGTGGTACCAAGAAGTTAACACGGCAACACAGGGAGCCAAAGCAGATGAGGGCCTGACTCTAGCTGGGGTGGAGGTGATGGGCTAGCAGGTCACAGAGAACAGAAAATCCAGGATTAAGTAGGGGTGGTCAGGGACGGGAGTAGGGGAAGCATCCTGGGCTGAGGAGGCAGCACCTGCAAAGGATGCAGAGAATGAGACTAAAGTGCCGTGGGAACAGGGGAGGCTGTCATGGCAGGTGAAGAGGCTGCTGTGAATGGCCTGGGTGCCATGTGAAAAGGTGTGAACTTTATCCTGAAGGCAACATAGAAACATCAAAGAAATCAAATTCAACAGGAAAATGATGAATTTGAGTTTTGGAAAGTTTACTCTGACAGCAGCAGATAGCACTGTGCCTAGAGATAAAGACATCAGTCAGGGAGCTTAATGGTTTTCTATCCCTTACGGCCCATCTTCCTCCATTCTTCTCTCTTCATTCAGGCCCCTGTGGTTCCTTACCTGGATCACTATGGAAAACAGTATGGTGGTTCCTCAAATTAAAAACAGAACTACCATATGATCCAGCAATTCCATTTCTGAGTGTATACTCAAAAGAACTGTAAGCAGGATCCTGAAGAAATATTTGTACACTCACGTTCATAGAAGCATTACTCACAACAGCCAAAGGGAGAAACAACCCAAGTGTCCCTCAGTAGGTAAAGAGAAAAACAAAATGTGGTATACACATACAATAGAATATCATTCAGCCTTAAACAGTAAGGAAATCCTGTCATATGCTATGACACAGATGAAGCTAGAGAACACTATGCTAAATGAAATAAGCCAGTCAAAAAAAAGACAAATACTGTATGATCCCATCATATGAAGTTCCTATACCAGTCCAACTCACAGAAACAGAAAGGAGAATGGTGGTCGCCAGGGGCTGGGGAAAGGAAAATGGAGAGCTGATATTTAATGGGTACAAAGTTTCAGTTTTGCAAGACTGGTTGCCCAACAATGCACTTAACACTACTGAACTGTACACTCAGAAATGGTAAAGATGGTAAATTTTGTATTATGTGTATTTTACCATAATTTAATAAAAAACAAATACCAGTGCCCAGGTGTAATAAGTGCTCTGGCGTGGACTGAGACTGAGGGGGAAATAACAAAGAGCAGAGGGTGGTCGAGGAAGGGTGGTCCAAGAAGGGGCACAAAAGTCAAGGTGTGTAAGGGGAGAGGGCTGGTGAGGGCGGAGTGCAGGCCCTTTGCGGGAAGAGCCGATGGACTGAGGAATGGAGTGAAGTTGAAGAGCAGGGGTGGGGCAGGCCGCAGAGGTGGGAGGGCCTTGTGACAAAGGGCCCCCTTACAGGTCACGGCAAAGTATCTGAAAGGCAATGGAAAGCTACTGGAGGATTTTAGTCACCTAGGTACTTATAAAGATCCCTCTCCTGCAGCATGTGAAATGGGTTGGAGAGGCAAGGGTGGAAGCTAGAGAGCAGTCAGAAGGCACCTGCAGGGACTCCAGGCCAAGGGCGTGGTGGGAACCATGCACCAGAATGGTGGCAGAGCGGCGGAGAGAAGACAAGTTCAGATAGATGTGGGGGATGGAACCAAAAAAACAGCTGATGTACTGGCTGTGGGGAATGATTCTTAAGTTCTTTCTGGAATCTCATCTGTAATCTGTAGCCCTCCACAGTTTCACAATTCTTCAGCATGTGTTGTCTTGCTTTATCCTCATAACCATCTCATGAGACAGGCAAGGAAAACTGATGAAGAAACAGGGTTCAGTGAATTAGAGGACATGGGCCATTTCTCATGTCTCCCAGTGACCAAAAGCCTCCTCGGGGTCAACCCAACCCCCTCGTGCCCTCCCTGGATCCCATGTCCTTTCTGGTAAGAAGCTGCTCCTTTGATCTCTGTCTCCTACAACCCCTAACTAGCAGCAGCATAGCAAACACTCCGAAGCTCTGCTCTGATTCATATACATTATCTCTACTGCTTCCCCTTATCTGCTATCTTCCTACTTTTGATCAGAGCAAGAAAGTAAATTGGTTTGGCCTCTTCTGCTTTCGACAGCGCTATGGCAGCTGTAACATTGTGTTCTAGGAGTCTATAAATAAGTTGATGTTTTTGATTCTTTTTTCTTTTTAAATGTTTGGTTGCCCACTAATTCTTATAAAAATCTACTCACTACCAAGTTAAAGCTCCTACTCTTTTAAGCATTGCCCCTATATCTCACTTGATCCCTCAAAGAAAAAATAGCAATGGCTTGGCAGTAACCTATCATGATTTTTTAGAAGAGAAAGTGTCAATATATCTCTGAGCTATTAGACCAAGAAGGTGATTCTGGTCGCAAGTCGCAGCAAAATGCCTACAGAGACCAGGCAGGTAACACAGATGAGCAAAGTGGTCCAGGTGTCTTAAGATAAATCCTTGCGACACAGAGATCTGCTGCATTAAATAGGATAGTCTTGGATTCCAAAATACTTTCCACTGTTTTTCCTTCAACATGTCATCCTCTTGGTCTACCCTTCACATTTTCACTTAGAGAGAGGAACAAGTTTAAGAAATATCCACTTTCCTTTAACCTCAAGAAAAGAAAAACAACAGTTAAAACTGGGATAAATGGTGACCGACAGTCTCAATGTCAGGGACACACTAGAGAGAAGTGGTAACTGTGGAAAACTGCAAAACACATGTCCCAAAGGGATGAAGGAGGGAGCGGGGAAGGTACTTCTCAGCCACTGTGGCCATGGGAAGGGTACAGCCCAATGTGGCCAGATTCTCAATACTTTAGAAGCAAAGAAATCATCTTCACATGAAATTATCTGATTTTAAAATATTGATGACTAATTCAAAAAATTTAAAAACACTTTATGGGCCAGCACGAAACTGGCCAAAGGAAACACATTTGAAGCCAACTCTGATCACAGGCCACCAATTTGCACTCTCCAGCCTAGATGACCCTGATACCTTTCCAACACCAATATTCTATGAGTCTTCTTCCTATACACCCCCAAGAAGTATGTCAATATGCCCTACTGTAGAAATAAATCTAGGTTTAGAAGAAAACATCTTCAGTAATGATCTTCTCACTATAGATAAATTATCCTATCTCCCATCAAAATTGACATTTGCTTTGCTTATCTCTGATCGGTTTTAAAAGAGAGCTAAAATAATCAATAAAGAGGCTTGGTTGTTTTGACAACCTGTTATCAGATGTCCCTTTTCAGGAGTAACAGCCTTACTGACCTCCTGCTTTGCTTCCTATGACTAACAGGTATTTTCCTGTTTCCTCTGATGTCACCTGCAAGCACTTCTCCTGCATGCCTTTACATGTGCCGATCGCATATTGATATCACCGTGCAGGCTCTGACCTCCTCCCCATGACCTCCTCCCCATGACCTGAGCTGGTTCATGGCCACTTGTGTTTTTCATATCTTCTTAGAGTTCAGACATCTGCCAATGAGACTTCTACCTGTGCCTGAAAAACTGGTTGTTTAAGGAACATCAATACACAACTTAGATGCTTCTCTCTTAACCAGTTTCCTTCCTCACCCCTTCAAATCTGGATTTGTAAAATTTACTTTTTTATGGTTTCTGTGCTTACAGCCAACTCTGTTTTCATATTATTTTGAATCTTATAATATATTGAAAGATTCAAAATAATGTGAAATATATATGTATATTATCCGAACTTAGACTCGAAAAAAACCCACTATCAGCAAAATCAGGAGGCAAAAGATCGCCTAGGGGAAAATGTTCACAGTTCAGATCATAAACAAAGGGCTAATTTACTAATATGTAAAGAGCTCCTAGAACTTGAAGATAAAAAATCCAACAGAGAATGGGCAAAGGCTATGAACAGACAATTCGCAGAAAGAAAAAAACCACAGATGGCCCTTATCCATTTAAATGATGCTCAGCCTTACACAGAAGAGAAATGCAAATTAAAACTACAATGCGATATCATTTCACACCTATAAGATTGGCAAAAATCCAAAGCTTGACAATGCACTCTTGCTAAAGCTGTGGGGAAACAGACTCTCACAGACTACTGGTGGGAATGCAAAATGTACCTCTTCTTTAGAAGGGTAACGTGGCAGTTTCTATCAAGATTACAAATGTGCCAGTCCTTTGATGTGGCAATTCCACTTTTGGGAATTTATCTTATAGCTAATGCCTGCCATGTTCAAAATGGCAGGCATTACAAAATGATATGTGCATAAGGTTATGCACTGCAGCACTGTGTTTAACAATAAACTAATGGGAACAACCCCAATTGTTTTCATCTTCAAGGGAGTGGTTAAATAAGGCATAGTTATAACACACTGCAGAGTGTGGCTGTGGACCAACACCATCAGCATGATCTGTGAGCTGAGCTACACATTCTTGCACACCAACTCCAGACCTAACAAATCAGAAACTCTCGGAATATGGCCCAGGAGTCTGTATTTAACAGCATCTCCTGGTGATTCTGATGCCTGCTACAATTTAAGAAGCACTGATGTAAACAATGGAGCTGCCTTTAAAAATTAAAGAAAGAAGATTAAGAAGAGGTAAAACTAACCAGGAGACTTAGAAAGCAGAACGGTGGTTGCTCTGGGGGGTTACTGACTAGGAGAAGCCTGAGGAGGCCAGGACTGCTGTACCTTGATCTGGATGATGGCTACACAGGTGTGCACATATGTAAAAATTCATCATGCTGTATCCTTAAGAATATGTGCACGTTATTGCATGTGTTATACCTAGATAAAATTTCTGAAGAAAATGATGATGTTCTCTAAGTACTGATATGAAATGATACCCAGGATACATTATTTAGTGGGGAAAAAAACGAGGTATAGACAGAACATACAGTATTCTACTTGCTATGTGAGAAAGGGAAGAAAAATATGCATTTGTATCTGCATAAAGAAACACTGGAAGGTGACACAAGAAATTGTGTAAGAACGCACAGGGGAACAACAGTGATTACCCACAGGGGATTGGGGTGTCAAAGGAAGGGAGGAAGGGTGAGAACAAGACTTTCACTGACTTTCTGTACAGACTTATATTTGAACCACCACATGAATGTTATCCTCTATTCAATATTTTTTAAGTAAATAAATCTTCAAATTCTTCTGGCTTTGTATGAATAAAATTTTAAAAATGGTGTCTTCCCCACCTCATTGCTCTGTTTTTTCCCAGGGGGCCCAGACCAGACATGAAAAGACCTGAAGCTCATGTCTGGAGCTGCCAGTTTCCTATCATGGGGTCCAGGGTCTCTCTGCCTCAGTTACCACTTCTGGACAATGGGCATAATACTATCTACCTTTTCTTGCAAAGCCGTTAAGAATGAGAGACAGCTGACTTATAAACTGTAAAATGCTACGCAAAAAGATGAGACCATTATGATTGCTTCCAAAAGAGAGAATCAAAACTAAAGGAACAAAACAGTTACCACCCAACATACACACAAAAGCACTCCCATCAGGGTGCTCATTTAGAATAACACAAACACTTGCTTTGTGCCAGGCACTGTAGTGAGCATGTCTTACAAGTGACATCATTTACGCCTCACAGTAATCCTGAGTATTATTAGCCCCATTTACAGACACAGCAGCTGAGCCCTAGGACTCTTAACCATGCTACTGATGCCAGGGGCCCCCTCCCAAAGGACCTACCTCTGACACTTAGGTTATGAGGGTGGAAACCTCATCAATGGAATTAGTGCCTTATAAGAGACCCTACAGAGGCTCTTAGCCCCTTCCGCTATTGAAGATATATAACAAGAAGTCTGTGATCTGGACGAGGGTCCTTACCTGACCACACTGGCACCCTAATCTGACTTCCTGCCTCCAGGAAGTGAGTAATAAATCACAGCCTCCAGCTGTGAGTAATAAATTTCTGTTGTTTATAAGCCACCCAGTCTGTGGCACTTTGTTATAGCAGAATGAATAGACTAAGATAGTAAGTTTAATAAGGAGTGTCTCTTTACTGAAGAAAAAAAAAAAGGTCCAGAGTTAGCTGTAAGTCCTGGGTCAGAAGCTCCCACTCTTTTTCAGATGGCCTCCAATAAAGCCAGGGACACTGAGGTCTGGTTTACTTTTTCTTGTTCAAACAGACAGAACCTTAGAGTCAAAGAGGATCTCAGTGACTGTCTGGCCCAAGGGACCAGGACAGAGCCACATCTCTGCCTCCTTGGTTGGGTTCCCCCTGTGCCCACCACCCCATCTGGCAAACCTAACTTTCCCACAGTTTCCCTGAGCCCTGGACTGCTTGGGGTGTGAGCAGCCCAGCCCTTCCTCTGTCCTTACTAGTATATTGTTGGGAATGTCAATCAACTCTCTGCACCTCAGTTGCCCTGGCTGTAAAAGGATCAAGCCAACCTACACAAGTCTCAAGTCTCCTCCAGCTGGATAGGCCACAGGTCTGAGTTGGACAGCTTTCCTCTGTAATCAAGTAAGACTTCCATCCCCAGAGCCATCGTTGCCCACCTGTCTCTTCCCTTTTACATCCCCAAGCTCATCTTACAAAGAGGGGCTCAGTTTGATATGTGGTGCCAATCTTCCAAGTACATGATACAATCACAAGACAAGACTAATTCCTGCCAGCCAGCACAGGGAACAAAAACACACTGAGCCCTGGACAAAGGCCTTCAGCTGAATGAGGCTTTAAAACCATCTGTCTGTGGTTGTTTTTACAGGGCAGTGTGTCTCATCCTAGAAGGGGCCGTGAGAACAATGGCCAAGCTATGGTGTGGGAGGTTCCTGGGCTTTTCATCTCTAGCTGCAAAATGCCACACAGCAGCTGGTGGCCATAAAACCAACTGGGACCAACAGAGCCTGTGGATGGGTCCTTGTCACCTTTGATTACTGCAAAACAAACCCTTCTCTGGAAGAGGACCCCTACCCTCAGCCTTTTTTGCTCTAGGTGTGCAGCAGCAGGCAGGCTCAGGAATATCAGAGCTACCTTGATTTCTACCCACATTGCCTTGCAAACATGTCTATGATTTCTGAGGGAGCAGCAGCCTCGGCATGAAACCACATCCACTCAATGGTATCTTCCACCTCCCCCAACCCCTCAGACCAAACACTTAGAGAAAACCCAAAATTCGAAGACGAAAGAAAGATGCAAATGAGTCAATGGACTTTGTGGTTTGCCCTGTCTTATCTTTGGGGTTAGAAGCATGAGGTCATTTGAAAGCCCTACTTGGAGTTATTTATCCAGGGCACTTAGAGCAGTGATTCTCAGAATTTAACCAGGAATCACCCGACTTAAAGGTTCAGACCCAGTAGGTCAGTGGTGGGGCCTAAGAGGCTTCATTTCTAACAAGTTCACAGGTGATATCAATGGTGTGGGTTTGTGGACAAAGTGCGTGGCAAGTGCTTAGGAGGCTTCCCAGGGCCTCCTGTCTTCAAGAAATACTGGAGTTGAGACTTACCAATGCCCTCGATTTTGCAGATGAGAGATGGAAACCCAGATGTGAAAAGGGGTTTGTCCCAGACAATTCAGCAAATTAGTGGCACAATGCAAAACAACCTTGTAAATGCTTAGCCTGTTTGAGGTCACCTGTTCTACATCAGAAGGGAAACCAGCAGGCCTTGAGTCTGTGTGAAGAATCAAAGCTCTCGTCTTTGTTGACCTTTTACAGTCTATATATTTCTGGCCATAATACCAGAGGCTTTGCGGTACTTTAATCAGAAAGAAGCAGCAGAGTATCTAGTGGTTAAGACCAGAAACACGATGTTTAATTTCTTGCCAGAGCTGGGCAGTGTATGGTAGGCAGATAAAATACAGGACGGCCAGTTAAACTTGAATTTCAGATGAAGAATAATTTTCTAGTTAATTATGTCCCCTGCATACTGAGATATATTTACACTAAAAAAAAAAAAAAAAAGTATTTGTTGTTTATCTGAAATTCAAATTTAACTGGTATTCTTGCATTTTTATTTCTGGCAAAGTGGGGAAAAAAGAGAGTAGGGATTAGGTAACAAGGAACATTTCCTGCTTCATCACTGTTGACCTTAAAGAAAACCACAAGGATGCTGATGCTCCACCAGGATGCACCACTTCCTACTCCAACAACCGTGCCCATATCCTCTTTCGGTTCATGTCTCTGAATGAAGCTTAAACTTCTTAACTAACTTATAATGTGATAAAAGCATACATTCATGGCTGGTTAAGCGTTGAATTGTGTCTCCACAAAATCTGTATATTGAAGTCCTAATATCCAGCACCCCAGAATGTGACCTGATTAGGAAACAGGGTTGTTGCAAGTGTAATTAGTAGAAGAGAATGGGCCCCTAATCCAATATGACTGATGTCCTTATAGAAAGGGGAAATTTGGGCACAGAGACAGACATGCACACAGAGTGAATGTCATATGAAGATCGGTGTTACGCTGCCACAAGCGGAGAACTACAACAACTAGCAGAGAGGCCTGAACAGATTCTCCCTTAGAGCCTTCAGAGAGAGCATGGCCCTGCTGACTTTGATCTTGACTCCTAGCCTCCAGAACCGTGAGACAATAAACTTCTGTTGTTGAAGCCACTCGGTTTGTGGTGCTTTTGTTACTGAGGTCCTATGAACAAATGCTTGGAGCTAGGAAGAAGGGAGTAAGTAGAAGTGGGAGCAACACAAAACAGGCAAGAAAATTTATCAACATTACCATTAGCTATTTTCCATAGAAACTTGAAAACCTCAGCTAATGGAAGACACAGGGATTTAGAAATGGAAGAGTACTTGGTATGAAAAGTACTCTACCACTGCTCTACTAAAATTCAAATTTTAAACATTAAACATTTGAACAAGTTACACACTATCTAAAGAAGAAACCTTGGAAATCAGAATTCACCTTGGTCATACAAGGATACATTTCCAAGCACCTCCAGCCTTAAAGATATTGGGGGAAGGGTTTTAAAATTCACAACTTCAACAGACTCATTACTGTGAACTGTTTTTTTCCCACGAGAAGTTTGCTTTCCTCTAGTATTTACAAACCAAACATTACTCTACTGGGCTGGTGGTTAAAGAGCTCAAAACAAAATTAAGCAGGCTATTCTGATTTCATTGTCTCTCTTGATTATTTGCTTATTTTGTATTTCGAATAGCTCCAAATGACAAGATTTAAACAAAAGATAGGCTATTTAACGATGCTTTACCCTCTCTTTTTTTCTGAAGTAAATGAAATCTCCTCAATTCAGTATGAATTTTAATGTACTTTCACCTTTACCTAGGCCTTGTTCTGGCCTGCAGGATTCCAGGAGCAGAACTCAATAGCCTCTCCCTAGAAAAATACCAAACCTAGCTGGCTCCAGTCACACTGGCCTTCATTTACTAAACGTGCCAAGGTGGTAGTTCCTCGGTTGACACATTTGTACGTGCTGATCTCTCTGCCCAGACTGTCTCTCTGTACCCCCAATACAACTTCCTACACATAGCTCAAATACGGCTTCTCAGAAACATCTTCTGTTATGACTTTTATTTTTCCTTATCACATAACCTTAGAATTAGATGGCAGAGAGTATTTCGGCAATACATATATAAAACTTTAAAAATTTACATACTACTTGACCCAGAAATTCCAGTAATAAAAATTTATCCTAAGAAAATAATCACAAATGCATGCAAAAATTTAGACACAAGAATGTTTACGGTAGCACTGTTTACAAAATAAAAACTAGAAACTTAAATATCCAATAATATGGGACTGAATAGAAAATTTGTGGTAATCCTCATTAAGAAATACTCTACAGCTTTTCAAAATGTATTATGGAATGGAATAATTAGTGAAATGGAAAAAAGGTTCATGATATACTAATAGCAGAAGTGGGTTATGAATCAATATGCCAAAATGTTAACCGTAGTTTTTTGCTGGATAGTGGGGTCATTTGTGACTTTTATCTTATGTTTATCTGTATTTTATAAATCTCCTCTAAAAGGTACGTATCACTCATATAAATGTATTCTGAACGTTTATTTAAAATTAAATTTTAAGTGGTCACAGAAAGATAAACACTATGTGATTAAATGTGCACAAGGTACCTAGAACAGTCAAATTCAGAGACAGAAAGTAGAATGGTGTTTGCCAGGGGCTGGGGCAGGGGCTTAATTGTGAGTTGTTAGTTAATAGGTACAGAGTTTTACTTTTGCAGTATGAAGAGTCCTGGAGATGGATGGTAGTGATGGTTGTACAACACTGAGAATGTACTTAAGGCCACTGAACTGTACACTTAAAAATGGTTAAGAGAGTAAACTGTATGCTATCTATATTTTACCACGATTTTAAAAAACTTAAAAAATTAAAATCAGTAAAGCATAAGTACAGCTGGGTCTAGGGGTGTCTTAGTTACTAAGATTTTTAAGAGCTAGGAGAGAGAAGCCTGACTTTGACCATGGACCACATGGCATTGAGCAAGATAATCCACTGTGCTCACCAGCACTGGAGAGTGCCTTGGGACCAGCAGGCATTTGCCTGGATTCCTGACTACTATTGCTGGCCATGACATTTTCTGTCCCTTCTTTCATGACCGTGAAGTTTTCATCCTCTCTTGCCAGGATCCCTTAGTTGATTCTCATATGAAGGAACTGACTTGGCTGCCCCAGAAGCGTGACTTCTCTCAGAGGCTGGCTACAGGGACTGGTAGGGGCAGGGGGATGGGGCAAGCAAGTCCAGAAAAAATTCAAGGTTACATCCTCCATAGGCCATAGGTTAAGGTATTTGTCCCCAAAGTCCATCAGCTAGTCATCGGTAGAGCCAGGTAAAGAAAGGAATCTCACCTTAAAGCTTAGACAATTCACCTCTCTACTAAAAAATGAAGAAGAGAGAACTAGATTCAGCTAACAAAACTTCCTTCTCTATTCATCAAGAGGGTACCCAGTGCTTTGCAATGAGAAAGAGGAACAATGCCTAATGCCTGGTGGTAGGCCTGAGGGCTGGATGTGGCCTGCAGCTGTATCATCACAGTGGGAGGATGTTGGATGCTGAGTTCAAATATCTAAAAAGATCATACATGTACACAGGAAAAAGAAGTTTTCCAAGTCCTTCAGAGTTAACAGGGCCAGGGAAAGATAAGAAACTAGTGCTTTGCTTACCTGCTGTAGGCACACTAACGTTATACTGAGGTAAAATAAATAGGAAGGCAGTCTTGGCAGTGACCTGTAACATAAAGAAAAAAAGTTCCAATTCAGTGTATTGGACACATCAAAAGAATCAAGTGGAGCCTGCTACCAGCCCCCGGGGCCCACCTCTTTTATATCTCAGACACAAAGGCCTCTCCAATGAAGGGTTTTACCTAAATCAGAGTTAAAACCATTTTTTTTTCTTTCATTTTTCTTTAATAACATCCCTCCCACTACCTGCACTAAAAACAAACAAAACAATCCTGGACCCTGGATGGTATTTAGACTTCGAATCACTGCAGATAGAATGAAACAAGCTGTGCATGGCCAGCTGAGAGCTCACAAGCTAAGGGTACAAATCTGTCAGCCATTCATTCATTCATTCATTCAAGTATTAAGTTAATTCTAGGTAGCCAGCATTACGAAAGCCCAAAACTAATAAAAAATAAGATCACAGCTTTCTGGAAGCCTAGGACCTAGCTGAGGTTTCCCCAAGCATGTTGGTTAACTGCACAGTGGACAGCAGCCCCAAAAGTCTAAATCTGAGCTTCAGAAACAGAGAATTCCAGCTGCTAATTTCACATCTACCCTACTGTGGGGCATGGGGCAAAACATAACACCCCGCACTGCTGGTTTGTTTATTTCAAAAGCTGCCTTTAGAATCTTAGTTGCACTCTCCAAAAACTGCGTTTGTCACCTGGTTATTAATAGCCAAATCAGTACTCTGGCAATTTAGGGAGGAGATTACAAAATGGCAGTGGCAGGGGTGGGGGGGTGTCGAAGCTTGGACTCAAGAACAGAATTGGCTGCCTGGGTTCCAATGCTGTCTCTGCTATTTGTGGGCTATGTAACCACAAGTAAATCATCTTATACCTAGAGCCTCCCTTTCCCTGTCTGTAAGATCAGGGATATCTGTAATACCCCTGATGGTCTGGGTGACATTGTCTAAAGCTCCCCAGATACACAGGTGGGGCTGAGAAGCACCACCCATACTGTTCTGGAGCACATAAGAGGCCAGGTGAGGAGGAGGTTAAGACCCAGGCCTTTTCCAGGAGGCCTCTGGAGACACCTCAACATAAAGAGTTACTGCTTCTCCTCTGAAAAAAAAAAAGGTGTGAACAATGCACCGTGGGTGTGGTAAATACACACTGGACGTGGCAAAAGCGGCATGAAAACCAGAAATGATGTACTGCTGCCCCTCCAAGTCACTGGGACTCCTGAAACACCCAGAGAGGGGTTAGTATTTCCTTAGCCTTCTCTATCCGTTAAAGAGCAAAACATTCCCCGTCAACCAGACCCATTTCTCTACAGGGGGTCATTTGCTCTTTGTACAGAGTGAGGCACAAGCCTTCCTGTGTGTGTGCTATTGTCTCAGCCATGTTGTCACGCTTACAAGGAAAAAGTCAAACGAGACTAAGTATGAGAAGGTGCTCTGGAAGACACAAAGTCCTTTCCAAATATACAAGTCAGAATTCTCTACCTCCACCTCCAAATCTGATTACTGTTGTCCCCAACACCTTTTTCAGAGTAATCCCAACCTTCCTTCCAATCCAGTCGCTTCTATTTCTTTAGAAGAAATGTACTCTGTTTCAGCCAAAACATACTACTCACTACTTCCTTTTGAGGGTTTCTCACTTTGTATCCTATTTCTATACCCTCCGCAAAACCCCAAAAAACCCTATAGATCAGAATCTCACTTATCTTTCATAACCCAGCTCAACTGTAACTCTTCCATGAAGCCTCCCCCACCTGCTCATAGGGTATGATGTCTCTTCTACCTGAAGTGCCCTGTACCACACCCCACTGTGCCATCGATTCCATATACTCCTTTATAGCTTTCCTCAGGTAGCACTCCTTGAAGGCAGGGACCGTGTTGTCTGTTTTCATACCCTTTTCAAGTAATCAACCCACATGCACACAGTAAGGGCTCAGTAACTACTCACTGGATAGGAAGAAAAATAAAAAGCTGAGTCTGTACTGGTTGCTTCACTCAACTGTATTTGGTCCTCAGTGCTGTCACCTATCTGTCACCCACAGCCTTCTCCCTGAGACCCATCCAGCTGCTAAACCACCTGAACGTGCCGCCACCACCACCACCACTATCACTCCAGCCACGGTGGCCTCTTCTTGCCTGGACTCTGCCCATGCTGGTCATCCTTGACCCGACCCTCCATCTATATTGCGTGCCATGACTCCTTCAAGGGTGGACCTCATCTTCTCAGGATGAAATCAAATGAGAGAAGATCAGAAGAAGCTTTACAAAATGAGAGAAAGGAAGGAGAGAGAAGAAAGGCAGGCGGGCAGGCAAAAAGAAAAATTTACCCAATACTGTACTGTGCCCTGGGCACAAATCTCTCATTTGGTTTCATTCAGAAAATACACTCATCTTTTAAGTTCATGGAGTGGACTAGAGTGGAGGGGGCCTCGTGACGTTTTGGCTGACCAGCATCCACTCCCCCTTCTTACTGAACTGGCACAAGAGTTTCCTGAGGCAACAATTCTCCTCAACTGTGTCTGAGAGCAGGTTGCGTGTGCTGGGGGGAGGGGGGCGGAAGGATGGTCACTGAGGTGACTGCATTCCTCCTGGAAGGATGAAGGGGCCAGATACCCTCCCCAGGACAGAAGACTAACCAATCAGACAGCCTCTCCTGGGCTCTGAACCTTGGGCGGGAATGAAGTGAGTGCCAGTGACGGTCAGTGACGTGATGTGTGCCTACCCAAACTGCTTTGCTGTGGTTCCCACAGCCTTGCCCCTGGAGTACCCCATCAACCATGCAAACCCCCAGAGAGCTTCCTTAGGTTGACCAAAATCCATTTCTAAGATACATTATAATTCCATGTGTAGCATGCTGGTGTTCAACCCTGACTGCACATTCAAATCCCTGGGGAAGCTTTTAAGCTCTCTATGCCTGGGCCACCCCCAGCCAATTAAGCCTGACCCTTTGGGGCATCAGCATGTCGGCAAGCTCCCCAGAGCATTCCAATGTGCAGCCAAGTCTGAGAGCTACACATGCAGAACCTGTCTCTCATCATCCTCTCAAAGCAGCCCTCTCTGTCCAGTCTGTCTCAGAATCTTTTCTGTGTCCTTCATAGAATTTGTTTAATTTAATCGATGTTTTAAGTACGCTTTTATTTTAACTTCAAAAGATATACACATCCTTTAAAAATCTGAAGCAATTCGGAAAAATGTTAAAAAAAAACAAACACAATATTCATTCTACTTTCTCTGCTTTCCTTCCTTTCCTAAGCTCATATTCATGTCTCCCTCCACATGTTTGGGGCCAATTCTCTGAAAGCTTTTCCTATGCATTTATTCTTATGGGATTTATTTCATTTTATTTTGACATTATAACTTGGACTGTGTTTATACAACTTGACCCAAGGGATGAAAGAGTGAAAAAATTTTTAAAGAGCTACAACTTATTAAGTAATATTTAAATCACTTTAGCTTTGTTGGTCAAATGATTGTTGCTGAATCATATAGAGATACCTACTACGTGCTCAGCACTGGGATGGAGCCCAGGGAGAAACAGAGGACACACACAAAATTATAAACGTGGACAGATGACAGGCTGAGGGTTACGTAACAGCACAATACTGGCTCTCCTACTTAATCGCTATATTCATTTAACAAGCCCTTACTGAGTGCTGGCTGTGTTCCAGACACTGTTTCAGGCTATGGATTGAAGATAATGAAGGCAAGTAAGATCCCCACTTTCCTAGAACTTATACTCCAGTGAAGGGACACTTTAAAAACAAGCACAGATAAATCCTATAAAGCTGTCCTTACAATGGATGGATTTTATAGTGTATAAAGTATACCTCAATACAAAGTGCTAAAAAAATTTTGGCCCTAATGGAGCTGGTATTCAGGTTTGCCCCAGTGCAACTGATCCTCATTCTTCAGAGATTGTGTATCTGAAGGAGGAAGGAGTGATCAGCCTTCATGTCCACTGATCGAAAAAACAAAAAAACTTTCAAAAAAAGCAACTCTATTTCTTCAGCATGAAAACCACTCTCTGTGCTTTAAAAGGTCTTTTGGAACCACAAAACTTCACTCTATAACCCTCTCCCAGCCTCAGACCAGGGACAAAACAACCAATAATCTCTTCTCTGCAAGCACTGGCTGGGCTTATTTAAAGCACAGAGAGCTGAGAAACAGGCACCCATTAAAAATGTCTTTTCAATTATTTCCCATCCCTCTAAAGCTGTTTATAGGAAACATTATTGAGTTTAATAGCATTTTAAATGCCACGTTCAGCGGGTGAAAGGTCAAAAGTGACAATGTGCTAATACACTAATGCAAAGGGAGAACACTAAATTATGTAGGAGGAGCTCGCGCGCGCGCGCTCTCTCTCTCTCTCTCTCTCTTTCTCTCTCTCTCTCTCACACACACACACACACACACACACACGCACCGCACCATTGAACTTTTAACTAAAACAGGGCATCAAACCCAAAGGCAATGACATTGAGCATGTTTGTGTAGCCATAATAAAACCAAAACCGTTCCACATGCCATGCTCTATTAGGGACACACGAATCTGAGCTCTTGGTTGCAACGAGACCAAGGATGCTGGTGAAACAGCTGCTTGCAGCAAAGTGTAGTGAACTTGGACTCCGGCCCCAGTTCTGCTGCAGGGCAGCTGGGTGACCTCAGGCAAGGGATTTTAACCCCTGGACTTGTTTTTCATCCATTAACAACAACAATAATAACGGCAATTAATGTTATTAAGTGCCTACTCAGTGCCAAGAACAATTCTAAGTGCTTTATATAAATGATCTCACGTAGTTCTCACAATGACTACAGCGTGGATACTAACAATATCCCCATTTTACAGAAACATGGAAAGGACAAGGCCAATTGAAGTGGTTAGAATGGATGTCCTTAAAGGTCCTCTCCGGCCTCAGCCCTAAAAGGCTCTCATTTCCTGATTTCACTTATTTGTCAACACCAGAAACAGCCTTTCACTGACAACTGGCTGAGAGATCGTCCCAAAAGTTTTAAATATATTACTCTTCTCCATCTTGTGAAGACGAGGTCTAGGTATCACCTATGTCTGAAAGAATGAGAAAGTAAGTTAACCAATCCAGTTAACCCACCAGCCTGCCAGCCATGGACACTGGGCACACCTTGGTTTCCAAATGCCCCAATCTGTTCTCTTTTCACTGCAAGTTGATACGTGGGCGCCAAAGGTAAAAGAGAACAACTGTGATGAAAGTATTCTCAACATATTCCTTTTAGGTAGCATTCAATCCTTTGGTTCAGTTTTTTCTCAGCAGACACAGCCACGTGTTGGCACTCGGAAGGGGCTACATTGGTAGTTGAGCAACCAAGGACAAGATAGGGTATGAGACCTGTTTTCACAGAAGCAGCTCTGCTCCAAACTGCTTCTGCCCCCTGAACACCAGCACTCCCACCTAAGGGTTGAAACACAAAGAGCAGTGTGTGGCCAAACCAGAAACCCCATGACTGACCCGTTTCCTTCTTCCTTAGGAGCACAGGTAAAGCCAAGTGAAATCTCTTGCAACTCAGCCTGTTCTCAGGAAGCCAAACAGTCTTGACTCTGGCTCTCCTCAAATTGATTTTGCATCTTTCTGCTGAGGCAGTGGATAGGAAAATTTCAGTCAGACAGGAAAACATTTAAAAGTTACGCCCTATTGGTTGAAGAGTTTTTTTCCTTTCCTTTTCTTTTTTTTTTTAAATAAGAGAGTCTTTTAGCCTTTTTTTTTACTGAAGTGTTTGCTCCTCGAGGTTCTTGCTTTCTGAGAAGCCCAAGCATTCAGCTCATCACCTGCACACACGTTGTTTATGGCTGGGACTCAATGTACGTGGTTTGCAGCCCCTCCATCGCTCAACAGAAGGCAGATACAGCTGAAACAAAGATGCTTTTCACTCTTGCTTTCTGAAAATCTCCGTTTTGGATGACCAGAGGCTGCTCGGAGGGCCAAGCGTCTGAAACCAGGGGGCTGAGTTTTGACACTACCTTTCTGTGTGGCTTTTAGTAATGCCTAGAGATTCTGGTTTTCTCTCTTGAAAAACTGCCTTAATATAAAAATTAAGCAAAGCTAAACTCACACATAACAGATTCTCTACAAGCTCATGTTCATATACTGAGTAGACTATTAATAACATGCTCACGTTTCATATTAGATTAAAAAGTGACAATACATATTTATGAGAAAAATCTCTAATTGGAATAGTCACAATAAAATTACACCGCTTTATTATATTCATCTGTCCCGAAGTCTAAACTTTATATTGGGATAAAGAGGAATTTAGAAAAATCACTTATAGTTTTAAAAATCTTTGAACTTGACCTTTTTAAAAAAAGATACATACAAAGACTGAACTTGCCATGCTATCCATCCCCAATTTGGGAAGTTAATCAAGTACCAAAAAACAGGAGGTGGACTACGGACAGCCCTTTCCTACATACTCACGACTTTATTTAAAACTTTAAGAGGACTGCATATTTATATCATCTATGCTTTTATAGATTGAACTTGACCTACTATGTGTCTAACAGATAGCCTAAAATAAAACATATACATCCACATTAAAATAAAGTACATTTCTGCTCTGAAGGCCTTAATATATAGATACTCTTACCTTCTCCCTTAGGAGCCCTAGATCAATATATCTAATACTCTTACTTGATTATATACTTCACTCTCCTTTACCTCTCCTCAATAGCTTTCCCCGTATTTGGATTGTAGAGCATACCTGTAAACCATTCCTCACAGAAGCTAAAAACTAAATAAAAATACAGAAGTGCTCATGCAAAATAACTTTTAAGAATATCAATGTTTTTAAAAATGTATTTCTCCTGTACCATATGGCAGAGTTCAGATTACTAGTTGTTTTATGGATGGATATTCATAAAACACGCAGGACAAAACATTTTTACTTTTGGCCAAAGCCACCTGTTCAGATGCAATGACATCTTAAAAATAAATTAAAAATCAAAAACAGAAAAAAGAAAGGGTTTCAGAATGTAGAATTTTAGGTTGCAAGTGATTTTTGGTGAGTTAAGATTAGGTAACATTTTAGAAAAGAAACCACTGCATCAATATATCACAGTGCCATTTTAGCTGTTGTTTTTGAAGAAGCTTTAGCTCCATAAGGCAGGAAACACAAAGAGAGAGGGTAATTTTAATTGTCACAGATGTGTCTCCGACAGCCAGTCACTAATCACTGGCAATCATCAAGAATAGGTGCCAGGGCCCAAGAAACTTATGGCATTTCCTGGTATCTGGGGAAATGAAAGGTTCATTTCATATTCAGGGGCCCCAAAGACGCAGGGTAGCTGGACCAGCAGATCCCGGTGTAATTTGCCTTCATTTTCTTGTTTACTCTTCGGGAAGGAAAGACTAGACAGACAGTGATCTACTGCAATCACTTTTAATTATTCTCTACCATCTAGAAAGTTACCTACTCAAAACATCAGCATGTAGATCCCTACATTTTGACAGAAGAGTCAGGCATGTGGATTAGAGCTTGCTAGAAAAAAACGAACTTTGAGTTCACAGTGACAGAGCACGAAGCGGTCTCCAGGGGCCATAAATGAGGCTTGTTCACACGGGGAGCCTTCAGATGCCTCTGGGTGTTGGTGTCTATGCACCAAGAGAGAAGCTCTATCCCTGCATGTCCACCTCCACTCGTATTTACAATGAGCAAACGAGGGCTGGAAGGCACATAAATGATTTTTTAAAATAAGCCATTCTATAGGAATCTTAGATGTGTGATCTCTGTTGTCCCCCTTTCCACACACCCCTACTCCACTGAGGGGTGTGCTGATGAAAGAGATTAAGTGATGGGTCCCAGTGAATTGGCCACTGTGGTACCATTCAAATACCACTAAGAGCCTTACTCTTTCACACACAGCAGGAAGGTGAGGTCAGGCCCAGGAGCTCTACCACGTGCATCTTGATTCTGTCTCACCTTTATTTCCTAACATCCTGCTCCTTGGGGCCAGGCATTACAACCCCATTCTGGCTGACGGCCAGCCCATTTTGCATGAGTCTACAAAGACCCGCCAAGGACCACCAGCATGAGGGCACCTGATAAGTGAAGCTTAATGATGATGATTTGATTCAGCTGAATTAAATCAAGGCCAAGAAAGTTAATGAAAAACACCCACCACTCAAATATCCCTGTTCCTCAGCAAGGAATATTCACAAGGGGATGTTCCAAATCATCTTCAAAGTGGAGAAGGAAAATAATGTAAAAGGCAAGAGTTTCCAGAAAAATGTGCTATAGATAAATATAAAATACAAGTCAACTCCCAAAAGTATGGCCTGAGGTAAACACTACCCACACTCTGCCACAAACCGGTCCCTCCATACTCCTAAATTGAAGAAACAAAGTCTCGTCAAATGAGATTTAGGGTGAAATACCAAATTCAAAAAGATCTCCCTCCCCCCTCACACAGATATAGCAATACACATTATTACAAAATTTTGTTTTATTAACTGAAAGTGGTAGTTTGAATAACATGTAAAAATCCATGGTGCTTTTTCTCAGCCTCTCAGCTCCCCAGGAGGCTGACTGGGACCTCACACACAGAGAAAGGCAGCCCAGGAAGAAAACCAAACATCAAAGGGAGAGTCTGGACCCCAGTCTGAACTCACAGCTGGTCCTCGGAGGTTGACTGGAATATGCAGGCACCCTCATCTGGGGCACAATGCGCAATACCCCACTTACTGATGAATCTGCACTTTGGCCTCTGAGCAAGAGCCTGGGGGCCGGGTGCCCCCCACCCCAGGCCTGCTGAGCAACAGGGTAATACAAGAAGGAATAGAACTGCCTAGGACACCAATAACCTTAAGCTTTGGCCAAGAAGCACAGATTATCTTTATGCAAGAGAATCACACAATGAGAACAGGATGAGAGGACACAGACACACACAGATACACAAAAAGGGAGAGGGAAAGAGGAAAGACTCTCCTGCCAAGGCCGATGGGGAGGGGAAGGAAGTAGATATGTTCCTTTCACTCTCCAGACATCACTCTGTACATGCACCCTAAGGCAAAGACCAAGGCTGCAGAGGGTAAAGCGCCATCCTCAAGTACTATTTTTGCCATCTCTCCTGACTGCCCGGGAAAGACTACAGAACCATTTTCCTAAAATACCACAGGTCCTGTTCCACAGTCCTCCATGATTTCCTAATGCCTAGGAGAGAATCAGGACACCTGCCTGGCATCTCAGAACCCCACAGGTACCCAGCCATGCCTTTTCAAGCTTTGCCCTATCAACTCTTAGACACAAAATGCCCCCTACCCCTTACTCCAAGCACCATCCCAGGCAGAAAAGGCACCACAAAAATTCAGAGCCCAGTCAGACAAATCAGTATGCAAAAGCTCATTTCAACACAACAAAATCATCATTATTAGAGGTTACATACAGGCAATTCAGAGGATCTAAGCCCCCTACCCCCATGTAGAACATCACCAATGAGGTTCTGCCTGACCTGCATCCTGAAGGACCAAAAGAAGGGAGGAAGGGGCCTATGTGCACTAAGGTAGAAAAATAGGAGAAAAGTGACTCCCAGGAAAAGGGCAGGTTTGTGTATGAAAAGTGATGAGGCTGGAAGGCTCTATGAAGGGCCCTTTATGGCAGGTATAAAAATTGTACTTTATCATACATGTGTGAGGTAGCTACTTATGGTTTTAAACAAGGAACATGATGAGATTTCCACTGCAGAGAGCTCATTCTGCTCAGGGTGTAGAGAATGGGCTGGGGAAGGGAAGGTGAGCCAGGAGGGTAGACACCAGTTAGGGAGGAGGTTCCTGTAAGAAGGGACAACACAGGCCTGGACAAAGGTAATGGGAACAGACACAGGACAGCGTTGGGCAATTTTCAGAAGACTCAGTGGCTCAATAAATTAAGGTGAAGGAGTGGTCAAGAGTGGTGCTCTGGTCTTGTTCAAGAAACAGATGCATAAGCATATAATTTAAATAAAAGGCATTATGATGGTTATTCAGAGTAATGTGGATGGTAGTATCATCAACTGAGAGAGAAAACAGCAGCAGTCCAGGATCTGGGAAGGAGACCAGTCAGAGGCCAGAGGAAACCAAGAGGGGCCCCAACAGCCAGGGGAGAAGATGTTGAGAGGAGTCGGTGCTCAGCACAGGCAGACCCTGGGGTGGACCAGCCAATCTAGGGCTGATGTAGGGGCTACAGAGGGGCAGCAGTCTTAAGATTTTTTTTTCTGATGTGTCCCAAATAGCTGTAATGGTGCTCAGCATACAACAGGGCCTCAATAAATATTTGTGGACTAAATGACAGCTTAAAGAGCCATCATATCAGGGAACCAAAGGTCCCTGGGGACTTTGCTGAGTAAACACTGGAGAAAAGGTGGAAGCAGAAGCTGGTGTACATGGTGAACTGGAAGTGGCAGACTGGAGACCGAAGTCTGGACTGTTGGTTGGGACACCTGGGAGCTAAAAGGGGTAGGAAGTCGGGGAAGGATGGGAGAAGCCTGAACCTATGAGAAGAAAGACCAAGGAGAGAAAAGTGGTTGGTTATGCAGAAAAGTAAGGGAGGAACCAGAGAGGAATACATCAAGTCAAGGGGTATTTCTTTAGAAAGTGAGATCTAGGACTACAGGAGAGGGTGCCAAGGGGGAGCACTGGCCTTGGGTGGCTTCCCGGACAGGGCCCATCGCCTCCCTGTTCCCCAAGCCCCCTGCTGCTTCTGAAGTTCTGACACTTGTCTAGATATAGAGAAGATGCTCAATTAATCCCCCTGGAATTGATGTAATTCCGAGGAGGAAAACAGGAAGTTGAAGAGGAGTCGGAGGACTTGAGGAGAGAAGCAAAAACAAAATTAATACTCCCCCCTCCTTTACAGTCAAAACAGGACTAGGAAATCTTTCCGCTGTCTAGTTAATGAATTCTTTTGAACCAGTGCTACACTGCCACTCTCAATATGACTTTACTTCCCTCCACTTGTTTCCCAAGAGGGAAAGGCAGGGCCACCTGGATGGACTGACAAGAGGATGGCTGTTCTGTGGGTTCCGAGGTGGGGAATTATTAAGGTGCTGCCCAGAAGGCCATCAGGAGGCCTCCAGCTTCCTATCTCTCTCAGCCTTTACTGTCTCTGGCCAAATTGATGAGGTTCAGAATCAATACCTGAAGACATGCAGTTAAGCATCTGGACATGGGCCAAGATCCACGTTCTAAGGTCTGCAGTCACTGCCACCATAGCTATAGGGGCTTTCCAGAGCTTTCTCTTGGATCTTACAGTGGCCACACCAGGATTTCTAAAGAGATATGTCAAAGAAAGCATTAGATTGGGGGTATGGGCCACAAAGCTGTCTATTAAGATACTTTCAAACCCCAGAAACACGTCTTTGTTTAGCACTGTCTGTAGGAAAAGTTTTAAAAAATATAAACCCAATCCTTCAATCACCAAATATTTACTGAGCACATGCTCTGGACAAGGCACAATGCTATCTATAGGAGATACAAAAACTATTAAGACACACTTCGTTACCTCAAAGGCTCAGAGACCAAAATCAGGAGCTAGGCTACAATCTAGTCCAACTCCCTTATTTCAGAAATTATAAAATTGGCCATCCTTTATTGAACATTGACCACAAGCCAGGAAAGGTTGATGTATTTTATATGATTACCTCGTGTAACCCCCAACAAGCCTGTAAGGAACAGCAACAATTAATGTGTAAGATCTTATTAAATGCCTGCTGGGCACTGTGCTAATAAACACCAAACAGGATTACCTCATTTAACCTCCAACTCTAGAAGCAACTACTGCTGCTACTGCTACTACTATTTACTGAGCCCCCATTAAATGCCAGAAACCACTCTAAACACAGAAATGAGCTCATTTAATCCTCCCAAAGGCTTTATTGTACTGAACAAATGAGACTCAGAAAGCTTAAGACACTTGCCCAAAGGCACACAGCTAATAAGCCCCAAAAGTGGGATGAACTCAAGATCCACTGGACTGTGATATCTGGATTCTTAACCACTATGCCACCTGAGCACTGTGCCTAAAAATTAATAATGATCAAAATGAGGCTCTGAAGTGTGAAGAGTTAGTTTTAAGACAAAAAAAGATGTCATGAATCAGGACACAACTAGGCAAAGGACAAGTGGAGGTTCTTTTTCCTTCCTAAAGGCAGAGACCATTGTTTTATTCATCTCTGCACGGCCCCCAGGGTCCTTGTTAAGTGCTCTGGGTTTAGAGACCTATGGATCTTCCCTAGGAAGACTTCTGGGAGAGGATGAGGGTTAGAACAGAATCATTATAGTGCTCAGAATGTACAAGAGGAGGTCTCCGAATGGAACAGTCTAGCTTAATGTAGTCATGGTGGCTTTGGGGGACCATCCAACGTGTGGGCCAACTTTAGATCTCAGTTGTCTCCATTTTTTTTCAAAGAAGCAAGCCTAAAATGGTAAGAGAGGAAATCTGGCCCTCAGACCCTTCAAAGCTTTTATTCATTCGAATATACATTTATTCTAAAAGCTTCTGAGCCCCAAACTCAACTATCTTTGTCTACTGAGTTCATCAGTGGAGATGTTCTCTATTCCAGCACTGTGTGCATTTCAAAACTTGCTTCCCTGAATGATTCAAGTCCAGATGAAGAAAATCCCTTGCTTCCCTCAAATAAAGGAAGCAACATTGTAACATAAAAAGTCTAAATTCTCGTTTCCGGCCACAAAACTCTAAAAGCTGTCCCATATTTCATAATTTACCAATTAAATTTTATCAGTTACCTAATGGACAAATGAGTCTGAGCTCCTCCATGTGAAACTGTCAAGAAAGTAATTTCCTGTTAGATATAGATATTCAAAGACTAGTGGTAATTGGACATGGTGATTAGAATCCCATTTATGCTATACTGGTAACACCTCTTAGTCCCTGAGGGCTGAGTGTGCAAATCCCTAGGGTAAGAGAAGGAAATAGGTTTAAGTGGTACTTGAATACTATCTAAACTACCCCCAAAAGACGGAAGTGGAGGCTCTGACGTGCTGCCACTTTTAAGAAGCAAAGGTGATCCTGGGCTCACCAGAGATTGGGGCAATAAGTAGCTTAAAGTAGCTAGCTGTGTTATACTATTTGGCTTACTGCAATCAGGAAACATCTGTCTAAAAAGCCTGCTGTCAAAGTTTGTAGTATTTCAGGAGCATCAGTCTCTCACTGCGCCACCCTTTCCGATTGCCTATGGGCGTAAACGAGGCAGGATTCAAAGAGGAGATAGACTAGAATCTATCCGTGCTACTGGGCTGAGTAATTCTCCACTTGCCCCTCCAGGTCCATTTTCCACCCTGTTCTGTGTCGAAGAGATGAGAGCGGATGACCTTTACGAAAGTACATCAATGGGCTTCCCCGACCTCTGGCTTCAGCTGAATCTGCAGGAGATTAGACAGCAGAGGAAGAGTGTTCATTACCCACCACCCTCTTTGCTGACCAGATGTGGCAGTGACTTGATCCCTATCAAAGGTCCAGCCCCTCTTCTTTGGCCACAGCTTGCTGGCATTACCTCAACCTCGTCTACTCTCTTGCTTACATCTTTAAAAGTTCTGTATCCACTCCACCCCTGTCCCATCAAGCTTAGGGTTATCTCCTCACTTTTGTAAGCCCTGATGTGTTCTACCAGCCCTTATCTGTTTCCCCTGATCATGTCCCCACCCTTGTTAATAGTGCCTTTAATAATCTTTCCTTAATTACCCCATCTGTCTCCTTGTGGGACCCTGATGGATGTAGTTGGGATCCTCAACTAAAAGCCTTAATACTAATACCACCTGATAATAATTAACCTGGTTAATACCACCACTGGCAACAGGGCACTTCAAATCAGCAAAGTTCTCTCCTATACATACTTGCTTATAATATTCCTTGGGAAACTAGTAGGTGGTGGACAAATAGTCACTCCCTAAGGGCCAGCTAAATTCCAAACGGCCAATGCTATTGACAACTTGGATCAGAAAAGGCTTTCTTTGCATGGAACACTCCAGAACTGGCTTCTCACAAACTCTGATCAAGACAAACCCCCCACTGTGGATTAGTGACCACCTGTCTGAGTGTCTCACGGAGCCTTTACTGAGGACAAAGGAGGGGGACACAGACACTAGAGGATACCACTGACCTGAGGCTACAGTAATGAATCCCAGGCCTGGCCTCATGAACATTCAACATGATTTTGGAAAATCACACCCACTATGAATGGGGACTAACTTTATACTGACAACTAAGATCTTTTAAATAATATAGAATCTGCTCCAGTCAGGAAGTGCAGTTGCTCTGCCTGTTTGCTCAAAGTGCTTAGTAAAGGGTTACTTGGGTGGAAGGGATGAGCCAGGGAGTCCCTAGCCCAATATCTCCTGGAACACAAAGAGATTCTTTTCCCTTTTATTTTTTCAGGATAGAGCAGAAATTGGAGTGAGGGTAGGCATTAGGGGGAGGGTGGATGAAGGAGGAGGGAGAGTCTGCAAACAAACAGGCCATTTATCTCTGGGGTGTCTTTCTACCTTTTCCTACAGCTGAGTAGCCTGGGGGCAGGTTGTCTGCCAAGCTTCCCCGCCCGTGTAAACACTCCGGCACCAGCTGGGGTTTGGAATCTGCTGAGTCTCTGCCAGCTGGCGACCTGGAGATGGTCAGATTAAAGGAATGCTTAATGAGTGAGGGGGTGGGAGACAGAGGCTGTATTTACACAGAGGGGGTCTGCAGGGGTCAGTAAGGCACTGGCCAAAGGGGCCTCTGGAAGTGGAAAAATATGAAAGGAAGAGGAAAAGGGTTTTCAATGTGCCCAAGCACCATGCTCCACCCAAATGGCTCAAGGCTGTTATGTTCATTTATTTTTTTCTTTTTAAAAACTGACTTCTTTGTCCCCATCTCAGTCCCCTGCCCCCTCCCCCTATCTCCCAAACCAATTACACACAGCCTTTTGAAAGTTTCGCAGCTGGCTGCTTGAGAAGGCTCAGCGTGATCAGACAGCACGGACACTCAATCCTCCACAATCCCAATTTGGGAACGTTAACACGGAAACCCAAGCCACGTGCTGACAAGCAGGCCTTGGGCCACATTCAGCCCCAGCTGAGGCCAGTGGTGGGGGGGGCGGGGGTACACAGCCAGCAGGCAGCCATCCTGGCCTCTAGCCTTACAGAGACTTCAGGTTCTCCCATGCAAAGCCCAGGGGGCAAGGATTCAGAGGAGACAGCCCATCTGACAAGACCACCAGGCCATGAGGCCCTTCTGCTGCCCTGCAGGGGGTGCAGGGCTGGGGGAGTGGGCTGGGGGGCAGGGAACAAGAGCAGACTGAAGTCAAAAGTCCTGGTGGCCACACCTGCCAGGAAGGCCACCTGCAGGCCTACTGAAGCACCTGCAAATATCTAAACCCCAGATGCTATATATATTACCAAGAAGAGGAAGCAGGCATCCCTCAAGAGCAAAAGAAAAGAAGTACCAGGAAAAGGTGAGACCTGCTCTTCAGCAGCTCAGCCACAAACCAGATGGAGCCTCAGGCTATGGCCATCTCCTTCACTAGACCTGGGGGTTCTTACCCCTTAGCGGGTGTTCTCTGAAGTCCTTTTGCTCCCATGGAGTCTTCCACGTGCTTCTGGGACAGGGATTCACCTACATGTGCAGGGTTCAAGCCCGGCCCTTCATGCTCCCTTAGAAATCCCTGCCACAGTGGCCACTTGTATTCCAGTGACACTCAAATCTACTTTTCTTATTGAGATCTTTCTCCTGGGGGACAGTCCTGCATCTTCACCTAAATAGTGCATCGTTAACTCCCATTTGGCATGCCAATAATCTAACTTGGCGTCTTTATTCCAAAAGCTGGTACCCAGGAGACATCTAGATTTGCCCATGCCCCAAGCTGCAAGCAAGGACTCCCCACCTTTCCTTATGGCCATCTATGACTTCTTCCCTTCTTATGTTATTAAATCTATTATTTTCACTCATGGTGCTAATCAAGACTTCGCACTGTCATCTCTCAGCAGCCTGCAGAAGAGGCTTCTAACTGGATTCTCTGTCTCTGGACTTAACCCTCTTTCCTCCCCACTTAGACAGGACAACCGGGCTATAATAAACAACAGGCACCTCCTTCGTGGCCCCCCACTGTTTAAAGGATAATATCTCTTTAATCTGATGTTACTGAACCTCATTTCCTCTCCACCTTTATCGCAACTCCCAAAAATCTCAGTACAACAGCCCTAGGTGTCCTAAAGGATATTCTAGACCATTACTTCATAAAATATTCTCTAAGGTTGACAAATTTGTTTGGTACAGATATACAATGTTCATTACTACTATATTAAAGGCTCTGACAAGTCCTGACTTAAAGAAATCCGTTTAGCCTAGCATTTCCCAAGTCTATCTGGTCCAGGAACTTCTTGCGGCATTTCACCTATTAATTGCTTTCTTAGATTCTATGAGTGACTTTTCTTGCCTTGAATGCCAGCCCTCTGTTCTGCCCTCCATTTGCGTTTCTGCTTTAACTTTCCTGCCAGAACCAGCTATGTCCTCACCTCCACCGTCCTGCCGTCGGCGCCCTTGCTGCTTCCTTCCCTCACACCTTAAGCACCAGTTGCCTATACCTCTTTGTTGAGAGGCAGGAGGGCACAATGGTTAATAGCCTGAATTTTGAATTCAGAAAGACCTGTGTTAAAATCCCAATTCTGCCCTCACTTAGAGTTCTAAGATGGAGTTGTTCATCGTGCTCAGTGTAGAGAGAGGTAACAGTCTATTAAAGATTGTTGAGGGGATTAGTGGGAGTAGAAGGTCAAGTCTAGCACATCACAGTATTCAATAAGTAACAATTAGTCATTTTTCTTTTTATTTTTTATTTTGGCTTTGTCATTTATCATTTTCTGTGTATCTTCCAAATGGGAAGCCACCGGAAGCCCCAGGGCTAAGCACTGTCTATCCCCTACCCCTCACCTACATAAATCTACCACCAGCAGCTTCACCTTCCACCAGACAGTAGGTAAATGCATACCCTGGGCAGGAGAGCAGAGCCATCAGCCCAAGTCTATCAATGCTGAGCAAGAAGCTAAAGATCTAAATATTCTTCAAGGCAGTCAAATACTATAATTTCATAAAAGCCCCCAAATGTTACCATCCTCCCCCACCCCAACCACCTGCTTACTGCACCCCTGGAAGGGTGAAAAGGCCCTTGGGAAACCAATGTGAATGGGTTTCACCCAAAAACACACTGGGCGGCCTATTTCCACAGCATCACAATTGGGCAACAATGAGATACCATGTGAAGGTTTAAACTTCAAATTTTCAAATGCTGTTTCTAAAAGCTTAAATTGTACCACAGGCTATTTCATTTCATATTGACTTGTTCCGTTAATATCTGGAACTGAGAAGTTTCACGTCTACTTCTATTAAAATCCTGACCTGCACTTTTCTTGATGCATTTTGTGTAGTAGTCTTCTCTGAATGGTTTAAAATACACTAATTTTACTCTCTGAGCCACTCTTCAAAAGGCTTCTAAAAAGCAAAGCTTTTATTTACAGTAGGTAAGAATGACATCTCTAAGATCAAGGGCACGGGCTTATCTTCATAACATCTCCAAGCTGCCCTTCTGTACCCCTTTCCTCTTCTGAGTGCTCTCTCTCGCTGTCTCTCCCACACACCCCAATTTCTATTCCATGCTCCAGCTTCTCTCCATCCCTCTCTCCATTCACCTTTCCTGCTCTCCAAGCAATAGGCTGTCACTAATCCAAACCTTCCATCTCCAAAATGAAAATAGCTTTAACATGCCTTTTCTGATCATCAAAATGCTGTATAGTTTGTTGAAAACGCACGCGCGCACGCACACACGCACACACACACACACACACACACACACAAAACAAGCCTGGAGATAAAATAAAAATTAGCTGAAATTCTATCACACAGAGAAAACCACAAATTGTATTTTGATGTTATCCTTAGAGATATCTTCTTATAAAAATAAAATGAATCCAAATTTTTACAGAAAAAGGCCCACACAATATGCCATTCTGTAATCTGCTTTTTAAAAAATCACAACCATATGATTTGGACATCATTCTATGACGCTGCATATGGAATTATGTCATTATTTTAAATTGACCTAACAAATCCTTTAATGGTAGGCATTTAGGAACCTCATCTTTTTAAAATGTTAGCATCTCAAAATATTTGGATATAATATTGAGTGAGGGGGAAAAAGGAGAATTTGGTCTGTGCATTATTATTACAGTCACGAAAAACCAGCATCCGGGCATAAGAACAGAGTAAAAATTAAATCAGTCATGCTAAATGAAAGAGCTTGAAAATATCTGTTTGTAAAAGTGGTATTCAAACAGCAAAGAAAGTCCTTCAACAAAAATAACTCATAAAATGCAAAATCCCCATTATTTTAAAAAATGCAATGACAGTGAGGTCACAACCTCAGTGTAAAATATTTCAAGCTGCTGATCTCCACTTACTGTAACCTCATCTTTTTCTTCCAAGCGGGAAAGGGAGACAGCAGCACTGAAGCCATTTGATCTTTGAGAAAGGGAAAGGTGAGAGGTGATTCTGGGGCTTGAGGCACTTGAAGGAGGGCTCTCATGAGGGGAATCATGGGCTGGGGGCTCAGGCTCAGAGCTCACTCAGGAGAAGCCCCAGCAAACAGACTCAACCTGCACATTTCTGAACAGTCTTGGTGACCCAGACAGCAATGTTTGAATGTAAAAGGTGTATCTAGTGAGAGATGGATGTACAGCCTCTGCATAACTATAATATGAAAATGAGTGGCACAGAAAATGGCTGCCCAATGATGGCTGCAATAGTCATTCAATTAATTAACATTCATGAATAACATGGATGGAATCCTTAATGTCAGGCTCTGTAAAAATGTTGTATGTGCATTATTAGCTTACTTGATCCTCCCAAAAATTCAACGAAAAAGGCACAATTATTTTCATTCCCATTTTACTAACTGAAAACCAAAGGCAGTTAAATAACTTAATCAGGTGCTCTAGTATCTATCTATATATCTGTAAGAATCAAGCAATTTGAATTCAAAGCATACACTTCCAGCCTGTACCCACTTCACGGTATTTATAAGCTCTGCACAATCTGGCACCGTGAAACGGAGATTCAGGGTACACATCCAGATGGCTAAGGCCTCAAACCTGCAGTCTGTTTTTCAGGAGAGAGAGCCTGTGAGTTAATCATAATAAACCTTCTTCTCTGTTAGGAGCTCTATGTACTATACAAGAAGGCCATGACTGTCTTTCACTTTCAAGAGGTCTCCGTGGAAATGCACAAAACCAAATGTGACCTAGAGCCAGTCCTCTCCAAGGTGTTTAGTTTTACACATGCCCCTCGTCTGGGACTTTGGCCACATCACCCTGGTCATTTCTGAGATGTAAAACAGACTAAAAGCCCTTAGCAATAATCACAGAAGTCATTCCTGAAGGAAGCTGAGCTTGCAAGCTGAAAGACAGTATATTTAGTTTAAACATGACGGATGGAAGGTCTAGGATTCTATATTTGGGCAAACCCGTTGATTTGAGGTTTGGTGAAGTTCTGGGTTTGGCAGAAATGTCCTTCTCCCACCCTGCCCCCGCCCCAGGCCACATGGGCTCGGCTACAAGGCGTGGCTCTCACACAGGCAAAATCTAACAACTTCTCCCTAGGCTCTAGAGAGCAGAGGTGGCACAACTACTCCAGGGAGTAAGTAGGTGAGGTGAAGAACAACTAGCAAGCAGCCAACAAGAAGCCAGAAGAGAAGGAACTCTGAAGCACTGGGTGGTAATGTAGTCCCATTAAGAGGCACAAAAGTCCCCCTAGGATCCAATCCAATAAGGGGCTACCACACAGCTCTGGCCATACTGAACTGTAACCGCTGGTGAAAATGATGGATGGTTTTCTTATCCATCCTTCTTTCTCATTAGCCTGAGCAGGTAGTGTATTATTATTACTTTTTTTATTGTATGTATGTATGTACGTATGTATTATGGAAGGAGTATGTTTTAATCAGCTTCGTGTCCCAGGCACCTTCAAGGGGTAGATGTTCAATAAATGTTTATAGAATGAATATAAAAGAGTCATGGAGATTGGTGACACAACAATGTGAATTCACTTAACAGTACTGAACTACATATTTTAAAAAATGGTTAAGTTACTAAATTTTATGTATATTTTGCCCCAATTTAAAAAAAATAATAGCACATATTACAGGAAAAAAGGTGGTGGCACTTAGTTCTAATGCTCACTGTATGAAACTTGGTGAAGTCTGGGTTGAAAAATTTGAGTTTAAGAAGTATGGGGGACGGTTTAACTGGATAACTGTTATCAACAATGAATCATGATGTACTGAAACAAAAAGTCACAAACAGATGACAAATATGATATACTCAGTAGGTTCTTCCCTGCAGAAGTTAATAAAATGACTTCTAGAAGAAGTCTTCTCTTCTAGGAAGAGTCAATAAAATGTACAAGCAGTTTCTATCCAGGGAACTCCAATCCAATAATTCCAACAAATACACTCCTGCTCACACACTTCCGACCCCGACCTAAGATTTGGCACTCTTATTTACTGAGAGAGAGAGAAAGCTGTTCAGGAAACCACCTTCACTTGCACCTCCTTATAGGATGGGAGGGTGGCGTTTCACAAAGGGAGATCTGTGGGATATCACTAAAAACTATTTGAAAGAGGTGGTCAGACAGGTCTGAGAAATGATGGATGCTACTTCAACAAGTTTATAGAATATGTGAATCTCCAAGAAAGGGAGCACAGTAGAAAGAGTTTCACATAACTCTCTGAACCAGAACCTCCCAGCTGCCCAATTACCACCCCGGGGACTTCAGGAAACATCAGTGTAATGGACATGACAGGTTATTTGGAACATCCTGAGCTCAGACACTAGCTTCCTAATTTACTAACAGTGTGATCCTGGGCAAGTTTTTACAATCCTCTAGACCTTATTCTCTTTCTCTTTAAAATGGAGTACAGGACTCGGTCTCTGAAATCAGAACTATGGACTTTGAGTTCTGGCTCTGGCATGTATAATAAGGGGAGCCTGGTCAGGTTACTTAGTCTTTCTAACCTTCAGTAAAGTGGGAGTAATCAGAGTATCCATCCCACTGGGAGGACTGAATGAGAGAATATATATGAAGTGTTTTTTAAAGTGCTGAGCACCAAGTAAGCCCTCAATATACATTTGTTATTTTTGACTCTATAAACTGTGAAGTGTTCACTTCTCGGCTTAAATAGTTCATAAGACCTACTAGATTGACCACAAACTTATCTGGCATTTGGTTACATGCTGATATGTCGTATTATATCCTACACTGGTATCTACTGAGTCAGATATAATTCTTATCTCAAGTTCCTTTTCTTCCAAAATAGAATTGGGGGAGCTAAATGAATTTAAATGATATGCACACTTATTATAAAAAAAAAAAAGGGAAACATATATCTTTGAAAGCTAAAGTCTTCCATAACCTAACCTCCCTGAAATATAATCAATGTTGACAGTCTGCTGTGATCTTTCCAGATGTTGCCCGTGCATATATAAACAGCTTTTTATTAAAATGGGTTCATTCTATACAAACCAATCTATAACCTATTTTTTCCCCTCAAACATCAGTCCATGTCAATACATAAAGGTTGACCTTATCCTCTTTTAAACTATAGAGTATTCCATCGTATGGCTATACCATAATTTACTCTAAATCAGTTGGATAGATGGATATTTAGACGGATATTTAGGCTGTATCAAATGCAAGGTGACTTTAGGGCAAAAGCTCTGTCCTGCGTATTTTGGCATCTCCATTGAGTTAGCACAGTGCACATGGTAAAACTTCAGTAAATTCTGTTGTGTAAACTCTCACAATACTTGCCTCTGAACCACAGATGATTATTGGGCTGCAGTCTATTAAATATAACTCTCAATAGCCAGCATTTTTGTGTGAAGCCTGGATAATAATGAGCAACAATTGCAACGCTGGCCCTGAGATATAACTCTCAGATGAAAAAGACAAACTATTCGATATAATTTCAACCTTGGCTCTTTTTCCTGTATTAAAATTATTTGATGATATTGGTTACCAGAGGGTGGGGAGGGGGAGGGAGGGAAGGGGGAGGTAGATGGGGTAAAAGAGGTCAAATATGTGATGACAGATCTTTGGGTGGTGAACACACAATGCAATATATATATGCCTAACTGTTGAATTGTACACCTGAAACTTACTGGATTTTGTTAACCAGTGTCGCCACAATAAAAATAAATAAATAAAAAATGAAACAAACAAAAGCAAAAATATTTTTTAAAAAAGGACGAGTCTATGGCCATGCTACCCTGAACACACCTGCACCTGTCTGATCTCGGAAGCTAAGCAGGGTTGGGCCTGGTTAGTACTTAGATGGGAGACCACCTAGGAAGACCAGGTGCCGTAGGCATAAAAAAATAAATAAATAAATAAATAAATAAATAAATAAATAAATAAATAATAAAAAAAGACGAAAATTATTGATGACCCAGCAATTTCGCTCCTAGGTATATACCCAAGAGAACTGAAATACTATGTCCACACAAAAACTTGTACATAAATGTTCATAGCAGCATTATTCACGTAGTATGGTGAAAACAACCCCAATGTCCATCAGTTGATGAATGAACAAAATGTGGCATTTGCACACAGTGGAATATTATTCAGCCATAAAACAGAATGGAGTACTGATACATGTGACAGCATGAATCAACCTTGAAAACCTCATGCTAAGTGAAAGAAGGCAATAACACAAGTCCATATAGTATATGATTCTATCTACCTGAAATGTCCAGAACAGGCAAATCCAAAGAGACAGAAAGTAGATGAGTGGTTGGGGAGTAAGGGAGCGATGGGAAGTGTCTGCTAATTGGGGGATGTTTCTTTGGGGGATGTGTTCTTCGACTAGGTAATAGCTGCAAAACATGGTGAATATACTAAAAACCACTAAAACTGTACACATTAAATGGTGAATTTTATGATATATGAATTATTTCTCAATTAAATATGGAAAAAGTTCTTTTAAAAACTGGTTATCAATTGGTGATTCTTTACCACTTATTTACTGAAAAACTACTACATGAGAACCAGCATGGCAAGTGAGCAAGACCTTCTCCTGCCCTAGAGTCAAGTGGAGCGTGTCAAGGCCACACACCACTTAGGTGGGGGCAATAAGAACTGTGACATCATGCCCAGGGAACGTGAAGTGCTGAGGGTGAAGTAAGCACCCTGCCCAGGGGCAAAGCGGGGCTTTCCAGAAAAGTGGGCTGTGACCTGAGAAATAAGGAGCAGAGGCCAAGCAAAAAGTAGAAGAAAATCCTGAGAAAAGAATTTGCATGCAGGGCCAGAGGTGAGAGAAACATCATGGAGAGGCTGAAGGATAACCTATAGGGAAGAGTCCCGTTATCCAAACGCACCGAACAATGTCATCTGAGACCTGCTATGCATCGGAGACTGTGCTAAATGCTGAGATTACAACAGTGAACAAGATCAATGCAGACACTGATTCAGCTTTTAGTATATAACTGCATATTTTTGCAGGTACATGATAAATAGTCTACGGCTAACTGATTCCTCGGTTTGAACATGGTATTTAAAAAGGACACCAACAATTTGTCAATATCAAAAAAAAAACTATATATATATATATATATATATATACACACATACACATATATATGTAAATATACATATATACATATACATATGCATACACACACACACACACATACACAAATGCACTTAGGCTTGGACCCAATCATCCCATTTCTTGGAAAATATGCTACAAGTCAGGCCTGTATAGGTACAAAATGATGTACATACCAAGCTATTCATCACAGCACTGTTTATAAGAGCAAAAGATTAAAACAACCCAAGTGTTAATCAAAAGGAGACTGGTTAAATGAATTACAGTGAACCTGCACAATGGAAGACTATGCAACCTTGACACAAATGAGGAAATTCTCTGTGTGCTGACAGGGAAAGACCTCTAGGAGATTTTGTTAACCTTAAATGGCAAGTGCAGAATAGTGTAGTTAATATACTTCATTTTGCCTAAAAGAGGGGGCAGGGAATATACACATCCACACTTAAGTATATATGTAAATCCCACCATATATTAATAGCTGCTTATATTTGCACAAACTAACTCAAGAAAGATACACAAAAAATTGAAAGTGGTTACCTGGGGACAGTGGGGAGGAGCTGGATGAAAAGAGTTGGGGAAGAGACAATTCTCAATGTATATTTTTTTAATGATTATTTGTGATTTTTGAACAATGTGACTATACTGCCAAAAATTGCCTATTCAAAAAAATGTCCTTTTTAAGCTTTAAAAGGCTAAGATTATAGGTTCTCCATCTGTATGCTCATGTCAGCATTCCTAATGTGCTCACAGTCATCTCTTAGTGGTTACCTGAGAACCCAGAAGAAACAGCTTAAATGGAAAAGTTGCAAATGACCAGCAGCACTGGCAGAAAAGCAACTCAAGACACACACTATCCTGTGTGTGTACTAGACCATCCTCAATCAATTCACACAAACTACATGTCAGGCACAGAGGTGCTGGGGATACTGAGAAAATGTGAAGCAACCCCTTTCTTTTCCAGGGGCTCACAGCACTGCATGGAGCCAGCCTTAGCCCTACTGCCTGTGACCGTCCCAGTACAAATCTGACCGAGTCACTCCCATGCTCATAAATCTTCAATGGCTCCTTACTATCTAAGCCGAGGAGCAAATCCAAACTTTCAAATTTTTGAACATGGCCCTCTGTGGCCCGAACTCTGCCCGTCAGTCCGGACTCATCTTCCATCACTTTCTCCCTTAAGCCCACCCCCTCACTTTGTGTTTGAAAACACAGAGCCACATGCTACCATACCTCCCCGGCCCCATCTCTAACCATTACATATGTCCTCTCTCTGCCTGGAACACCCACTCCCCAGCAAGTCTGCCTAGACAATACACCTCAGGCCCAGCCAGAACTTCTTTTTAAAACGAACTGTCCCTAACCCTCCCAGGAGGGTTATGCTCCTTTCCCTGTCTCTCACTCTGTACCTGGCACACACAAGAGCAGCAATGACACTGTCACCTCCCTAAGGACTCGTGGCTCCGTGATGGCAGAATCTTCGCCTTTTCATCTTTTATCCTAGCCCCAAGAACAGTGGTTGGCAGAGAGCAAATGCTCAGTCTAAGTCTGGCTGAATGAATAAACAAGAGACATACAGAGGCAGGCAGAAAGCAGGGATGAACTCTATTAGAGATGAAGGGCCAAGGAAAGCATTCCCAGCAGGTGATGCCCATGGAGTATCAGAAGTGAGCATGAAAGGAAGAAGAGTTAGACAATAGGGGGAAAGACTTGGTTGAGATGGGAGGATAAAAGCAGGGAGGCATGAAAGAGGAGGAAAGGTTCAGAAGGCACAGGTATGTGGTTTGTGATGAGGGGGTAGGGCAGGGGCAGGGCCTGAGGGAGGTATCGAGGACAAACATTGGTCAGACTCAGGAGGAGCCTCGAATGCCGTGCTAAGCAGCCCAGACTTTAGGTGGGAGACAAAGAAGGATTTTACGTAAGGGACACCCATGCTCAGCTCCATGTCTGAGGACAATCAATGGTAGCTATGTGGAAGAGGGACCAGAGAGGAGACAAGAAGCTGAGGACCAGGTTAGGATCTACTGTAACCATTCAGGTGAGAGATGTCAAGGGCCTCAGCTAAGGCCAATGAGCAGGAAGGGCAAGAGGAGACTTGGGAGCAATTCAGGAGGTAAAACTGATGGGACTTAGTGACCAGATGTGGAGGATGAGGCAAGGGAAAATGACAACTGTGGGTTTCTGTTCTGACATATGCACTTGTTTTACTTCCCTCTTCTGAAGACTATGTAAACTATCGTCCGTCATGGGGGTAGGTAGAAGGTATTTAATAAAATTATGGATGATCACCAACAGGCCTTGGTAGGAAAACCCCCAGGCGTCAACAAGGGTGCTAGAAATCAGATGAGGGGAAAATCTCATGACATCTGTCTCCAGGGGTCTGGCAAAAGTTTAGATATGGAAGGCACATGACAGATCAGCTAGTTCTTTTTGTCAAGCACACTTCAAAGAATTATTTACTGACACCCCTGTCAGCACTCCTCGACAAAATGTGGGTGACCTTAGTACATAGTGAGTGCTCAACAACTTTGTGAATGAATGCTACACACAGGCCATGCCTGCGTTACTCACTCTTCCACCAAAAACAACCACAGCAGTGCAAGTCATGTCAACAAATATGTTTGCACGCTTCCATCTGAGATTTCAGTGTCTTGCACAGAGTAGGTATATTTACTGAATGATTTAAAAAGAAAGAAAATTGAATAGCTGAGTGGTTGAATAGTTTTAAATGAAGATATTTCCCAGGTTAGATGATAAGAATGTCAAAGAAATGTTTCTTTCACATTTCTTGGGTAATAAAGTACCCTGTATAGTGGACCAACTTTGCCTTTTATTTCATGGTTCTGTAACTGTGGCTTGTCCGAAATTTCTGGGGTTGAATCATTCTGGATAGCCAAATGTTCCATACTGCTAAAGATTTAGGTATTGAAACTTTAACATTAATCACTACGTATGGAAATATTTCTAAAAATCTTTCTGAGTATGTTGCACACCTATACTTTTCCATGAAATTATAAATAATCATTAGGATCAGGTACTTTACTATACTAATCTACCATAACCTCAAAATCTACTGAAGCTGTTCATATACTAAATGATGCCAGGTATTCATGCTTTTTTTTTCATTTCTTATGACTTCTAAGTATTTAATAACGGATAGCCCTCCCAGTCAGTTGTCAGCTACCACCAGTCTACATACCCGTGTTAACTTATTCTCCTGTAATCTTGGGAACGAGATAATCAAGCTTGACGCAACTCTATGTAAAGTGTAGGTGGCATGTGAGCAAGGGCCTGGGCCACTAGTTTAGGCGTGGCATACACAGTGTCAGGGCTCAGGTTTAGGGCCACTACCCTGTTTCTCAGCTGTGTTCCACAAAGCAGTTCCACATAGTAAAGTTATCACTCCAACACTTTCCAAATGTAGTAAGAACAATAAGTAACATGTATTGGGCTCTTACCCTGTACCAGGACTTCTCTGAAGTGCTATATTTATATTAACGTTTCTAACAGATTTTATATTAACCTTGCTAATCCTCCCAACTACTCTATGACAAATATTATCCCCATTTTACTGATGAGGAAACTGAGGCAGAGAGGTTAAATAATTTACCAAGATGATACTGCTAGGACATGGCAAACCAGAATTTAATTTAAACTCTCGCCATCTGGTTCTAGGGCCATGACCTTAGCCACCGCAATCCATGGCCACTAACGGTTCCCTAAAAGAACCACACCTCAAGGATCTCTTACCATTTATTTCTACAAAATCAAACCAAAACAAAAAACAAACACTCAGAAAGTAATGTGTAGACCAGCGTGAACTTTCTACGATGATCGAAATGTTCTATAGCTGCGCTACTGAGAACCTGATATGTGGCTAGAGTGACTAAGAACCTGAATTTTTTATTTCATTTCACTTTAATGAATTTACATTTAAATAGCCAAATGTGGCTATTTAAATCGCTACCTACTGTATGGCACAGGCGAGGGCTGCTTTTGGTGAGTGAAAATTGTGATATTTCAAACATTAAATATAATGGATACTTCCTACTTGAAACTAGCTTTAAAAGAAGGTAATTAAGTACTGATGCATCGCCTCTCAACATTTTTCCCCACCCCACACTATTTTTAATTCAGTCTCCTAATTTTGAGGAAGAAAGCATTTGGTCAGAGTAGTTGAAGAGGCCTTCCAGATGAAGTGGGAGCTTGTAGAAGTAACAGGATTACTTGGCTAGGTAAAGCATAAGAGCACTGTTGGAGTGTGGGTATGGGGATGGCAGATAACACGTCAGGTTTCTGACATTAGGTTCACCCTATTTTGAGAAGGAGAAAAAGCCACAGATGAGTGTACATGTGTATAATAAGCAAATCACCAAATATGAAAATACACTCAAGCCTAGGACCCCAGACCACACTCAAGAACTAGCATGATAAAACCTGACTTGGCAGAGCAGAAGGCACGGGCCATTCTGACCAAGGCAGTGACCTCTTGTTGCTCATCCCGGGTCTCCTGGTCAGCCCTCGAGGGGCCATAGGAAATCACAAACCAAGCCGACCCCCTCCGCCACTCCTAATGATTCTTTTCTAATTTATGGATTTTCTCTTTCCCCACTACTGGTTCCGCTAAACTGTATAATATGTCAAAACCAAATTTAGACTAGAAACCGATTTCAACTCAAACAAGAAATGAAACCTAGAAGTGGAGACACTAACTCAACGGAGGCACAACTTTATTCTGACTAATCCTAAATCTGTATAGCTGTGGGGAAGAGGTGCCTCCTTCCCTCTTCTCTCAATTTCTGAGTGACAATTTAAGTTTCACACACATATTCCAGCCCTGCTCTGCATAACCATGCTAAGAAGGCATGACTGAGCCACAGGATAGATGACACCCCCAGGAAGCAAGTGGGGCCGACATGGTTCCCACAGCTACTTAATGGCAGAGCCTGGGTAAGAAGCAGGCCTCCCAGGTCCCAGTCCTCACCCGTCCACCAAACACCTCCCTGCCCCAGCCACAACTCATGTCTCAAGGACTCTGGAAGAGAAGTGCATGTTCACACTTCATGCCAAACCGGAGACCAAACTATAATTTTCAAAAAAAATCAGCTATCAACCATTCCTTTCCATATCAACATCCCTCTTCCAAATAACAGTCACAAAATCCATATAAACAAGTTATTCCTTGCCCATCGAGGTCAAAAGTTGATCCAGTACAAAGTCAGACTACAAACAAAATATACTCAAAACTCCAGAAGTGTTGGGTCCGAAAGGTTTAATTCTGCTCCAAGCTCAGAGGAATTCTCAGCAGGAAACCAGGCATTGTGAAGCAAGCCTGCGATTTCCTGCAGGACTCCAGGAATTGCTGGAGGGAGGCTGTTTATCCTAGGAATGCTCCTCCAGGTCAGGAGCCCCCTGACTGACTGCTCTTAACCTTCAGGAAAGGAGCTGATAAGACATCCCTGGCATCTCTAAACCTAAAGCCACATTCTGCATTCTCAGTGACTCTCAATGCTATCTTTTGGCAGATTCCAGCACTGCAGGA
The DNA here is from genome assembly GCF_902729225.1 of Pteropus medius. NCBI lineage: Eukaryota > Metazoa > Chordata > Mammalia > Chiroptera > Pteropodidae > Pteropus > Pteropus medius. The sequence goes on along the minus strand of NW_024354500.1, from coordinate 31,662,307 downwards.
GGCACAGAGACCAGACCGTAAACACTTGTTGACTAACCAGCTGTGGTCCTGGGCATTCCTCAAAGCAAGCGGGGAGGTCACCAGAGGAAGGAGGGGCATATTTGTAAAAGTTACATCTCTACCCTTTATCCTGAGGTAGGCACACCCTTTTCCCTCCCCCAAAGCCACAGAAGTCTTCAAAATGGTGGTTGAGTCACCACAAAGTCTCTATAAAAAGAGTATCTACATCTTTATAATAAACATTAAGGAACGAACTGATTAAACTAATAACACCTTGCCCTTGCAAAATTCAGGAGTTTTATTTAAAAACCATCTTCCTACTTCAAAGACAGGACAATTGAGGCTCAGAGGATTTTGTCCTTCTCACCCCAGGCGTGACTGTCACCTCCGTAAACTCAAAAGGAACATTACAGATCATGATGGAATTTGATGGTAAAAATCTTAAGAAGCCATGTGGAAGTTCTTCTAACCTCAACTAAGGTTTCAATCAATAAAGGCCTCCTAGTACTAGAAATTGCACCTGTGCATGGACGCACACAGATGCACAAGCACACACATGCACACACACAGACATGCACGCACATTGCCTTTGGTCAATTCACTTATTCACTAGGCTGTACAATACAAGAGTCCCAGCTATGCCTCACAAGTTATCTAAAAGTGACCGCCACTCCTCTCCTCTGACTACTGACTCAGGGTGTTAGGTCTCAATTCAATAAACCACTGCTTTTCCACCAATAGCAATCACTTGAGGTTGTGGCCCAACAAACACTCTATAAATGTGTAAGTTGCACCTGCCACTTACATCAGGTTCAAGACCTGACTCCTATCCACAATAGTTTATCGGCTTTAAGCAACCACAATGTGACCTCTTTGAGGACAGGGACCCCACCACATTCATCTGCATTCCCAGAGCTCAACACAGGCACACAGCAGGCACTCAGTAAACATCTGCCAAATAAATGAAGCCGGCACACTTAAGAAAGATATATCATTTTCAAGTCTTCTACACAAAGGTCGTGTCTAGAACTCCAGTAGGCAGATGTGTAAGTAGAAAATGCAGTGGACTTGAATCAGAAGATGTGGGTTCAAGCCCCTAGTTTGCTAAAAATTCACTCTACTGTCCTGGGCAAATCTCCCAACTCCTAGAGGAGGGGGAGTCTTATTTCCCTCTTCTGTAAACACAGAAGGTGACTTCTTGGTTTCCATTTCACCCTTAAACTTGTAAAATACGAAGAAAAGATGTGCCCTTGAGCTATGGCCACAATATTAACTTGATGATAAAGGCAATGAAAATAAAACAGCCAGAGGCAGCTATTCTTAACACAGATGTTGGCTAATAACAGGCAGTAACTTTAACAGCAGGTAAAGCCCATTTGCCTATGTTCACATGTGATACACACATTTGATTAATTCTCTGTAGTCTCTTTCAGGGAGATGCAAATTTCAATGATTGTTCCAGGCAGAAAAGCCTCCAAGTGGAACAATGACACACAGACATTACTTCCAGGTAATAAACAGATTCTACTCAGACAAAGAAAAATAAAGCAGCCTGTGGCTACATTCCTGTAGACGCGCTCCATTTGTGGAAGCACTGGGGCTGAGCTCTAAATGTGAGCCAGACGCGGCTGAATTCTCATTTTGGCTCCGACTCTCTAACTCGGAGCGGATGGTCCTCAGCCAAGTCTCTCCTCTAGAAGCCAGGCTCTGGATGGGTATGACAACCCTCATAAACCATCCAGATTACAGGGTGAAGCTAGTAAAGCATTTCACAGATGTAAAGTGTTGCCAACTCCTCAAGACAATTGAGGAAAGCTGTCAAGAGGCAACGTGGCTCGGGTGGAGAGCCACAGAACAGCGCCTCTCCTAATCCTGGGCTCCCACAAACTCACTAGTGTGCTCCAGAGGCCTCAGAGACCCTCCACTTTCAATATGGCTACATTTCCTCTAGTGAAAAGCAAGGAAAGCTGTTTGAACCTACACTATCCAGAAGAGCCTCCTGCAAAGCTCGCTAAACCACACAACTCACAACGTTAACTGGTTGTGACTAAGTTAGGTTTGATTCTCTTTTAAGGGGGACATTTGACACAGTGGAGGTAAATCAAGGCAAAGCACACATTTATAAAAGATAAAGGTCTGCTCATGAAATAAGAAGCTGTGTCAGGAGCCATGTTAGTCGTTTTACTGTTTTATTTTCCTTTCCTTAACCATTAGGTATCACTGGATACCAGATACACAGCGCTGGATAAAAAGTTTACAAGATAGTATCAGGAAAGTTCCCACCAAAGCCTGCTAATAGTGCTCTCTCTGATTAGAAAGCAATTCTGTAGTTTGAGAACTCTAATCCAGTCTTATCAACCCTCTGGGCTTTGTCATTTATCAGGGTGGGAACGGGAGGTACATCAGTTATGCCACAGAGTGATTTCTGGGGCCCCTGCCCATGAGGAAGCAGATCATAAAGAAGCTCATGCCTGCCAGAGTGAAGTTTTCACCATAGCAACACATGTTACTCTACAAACAGTCAGGACTAAAGCGCTCTGTTGCGACCGGTCTGGACAGTGCCCCCAAGAACGGAGCAACTGAGGGTTCAGAAAACAGAGGGGGCAAGAGAAAAGTGGCCTCTATTTGGCTTGCGGGGCAGCCTCCTCATGGTTTTTCCTCCTCCGCAAGGCTGACAGCGGCAGCACAGCACCAAGACCTTCCAGCACCCAGAGCCCATGTTCTCGTAAGACGGATGGCAGAGAAAACAGAGGTAGAGCAGCCGCATCATAGGCTCGCTGAGGAAAAGAGGGACTCTTGTAGATGAAAGCAGACAACTAGCATTGGAGAACTTGGGGAAAAGGGCTCATTGCAAAGCGTGTCACATCTAAAACGAAATACAGTTGGGGTGCTCAATGAGCTGGTCTGATGGTGGAAGGTCTACTCAGATCCAACAGCGTGGTTGTTGAGACTTTGGGTTAAGTACCTGTGTGCCAGGCACAGGGGTGGGCATCTGGACAGGTATCAGTCTTCATCCTGCAGTCAGGGTTAATAACACACTAATGCCACCTTCCTGGAAATCACATTTTGCCAAGCAAAGAAATAAGGATAACAGATGTGCCTTATGTCTTGTAGGACAGGGTGATGCTTGAGGCTAGACCAGGAGAGGAACTGGTACCAAAGTTTTGCTCTGTTGCTCAGATCACTGAGCAATGTATGTAGAAATTCAACCACAGAACAAGGGCACCCAAGAGAATCAGCAGCCTTTCCCAGTTTCCCCTGACTAATTTCTCCAGAACACCACTAGCGGACCATGTCTGAGGCTAGAGAGAAAGATGCGTAAAGCCAGAAACTATAAAAGCTGGCAAAGAAAAGTCTTCAAATGTGCGTTATTAAAAATGAGTCAAAGAAAGACAATATATGTCCACAGGGTCTGTCTGTGCCATTTATATACTTCTTTGTATTAACACAATATTATCAGGCCTGTTTTATAATGTTAATATTAAGAGACAGGACCAGAAGCTTCACTTTGGATTATGATGCCTAAAGGTATTATCTGGGAGGATGTGAACTGGTGCCATGGAAGCCACATGCTAACATGTGTGACACTATGGGCTTCCACTGTACATGCTGCAACTACATCACCCCGACAAGTCAATTAGATACAGGGAAGAAGGAAGTTTCTAGAAAAATGGTCGCTCTACCACACCTGGCTCCAAAACAATTAAAAACCAAACACCAGCCACTACCCCAAAATTCCTCTAAGTCCTAAACCTTTAAGTTATCACAGACCAAACAAGAACCAAACTTACAAATGATGGGCCCAGAATTTTAGAAACATTTCCTTGTTGCAGGTCCAGCAGAGCTTTGAAATAGGCAACCTTTCTGTCAAGAAATGACATTTTAGAGGTAATGTGTAAGTTGCTTTCTCTCTGCTCCATGCACCCCCGTTTTCTCATTCTGTATGCGCTAATGAGAGTTTCCCTCTTTCCCTGCCTGTTTCAGTTTGAAACGTGGCACTGAATGGGACACTGGAAATCAAAGGGAAAGGGAGTAGGGGGAGAGACTCCCTTTCACACGCATCACACACACCCCAACTGACCACCCGCCCTAAAGGACAGTCAGGCAGGACTCAATCTAAGACAGGACTGAAGGACTAAACTGTTGAGCAGAAAACTCCCCTTGCACCACCTCTCCCGACAACAGAGTTAAGAAAGAGAAAGCTGGAAAGGAAGGAGGGGGAAAATAAAGCTCCACATTCCTGACATTTTTTAGCCAAGTGCTGTGGCTGCACATAACAGCTCTATTCCAAACAGCCTGCAGGACAGAAGGAAAACCTGAGTTCAGGGTAAAGAACCTGCCCCCTAACTTGGAAATGGGAGAAGGAATCTTAGCATGGCCCAAAACTAAATCAAAAAGAAGAGGGAGATTCACCCTTTCATGTGTATTCCCAAAAGGAAGTGATCCCAAGGGAAGGAATTGGAGTCATCACTTCCCAGGGGACAGAACTGAAGTATTGGGGTCTCTGAGGAGAAAACTAGCCAGTTGGAGAAGTGGCAAGGCAGGAATGAGATGGAGAGCAGTTAGGATGTACGGGCTGGTGCTGCCTACGGTCTGAGGAGAGGGGCCCAGTTCATTGGCAAAGGCTGGGCAAGGGACCCCAGAGGGAAGAGTGGCCAGGAGACACACTCTTTGTGGGAAGAATTATAAATGAGTTTTCCTGACTCAGCTTCTTAATGAAGGAATTCTAACTCTGCCCAAGTTAGAAACCCAAGAGCCTGCCACCTCTTCTCTCTTCCAGTTTCCTCCTTCCCTTTCCACCTCCTTCTGTCCTCACTTCTAGGAAAAAGCGTGTTAATGCTGGACTGCTCCCTCTATATGTATCCCTATATATACACATACACACCACACCTCCAGGGAAGAACCCAAAAGACTCCAAGTGACATTTAGTAAGTCCTGTGCTGGGTTATGAGGCACGACCCCTGGCTTTACTACAAATGTAAAGATGCCCACATGTGTTTCTCTGAGGACCCTAGAAATAAATGAGCCGTTTCTGCTCTCATTTGGTAGGGAAAGCAGAGTTCCAAAAATCTGAGTTCCCTTCCAAATACCTATCTCTGTGGAGACTCACCAGGTATAGACAATGAGAATCTACTATATACATAGCACAGCAGAACACACATCCTTCATAAGGGAGGTGCTGCACAACCCTCCTTCTCCCAGACCAGCACATACCAGCAATCCCACAATGTACCTTCCAGAACGAGACTCCTGCCCTGTAAGCCCAGAGACTCAGGTCCAAGGTTCTACAGGATGAGGGTCATAGGAAGAGGGAGCCTGCAAATATGTCAGCCAAGGCCTGTTCCACACTCCCTAGTCCAAATTCAACAAAGGGTGGAGAAAAGTTTTGTTGTTGTTGTTGTTGTTGTTGTTTCCTTCTTTGGGCCTTTCTCTTTTGTTAGGTACTCGGAGTAACGGCTCCTAGTATTTTTCAACTCCCAGAATGCCAGGTTTAATACACTGGACTTTCCAAGACTATAGAGGCAGGGAAGGCAGGATGTACCAAGCTTAAATATTAGGCAGCTCTTTTTGAACAAAGATAGAGCAAGTAGAGCCACAAATCTTAACAAATGCCAGAAATACATCAGAGAGAACCATAAGGCTATGCAAGAGACTTCGCTGGCTGCAGAGCGTGTGGCTATGAGGTCTACAGCTGTCACGTGTGTCTTTCCAACCACACCCTCCAAGACTGGTGACACGGCACTGGGAGGACACTTAGAATGGAGGACAGCAAATAGATACAAATAGGACAGAGGGTATTTGCTGGACAAAACATATTTTCTCTTATTTTGTTAAGCTATTATTATGATAAATAATACCAGGACCTCAGGAGTAAGTGACTTTTCACATTTGTAGAATATGTTACGGCTTTTGTTGCTTACATGATCTCAGTTAAATCTTACAATAAGCCCATGAGAAAGATAGTTTTTACTAACAATGGGGAAACTGAGGCAGCAGAGGAAGACTCGTGACAGAGCAGGGACTGGGACACAGGAACAACCCTGGCTTGACAAAGCCCTTTCCAATATGTCGTTAGAGCTGCAGGGGTAGGAGAAAGAAGGGAGGGATTGAAATAAAGCAGCACTACCAAGACCTGAAGAGTAGATCCCAGTCCTAGTCTCAGGTTTATTTCCCACAGACCTTGAAGCCCAGCCAGGGACCTTCACCCATCTAACCCCGACTCGGCCACCACAAGAATGTCTCCAGCTTGAGGACAGCTTCACTGGCCAATTAGGACCCTTGTCATCCATAGAGAGGGGATAGGGATCCCAGAGACAGAGACACAGAAGGAGAAATTAGCCACACTAGGAATTCTCCATCTACAAGTTAGTTTACAAATGGTTACAGCTTCCTAATCCTATTCCTGAGAATGCAGATAAGCAACCCTACCCACAAGGGAGGACAAGGCTCTTCCTCAGAGAAGACCACTGTGATAGTGACGGGAGTGTCACTGACGTATCTCACTCTTGAGACAAGATATACCACAGCAAGCCCTATACTCAGTTTCCTCTAGTTCTTCTCATTTTTGAATATCAGTCTTTTCCCTCTCTTGGGTGCAGGAAGTCCTTTTCCATCACACCCCTGGGATCCTGACCCCCTGGGGCTTACTAAAAGTCTCAGCTCTGTGAGGCCTGCAGTAGCTCGTGGCTGTGGGGTGGGTAGGGCTCCGTCTTCTCCCTGATACTCTCACAGCTCTGAGAGCATCACCTTTTCCCTAAAAGCTGAGGGCATCCCGGTCCCTATCCTTGGCCCTGTAACGGGGAGAAGCTCTGGGTCCACCTAAGACGGATCTAAAGGAACAGTCCACAGAGTGATAAAGGGTGTATGAAAACTGGCGTTTTAGGCAAGAGCAAAAAAAGGTGGAGGGGCCGCGTGGGGAGGGCGGCAGAAGGGCACTGCTGGTATGGGGCCAGGGCACCACGTGAAGACTCCTAGCAACGTTCCAAAACTGAAGATGCAAAAGACCCTGAAAATACGGTGGGAGGTGGAAAAGGGTCGGGGTCCCTCCCACTGGAAAAGCCCGGAAGAGCTGGCAGCCTCCTCTTGGGAGACGGAGTTGTGCAATGACTGCGGGTCTGGGAGTCTCCGGGCTTGGCTCCCGGACACCAGAAAGGAAACCCCACTGGTCGGGCCAGAGTGGCAGTGCTGCGGTTGGTTCGAGGCCAGGCGTAGGATTCAGAGCTGCAGAGAGAGCTGCAGGATATGGTGGGTGCCCAAGGGGTCCGCGGAGCTGGCGGGGGTGGGGGAGGGAGATGGTGTCTGGGCTGACTAGGAGGCCAACGGGGTACAGTGCACAAAGCCAGGGGTGCAGAAAACGTACATGGCAGCCCCGCGTCCCAGCTCAGACGAGGATCTCGGGGACCTGCAGGGATCTGCCGGGCGTCGCACAAGAAAGGGCAACCCCCTTCCCCAGTCTCGCTCACCTCGAACATAAGCCCGATGAGGACGCAGAGCACCAGGCAGAAGCCGATGTCCGCATGGTTGTGGATGACGAACTCCTGGCTGAAGAGCGGGTAACTTTTCGTCCTCCTGCGGAAAGCCATGGCAGCGGGCGCGCAGCGGCCGGCCGGGCCCGCACCCTGCGCTCAGGAGCCGCGGCGCAAACTTCTCCAGCCCCGGCCCGGTCCGCCCGCCGGCCCGCCGCGCTCACGCCCGCCGGCCTAGCGCCCAAGAACTTCTGGGGCCCGCCCCCTTCCTCCGTCCGCCCCCGCCCCCGCCGCCCGGAACCGCCCCCGGCCGCAGCCCCCTCCCCAGCCGCGGCCCGCACTCCGCCGGCTGAGCGCTCGGCCCCGCCCCCCGCGCGCTTAACCCTCGCGCCGCTGGGGACGCTCCGGGGCTGGGCGGGTGAGCGCGGCCCCGGTCCCCCTCGCGCCGGGCTCCCTTGGCTGCGCGCCCGCGCCGCGCTCGGCCGCATTCTGGTTGCTGCGGCCCGGCCGCCTCCCGCGCGGGCCAAGCAGGCCGCGGGGTCGCAGACGCCCGGCCCTGCCTTGCCCGGACAGGAAGTGGGCCCAGGTTTCCCACTCCTCGGCGCCCGCTTCTTCCTCCGCGGGAAGGAAAGGGCCGGGGAGGCCGCGAGCCCGCCGAGGGGTGGCCAGGCAGCCGGATATTCCCGGGGTTGCAGGCTGTGGCCCTGGGGCGCTGAGAGTAGGCCAAGTTCGGTGCTGGGAGGGAAGCAGCAGGCCGGCCTTCTCACTGTCCGGAGCGCCCTGCACGGATGAAAAATGAATGGACGGTTAATCAAGTATTTATCGGGAGCTTGCAGTGGACTAGGCATGGGTCAGATTGCTGGGATCATGCAACAAACAAAAAAGACCCTGCCTGGGGGAACCTGCGTTCCAGATGCGAGCAGTGGGTGGATTGGTGCATTTTTGCTCTCTCGAGACCCTTGCGTTAGTGTAAATTAGTTTTACACGTCGTATCCATAGTCTGCCTTCAATATTAATTGATCTGAAGAAGTGAAAGAATAAACACTGAAGAAGGAAAATAATTTTCCTATTGAAAGTTTCTGTTTAATATTACGTTTTAAAAAATACTCCAGGAAAGGACAAAAGGTGTTTTTAATAAATTAATTTATATCGGCAAATATTGGACTTATTCCCACCGATAGTAAAGGAGTCATTTTTTAGGCGTACAAAAATACAAAATGAACAAAGAATTATTAAATTCCTATTCACTCTTTGATTAAGTCCATAGTTATTTCACTTCCAAGTAAATGCAACTTCTTAAAACTGACAGTGTATAAAAAGATGGCGACAACTTAAGGGCGTTCTTAGATAAATTTTAGATCCTAAGTTGACCCTTCAGTGTTTAACATACTGTCTTTGGTCTTTAATACCTTTAACTTAAGAAAATGGGGGAAAAAAAAAAAAGGTAAATGGAAAAAAAAGAGAGAGTGTTGCTTCTATTGGACTAAACCTCATTTAACTTCCAGACTGACCTTCCTTAAAGTTGAATCTTAGTATTATGAGGGATGGAAAGATCAAGAACTCTGGACCATCTCAATTTTCCATCTGTGAAAGGTGTTGCAACTAATCTTAAATGAATCAGGAAGCTTTTGCTAGAAATAAATGATAAAAAGATTTATTCAAAGTCTTAGGGTTTGCAAGTCAGAAACACAACTGAGTAGAATCCTAAGTGTTCCCAAAAAAGAAAAGCTGAGGGATCGTATAGTAAAAAGTACTTTCTTGAGAAGAATCAGTCATTCTTAGCCTCTGAAATGGTCCGACGTGGTAATCCTCTAAATGACTGGTGGTCTGGTTAATGGACCTGGACTGAGTAGTCTGGATACATGAATATTCTTTTTTTCCTCTTTCAGGGAGTAATCAGAGGGTTATCTGGAGGTTTGATGTATATCCAGGCATTGATACAGGACTGGAAAGTTCAAAAGTTCAAATTTCCAGGCTTGTTAAAACATGAATAGAATCATTTCCTCATACCTCAATCTACTTGACTTCAGTAATTTAGCAGCTTGACTATAGTGACTCCATTTTATTTCTTTATTCTTTAGTGTTCAAATTTTCAAACTGCAGCTACATCTATTAGGTTGAACCCTATGACATTGATTTCTGTATAGGTCAGAATGAGAATGTCAGCATTTAAGATGGTTCGAACTAGTAGTTCCCTAGTGTAAGTATGGGAACCATTTGTAAGGATGTTGTGGTGTGAATTTCTTGCAAAGGTGGGATGTTGTCAACCTCTTAGCATTAAGGGTTGAAGCTGAAAGTCCTGGGAGAAAAGTATTATACCTCGACATTTATGCATGAGAAACCTGAAGCAAAGGGAATGGCTTAGCCAGTGCTCATGCTGCTGACTGCCAACGCTGGGCCCTTTCACATGTGATTGAACGATTAGATATAGGGTTCTGAGATGGTTCTGATAGTTTGATATTTCACTACCTTGAAACCCCATAGAGGAAGAATTAGATGCATACTTAGCCATCACAGCCATCTCTAAGTCCTAGTTTCAAAGCCATCTTCAACTCCAAATGGATCTCTTCCCAACCCCTCTCATCCGATTAGTCATGGAGCCTCTGAATTCTTACCTCAGAATCTCTCCCACGAACTCCCACCTCCACCACCTGGCCCGCACTCACTACCCAGGGATGCTCTGCCTCTAATATCATCCCCTTTAAAACATCATTCCATTAAAAATGTCAAGTGAGCACCTACTAAGTGCCAGATACTGCTAGTTACCAGAGACAGATAAGACAACCCGCGTTTTGTAGTTTTAAAATATGTCCTCAAGTTCTTTGGTATTACTCCCTTCAGGAGATGACTATCAATCCCCCAACCCCCTTGAGTGCAGGCTGGACTTAGTGGCTCACTTATAACAAATAGAATAAGTGATGGTGCAACTTCCAAGACTAGGTAATAAAAAGCACTTGGTTTTCTCCTTTCTCTCTTGTCTTGGATCACTTGCCCTGGGATAATCCAGCTGCCATGTTATAAGGATGCTCAAGCAACTTTATGGTGAGGTCTACGTGGCAAGGAACCAGGACCTCCTACCAAAAACCAACACTTACTTGCCAGGCTCGTGAGTGAGCCACCTTAGAAGCAGATACTCCAGTCCTGGTCAAGCCTTCAGATGACAGCAGTCCCAGCTGACCTCTTGACTGCAACCTCGTGAGAGACCCTGTGCCAGAACCAGCCAGGTAAGCCACTCCCAAATTCCTGACACACAGCAGTTAAGAGATTATAAATGTTTGCCGTTTTAAGTCATTAAACCTTGTTGTCATTTGTTATGCAGCGAGAGGTAACTAATAACCCTGCTGAAGCTTATAATCTTTTAGAGAAGACAAAGGCATCATTACAATTCACTGTGATGATGGTGAATCAAAGAAGAACTTGAAATATATATAACCTATGAGTGCTAAGAAAACCTAACTTAATTCTGTCTGAGATATAGGGAAGAGGACATTTGGGCTGGACCTTTATCTAGAAGTATTTTACCAACAGAATGCAGAAGAGGGGTGGGAGATGAATTATGAAGACTTAAGGTAGAGCTGGATTGTAATGGATTTTGAATGTCTTGACATAAAATTATGACTTTCAACGTATACATATATCAAATTTTCACACTGTATACTTTAAAAACCTTATAATTTTAGTTTTCAATTACAACTCAATAAGCCGAAGAAAAATTTTTTTGATTGTGACTATTCTGCAAACAGTGGAAAGGAATGGGAAGTTTTAAAGCATAACCAAATTTGTCTTTAGAGATGTGTAAAGGGTTAATTAATTAGCTGTGGTAACTACTACAAGGCATACAGGAGTTGGAGTAGTAAAAACTTTGGGCCAGGATAACATAAATGATGGTGGGACCATTAAAAAAATGGAACAACAAAGGAAGAACAGGCGAAGAGAGAAGAAAATGGCCTCAGCTTTGAACAAGCTGGGCTTGAGGAGTCATGGGACATTCAAATCGACACTTTGACAGGTCACTTGGAAATTGCTGGGTTGGATTGAGGAAGGGAACACCGGAATTAAAGGCATTTGTGGTTCATCTACCGTGGGACCGTTGAAGCCATAAGGTTAAGTATGTGTTCCCGGGAGAGTGTGCTGAATGAGAGGTCTACATAATCCTAGGGCACCCCAACACTGAGAAGAGAGGAGGAGGAAAAGGGAAAAGTGAGTAGAGGAAGCCGTGACATATGCATTTCACAAGGATGTGTTAAATCAGGCAGGATGAGAGTAAGACGAAGCCTCTAGATGCAGGCATCCTGGCCTTTGAGAGCCCACCCTTAATTGGACATTGGAATAGGCTTAACAGTGGGTAGAAAATGAGAATAGGAGTGAAAGCAGTCTATTCTTTTAGAAAATTTGGTAAGAAAAAGAGAAATGGATGGTGTTTGAGGGGATATAGAGGATCTAAGGAAGGATCTTTGAATTATACTTATTTTTTGGGATTGGAGCATGTTTGGAGACAGATAAGAAACCAGAGAGAGAGAGGATTTGAAAGACTGAAATTATTAGAAATATGGGAGATCACTGATGAAACCAAGGAGGAGGAGAGTAGAAGGTGACTCCAGCAACAGGAGGAAGGAAAACTCCTGAGAGGGTGGGGCAGGAACCTAGGAGTGGGTGAATATATAGTTACATCTAGAGGTAGAGGAGATAATAACCTCTCGTGTTTATATTGCACTTTACGGTTGCCCTGTGAGGGAGGCAAGATGGTTATTACCAACTCCTTCTTATAGCTGTTCCGAGACACATGAATGACCAAGGGCCACCTAATTAGTGGGTAGCTGAACCAGAACTCAGATCAGAAGGTCAGCATGAAGTTTCCTTTGCTGGACCATATTGTACCCTTTCAGGCTTCATAAAGTATGGCACTGATGAGGTAGGCACCATCTGTCCCTCTCTGTGTCTGTGTTCCACTCACAAGGCACTCGTTCCATGTCCCTCTGCCTGAAAAGTAACCATCCTTCAAGAGAAAGAGCATGTACCTCTTCCTTCACAAAGCGGTCACCGCGTGCACACCTCTCAGGTAGCAGCAGATTCTCCTACAATCCGTGTGTTTGTCTGTGAGTTTTGCCCCATTTTGGATGGTTTGACCCTTCAGGGCAGAAATCTAGCCATTCACCATCATATTCCAACACCATCAATTGTCCCACATGGTAAGTTTTCATCAAGTGTTGGTCGAATGAATGATTGAATGAGAGATGCTGTGCCACGATTGGCATAAATGTGACCACTAGCCCCAAGAAGTGAAAAATGTATTTTCTCACATAACAAGATGGCCCCTGTTAGTTTGTTCCCAGGGATAAGTGATTCGTCAAAGATTAAAGTCTTATTATCCTCCTACTTTGCCACTCTGTATTTGCTTTTGTCTTGGGCTTATCCTTCGTCGTCAGTAAGTGGCTGCAACAGCACCAGGCATTCTATGCTTCATACAAGACCCAAAATTCAGACAAGAAGAGGAGGGGCATTTTGAAGTGTGAAGAAAACTTTCCCAGAAACCCCGGAATCCCTTATGCCTCATTGGCCAAAATTGCATCACATGCCTGTTCCTAAACCAGTCATTGGCAAGGTGAGTGGACCTGACACGATTGGATTAACTTCAACAGAAAGTCATCCTCAGAGGGACTGAAGAAATTGCCAGCCTTTTCTGAAGATCCTGGCTACCCCTTACCTAAACAAAATAAAAATTCTACTGGCACAATTGCTGTAAGTATTCTCATAGGTTAATACATGTAATTAATATCTGCAAGTTCCAAATGTGGCTACTAGAAGCATATTGTAAGCTTAAATGTGAACTTGTCCTTGTGCACCAACAGCTCCCATACTCATGTTCAACACATCCTGTGATGAAACTTAATTCAGCTCTATCCTGCTAGAACTCAAGCTCCAAACACAGGGATCTTTGTTTTGTTTCTATCAGTAGTGCTTAGAACAGCACCTGGAATATAGTAGGATTCAATAAATATTTATTAATTGAAAAAAAAAATCTGATGGCAAGGAAAAAGGGGAGGGTTGGCATGGAGCTGGCACCCAGAAGCATCTGCACCATGATTTTTTCAAGGCTCTTTACTTTTTATGTTTTTGCTTCTTTGCCTCACAGGACACACGGAACTTTTGCCCAAAATGAGCCTTGCTTTCTGGTTTCTGTACACTAGGCACATGAGCCTTGCAAATATCACCAACCTAACAGTCACTGTTAGTGTCTGGCTGAAAGAGCCACAGCTTGATAAAGTGAAGTAAGTGCTTGTGCTCTGGCAGTCTAGCACATTATGTCAGGCTCAACAGCATCTTTCACCAAAGGATGAAACTTCGCAGCCATCAGACCTCCTTGCTCCCAATATTACAGCAGTTTAGTGTAATTAGGCATGTACCAAGGGCAAGGTGGTGGGAATGGTCAGCTGTGGGGGTGGGCACCAAAGGCTTGCATCATTTGTAATGAATTTTAAAACAATGATAAACCTCTAACGGCAATGATATCCTGGATTAAACTCTGCAAGAGAAAAAGGACAATAATGGAAACACTGCTAAAATCCAAATAAAGTCTATAGTTCGGTTAATACTATAATACCGATGTTACTTTCTGTGTTTTGATAAATGTGCCATGGTTATATAAACTGAGTGAAAGATATATGGGAACTCACTATTCTATTTGTGCAACTCTCCTGTAAATCTAAAATTACTTCACATTTAAAACCTTTTCAAATGATAAAACTGACTGAAAATTGGTCTGCCTTTTTACTATCACCATGATAATTCTAAACAATGTTAGTGATAAAAACACTTTCTCCCTCACCCAAATCTTTAGGTCTAAGTTCTAAGCAATTGTTGTAATTCCTGTTCAGTCTTAATATATATGTAAAGTTCAACTTAACACATTTTTACTATTTATTTTACAGATTTAGTAAACATTGCATTCCATGTGCAAGTTAATCCTAGGAACTCTTATAGATACAATTGACCCTTGATATAGGTGGTCTCAGATGCCCACATTTGTTTTGAGTAAGTTCATATCCAATTTGGAGTTATCCAGGCTTAATTTCAGCACAGTCATGTCTCCGACCCTAAGATACTACAGAATCTTGCGTTTGGACTGCAAATTTGAAACAGCGTTAGCACAGTGATTTTAAAGACAAAGAAACAGAACTTGTTACTTTAATTCTGTCGTTCTGTGTGACCACTTACAGCTTATTAAAATTATGTTATATTTAAAATTCAAAATGATGAAACAGTGCAAAATGCCATGTCATGTGTCATGATGATATTCGGATTCTTTTTTTCCATATAGAGGAGCAGGGTGTTAAAAACGATCAGTTCCATGCATTAAATATGTGAGAAACGAATGTAATTAAGATTCCAGGTATTATAAACTACTTTAAAGATCATATATCCTCTCCCCTCATTTTATAGATGGAAAAGAAGGCCCAGAAACTTGTTGTAGCCAACAAGGATTTAGTGAGTTGAGGTGAGGATAGGAGCTTCTGTCTCCTGGCCCAGTGCTCCTAGCACTGTCTCTGCATCTCATGCTGCTCTCCTTTAGCAGACAGGCAATAACTCAGAAAAACCAAGTCCCTTGTCCAATGTCAGCTGGTGACTCAGCGGCAGAGTAAGACAAGGGAACCAGGACTCCTGACTGCTCAAGGCTCTCATCACTGCCCCGTTTCCTCTTTCCAGCTCTCATTCAGCTAGAGACAGATTAATTCCAGACGACTAACGAATGTTCCACCTGACATTCAGATGGGAAGAGGGGGCCAATTTTAAGAAGAGACACAGCTCAAGTCGACATTAGAAATGAGTAAATTTCAGTCAGAATTCCCACAAATAGAAAAACCCTGAATACAACATTAGGAGAGCAAGGGGACAATTTTAGGTGTCGATTTTCACTGAGTCCTCCAATTGGGGGGTTATCGTTTCAATGGATAGTATACTGGGAATTTATACTATCCACAAAAATGCTTATCCTTAGTTTTTCTTTTTTCAGGGAGAAAGCAATAATTATCAGAATGGCACCTTCATGATGTAACGGGCCATCACATCGAGGAAAATCTCAATAGCAAGAACTCTGTAGAAAGAAGGTTTTCATGAAACACTGTTAATAGACTGCCCTGCCTGCCTTCCCAGGCAACTCTCTTCTAGACTGGGGTAAAAGGTAAACATTATCTTGATTAAATTTAAGCTCCTCCCTGTGAACGTTTTTAACCAGCCCTTGAAATTCATCCTCTCTCTGTTTCTCAGATCACAGCCCAATGTTAGGAATCATTCATTTGTGAATTGTCAGGCATGGACACTATAGGCAACTACTGGGGTTCTGTCTTTGCATGGCTCCCTATCATAATAATTGATTAGGTATGCCCTGCTACCCACTGAGCTACAATTGACCTCCTATCGCATGCTCAGAAGGATGATGGATGGGTGGATAAATAGGTAGATAGATGGATAGTAGGCGAATGGGCAAAAGAGTAAATGAGTGAATAGTCGGATGGGTAAGTAGATAGATGAGTAGAGAGATGGATGGATTAATAGGTAGATAGGTGGATAGGTGAGTGAGAGTTGGAAAGGGAATGGTTAGATATGTGGAAGAGTGGATAGGTAGATGAACTAATGGGTCAATATGCAGGAATCTATACTATCCCATCTTTATATTGGTGCCCAAGGTACCTCTATAGTGAAGGATTCCCAGGGGGATTCTGCTTCACACAGGAGATTTGTTCACAATCAAAGCTATATTTAGGATAGGTAAAACTTTGCCTTGGGGTAGACTTTAAGGCCCTGAAAGACAGGAATCATAGCTTTCCATCTATGTGCCTTAGTAGCCAGCTCATTCCCTGGTGCATAGTAGGTGCTGAGTGAATATTTGTTGATAAAAATGAGTGAATGAATAAATGACTTAAGAAACACAAGGAAGGCTCCTCCTGACCTTGAAATATATCCCCATATTCTGATTTTCTGTGCTTATATTCCAATATTAAAATTTCATTCTTTCATAAATCAATCATGCACTCAGAAAGTGTCCAGTTATGATGCAAAATATTCTGAATGTTAAATGCATTAAACCCTTTCCATCTGTTGTTTCTTTAGTAGGGATTAGCTGGTCACATTGATGTCTCTCTTAATTCTTTACTGATGAGGCTGGACATGGGGCAGGTCCCGAGGTTTCTCTGAGTGGACTGAAGTCAGAGATGGCCCTTTGCAGTAGGAATCACCAGGGCTGTGGGAAGAGACCGAAAGATTCTCCTCTCTCCTGACCTCCACAGCTAAGCCCTGGCCACAGTGCCTTCTCAGCAGCCCCTTCCCCTGATAGGATGAGAATTCCTCACTTTGTCCCACTGACTTCTACAAGCTGGTTGGAGCACTGAGGTGAGGTAAGAAATGAAGAGAGAAGAGGAAAAGTGAGAACAAGAAAGTAAACATGAGAAAAAGGGAGACACAGGACAGTAAAGAGAAAAGAGAAAAAAGAGGAAGCGAGGCTGGATATGGGCAGGGGGTAGATTATATTTGCAGCACAATGCCTCTAGTAATAGTATCATCATTATCTTGCCTGAACAGATGTGCAAGGATTCCATCTACTCATTATACAACATGAAAATGGAACACATTTCTATCAGCCTCATCAGAAATCTTGGCAGATGCTGTCAGAAGGTGCACACTGCTTCTGAGATGTGATTTTTCAATAGTGTATACTGTACTTTTTGATTGGGGTTAGGAAAAAGAGGAAAAAGGCATTGATTGTACTACTTTTTAAATTATTATTATCATTATTTTGAAATTCCTCTTTCCAAAAGGGTTTTGCCTTAGACCACACTGAGCTCCTTCAAATAGCCATGTCAGCATGACCTGTGGTCTGGGGCCAATCAGCAGTCTCTGGGTGACATCAAAGCCCTGTGCCAAAGACTCATTCCTTTGAAATAGTCCCCTCTGTCCCATCTTGAGGGCATGTACTTTGTGGCTCTCACCTCCCTTTACTCCACCATATTCAAAGCTTCTATTCCCCTCTATTTCATTTCTTCTCTGACTTCAATGTCCCTGTCTCACACTAAGACGTCTGAAGTGCGTGGTTCAAGCAAAGAGCATTTTGTTCCCAGCTGAACGAGGCTCAGGGAGACCGGCAGTTCCAGAGACAGGAGTGGGCACCGTTATTCACTGAACTAAAGCCATGCAGTGTGCTAGTTCCCCACGACAAACACCACCTTTCCCTGGGAAGGCAGCCAAGGCCTGGAGCCCTGTGTAGGAAATCCCCTGTGAGAGGCCCTTCCTGAGCTTCACAGAAAATGGTTCTTTTCATAGGCTCTGAGTCCCCTTCCTTTCTAGCCATAAAGGCCCACATCACATCCCCTGTCCTGGCCTTCCACACTCTGTTCACATGCCAAGTGCCCCCACCCAGGCGCCTCATGGCTCCTGCACCCCTTCTGCTTCCCCCCCACGTCAGCTGGCTTCCCCAGTCCTCAGAAAGCCTCTTCCTTTCCCTGGTCAGGCTGCCGACTCCCCTCCATCCAGCTCTCAATGCTTCTGACATGAAACTGTTCTATGCCATGACCTAACATCTCCAGAGGCTCCTCACAGGTTGAACAGAAATGATTTGTTGACTTTGCCAGATTAGCAAGGGGAGCAAATTCCACAGATGCCTCTGTCCCTCAGTCTCAAAGTTCAGACCTCCTGGTGGATAGCAGGAGTGAGGTGATGGAGACAGCCTAGGACTTGGGAGAATAGCTGCAACAATCACTCTTTATGGAGCAATTACTAGCTGGCAGGCGATTATCTAAGCCTTTTTCATGGATTTATGTATTTAATCCTGTCAACAACCCTCTGCAATAGGCACTATTACTAGCCTTATTTTACAAAGAGGAAATGGAAGCCCAGAGATGGCGAGTAACTTGCCCAAGGCCCCAGACTAGTAAAAGGCAGACAGATTGGAGGTGTGCCTGGAGCATGGCACTCTGCACCCACCTGACTGCCTCTCCTGGCATGCCCTGTGGGTAGCAGGGTTCTTGGATTTCTCTGCCTCTCCTTAGGTGGTTCATTTCAGGCCAGCCATGCTCATTTTTTAAGTCTCTTTTCCCTAATCAGAAAAATTGTGGCAGTGAGATGATTTCTTGGGGCACTTCCCTAACGTGGTGCTGTGATATTTTTTCCCTTAATTATAAAGGTACTCAGAAAGATCTCCAAACTTTCTGGACTTAGGGCCAGTCCCAGGTAAAGGGATGAAGTAGGTGGCAGAATTGAACTTCAGTGACCCCTAAAGTCTCCATCTGTGTAATGTTTCCCTCTGTCCTGACCAGGCCTTTGGGTTCCCAGGGCGGAGTTCCAGGGTGGGTACAGAGTTTGTACATCACTCAGTGACTTGGAGGACACACAGACCCTGCACATCAACATGAGTTAACCTGAACCCCTTATTTTTTTTTTAAAGTGTCAATAATAATTTTTAAAAATTAAGGTATAATTGACATAACATTATATTAGTTTCAGGTTACAATGTAATTATTTTTGTATATATTGCAAAATGACCACCACAATAAGTCCAGTTAACAGCAATCGCCATACATAATTACAAAATTTTTTTCATGAAAGAAACTTTCATGATCCACTCTCCCAGCTACTTTCAAATATGCAATACAGTATTATTAACTATAGTCACCATGCTGTACTTACATTCCCAGGACTTTTTCATTTTATAACTGGAAGTTCGTACTTTTCGACCCTTTCTCTCATTCCTCTTGCTTCAGGCAACCACCAATCTGTTCTCTATATCCATGAGCTGGTTTGGGTTTTTTGTTTTTGGTTTTAGATTCCACATATAACTGTGATCAGACAATATTCATCCTTTTCTGTCTGATTTAGCATAATGCCCCCTAGATCCATCCATGTCATTGCAAATAGCAAGATTTCGGGGTTTTTATGGGTGAATAATATTCCAGTGTGTATATATACCACATTTTCTTTATCTAGGCACCCACTGATGAACATTTAGGCTGTTTCCGTCTTGGCTATTGTAAATAATGCTGAAATGAACACAATGATGCAGATATCTTTTCAAGTTAGTGTTCTGATTTTCTTCAGATAAAAACCCAGAAGTGGAATTCCTGAGCTCCTTATTAAAAGAGAGCTGTCCTTTGAGTACATCCTCATTTGTAACAGGAGTGAACACTCGCTAGTGCTAAGCTCAGTTGAGCTCAGCAGTTGCTCTGGTCCAACTCTCTTGGGCAAGAGGGGAGTGACCGTTCACGCTTTGATATGAGACATGTGAATAAAAAAGGGTCTCTGCAATAAATCTGACAAGTTCAGTGATTGGAAGCAACCTCACAGGGTGATCTGATCATTAAATCCTAACTGGGCAGGTAGGTCATGGTGGGTAGTCAAACCCCAGGCATATAACTTCTTTAGTAAACAGTGTATCTTTGGCTTAAGCAATCCCTGTCCACTGTTCTTGTGCATCTAGGTTAATATACCTTTGAAATGCTAGTGTAGTTATACCCCTTGGTGGTATAACCACCTTCAAGGGAGCACATAACCTTGTTAATTATCCTGCACCTTGCCTTCTCTCACCTCCATGTAATCTTCCTTATGTTCCCCCCTTAATTCCAAATGTATAAAAGAAACCGCAAAACTGTCATTCTCTGGAGCATTTGAGATCTTGCCTCCCAGGGTGTTGTCAGTTTGGCTCATATAAACCTTTACAAGAATTCTCTACAGGTTTGGACATTTTTACGTCGACAGAGTCATAAATATTATTTCAGATACCAGGGGCCACATGATTAGAGAAGTCACACTCCTCTACCAAGAACCCCTTAGTGACTGGCTATTGCCTGTTAGAGGAACTTTGCATCCTTTAGTGTGACTTCAAGGAGCTCCATGAGCCCACTCTCACCTTTCTGTCTTGGCCTCTGTCTTTCCTAGAAACTCATGAGTACCTCTCCTGCCAATATGACTGAGCCAATAGCATCTTAAGAGTTAATCCTTACCTTTGGTGGAAGATTTATAGTTGATTCTAAGATGCACACTGTTTCTCATTTTAACATTTTACTGATTTAACATTGCTCTTACAATTGATAACATGTGATTATTTATTTGGCAGCACTTTTTCTTTAATAGTGGTTCGTAAAATAATGGTTTATCTGGCAATCAAAGGCACCTCAGATTTGATGAAGTATGGTAAGTACTATTTTCCAGGTTTGAGCTCCAGAAGCTCAGCCAGAGGCTAGGAACCTGTGGCTGATACTTAAAATGTTTAATGACTGGATGAATTAGAACAGAAGACAGGTGAAAACAATTGTCATGTCTGTCCTGGGACTTACCTGATCCCCATAGAGACTTAAGAAATGAGCATGGCCGGCCTGAAGTAAACCACCTAAGGACAGGCAGAGGAATCCAAGAATCCCGCTACCCCCAGGACATGCCAGAAGAGGCAGCCAGGTGGGTGCAGAGTGCCATGCCCCAGGCATATCTTGAGTCTGCCTCTTACTAGCCTGGTACCTTGAGCAAGTTACTCACCATCCCTGGGCTTGAGTGACATGACCATCAAGTGGCAGAACTGGGATGCTAATATAGGTAAGCCCTTGCCCTTTCACTTTTCCATTTGACATTTTAGAGGAGACACTGCCCAACTCAAGTCTTGAAGGACTGGTTTCCCTCATTGCAGTATAAGCACCTTGAGCGCAAGGAATGAATAAGTCATTCTTTATTGACCCTGCCAGAGTCAGTGCGTGCTGGTCAAAGTTAACAACTGCCCCTGGGAGCCTGGAGGGGGAAGCTCTGATTTGCAGTGTTTTCCATGTACATACTGCCATCATGCCTGACTTCAAGCTCCCAATGTGACAATACCAAACAAGGAGTGGAAAAGAGATGTGCAGAAGTACGGTGAGTACCATAATATGATATTTCTACCACACAGACACAATAGAGGTGAATAACCTCGAGAACACAAATCATGGTAAAATGTAGTGAAATAATCAGGAAGTAAATGAGTTTGGATTATTTATTACCTTTGTTTTAAATCTAATTTATCCAATTTTAATTTTATGTAACTTAGTCTTTAATAATTATGGTGTTTAACAGCCAGCTTGCAGATTTCCTGAAAATTTAACACTTAAGTTCATGACTGGTTTGAGCTGGCTCCAGCACACCACTGCTAGAGTCTAGTCTGAGGCTTTGCTTTTAAGAGGCACTGGAATGGTGGTGCGGATGCTAATAAAAAGAATATGATTATTCACTAATGAACTTTGAATAGAGCTAGTAATCCAGATCCTATATTCTTTCTTGTGCCTGAGAATTTCTTGGTTCCATCGCTCATACTTTTAAGGCTAAACAAATAAATACTAGTTGAGGGTGGAGACCAAAGAACAGCCAAGGCTCCAACTAAGGGCTGTGAATGCAGGTCTGCCCAGCGTCCGGGTGGGGCCCTGTGACTGCTTCCTGTTCCAAACGGTCCTGTGCAACTGGACTTGAGCAAGTCCCCGAGCTGTAACTGTCTCCTCTCCTTGCCCGCAGCAGAAGTATTGAAGAAAAAGTACCAGTCGTATTATTATTCTATTACATTCCAGAAAGGACAGCCTCCCAGGAAATGGGAAGCCGAGAAATAAGTAAAAATTGCAGTAAATTCCAAGTAAATTGCAGCTTCCCAAAGACTCAAAGAAGTCCTGCACTTTGGCTATCTTAACCTTTTGTTATGGGTGCAGTGCTGATGTCACTGGAAACTGGAGTAGGCAGGCACAGTTTAGGGAGGGAGAGGGACAGCTGGTGAATCAGCTGTGTTGCATTACACTCAGCACTCTCCCTGTCTTGGTTCAGGGATTGTACCATATATGGACTCAGGCTTGGGAAGGCGGTCCCGCTGATTTGCTTCGGGGCTCCCTTAAAATTGCATTTTGGGATTAGATCATTGTTACCAGCAAAAGGGAGACCCCAGGAAGGTTAGTCAGCATGAAGAAATCGGGGCCAACTGTGGTCTGGCAGGGAAAAGATGAAAAAAGAGGGTGCAGCCCCTTTCCAGCCTAGCTGCCCTGGGAATGAAGGCCAGAGTCTGAGAAAGCTCTGGGAGTGACTCTTAGCAGTGGTTCCAAGGGGAGGGACTCGCCGGAGGACCAGCCCCCTTCTGCAGATGCCATTCTGCCTCTGGCTGGCCTGGGGCTGTAGGCCCTTTATCCTGAAGCTGATTCAGACAAGACCAGTAACTCCAAATTTTCAGATGAGAAAGGCAGCTTCCCTGACTGTAAGTGAAGGTAGCTACGATGCTGCTGAAGGGACAGAAACCATACTGGCCAGATGAGGCACAGTCCAGGCTCTGAGTGATCCTGAGGTCAAGATGGGTTCACCCAGGTAGAACACAGCTAGTTAACCTCCAACCCCCCACCATCAGGCAGGACTGGGTCAGCCCAGTGTGACACAGCTGGGAACGTGAGAATCAAGAGAAACATAAAAGGAAAGGGGGATGGGCAGTGATCTGGGAAAGCGGCTTTTAACAGATGGCCAATAAATTAGATCTAATTTGTAAAGATTAACCAACTTTTTTTGTTGTTGTTTCAGCAATTCGGTTGCTTTAACTTTTTTTTTTTTTTTTTTTAAGGACCAGCTTGAATGATTTCAGGATGCTTCTCAGTGGACTTCTTGATTTGGTTCAAAAGACCAGAACCATGGAATACTCTACCACAGTGAGAATGAACTACTCTATGCAAAACCCAGACAAATCTCACAAACATAATGTGGAGCAAAGGAAGGCAGACACAAAAGAGTACTGTGAAATCCCATTTATATCGAGCTCAAAAACAGACAGAATCGATCTGTAATATTAGAAGTCAGGATAGTGGTTCCTTTGTTGTCCCTAGTGACTGGGAGGGGCAAGAGGGCTTCAGGGGTGCGAGTCAAGTACTAATTCTTTGTCTGGGTCCTGCTTACACAGACGTAGACACACTGAGCTGTCCACTTATGATCTGTGCACGTCTCTGTATATTATATTTTAAGCAAAAGTTACCTTAAAAAAAGGAACCAGAATGGAATCTTGTGAAGTAAATCTCGTGAAGGAAGAGTGAATGAATTCCTGTGTGTCATCCAAAAATAGCCTCTGCAGGTCAGTGAGGCAGGATGGCACTAGCACCGGGCTAGGCGTCAGAAAACCTGATATCCAACCCCGCTTCTCTTATTCGCTGGTGCAAGGGTCTTGGGAACTTAGCTTCCCTGCTTCTCACTTCCTCTGCTGCAGAACAAAGAGGTTGGATTTGATTAAATGATCTCAGAGAGAAGACTCCTTTCCCACCTGTTTCAGGGGAGATGGAAGAGGATTGAATGTTCATTTTGCCTCTCGTGTGATTTTCTTATAGAGGAAACAGTAGCAGTTGTATTATTATTCTATTACATTCCAGTTAGGCTTGATGAACTCACAGATCAGTTTTCACGCTGTCAAAATACATACACATGTGTGTACACTCACATACACACACACATATATGCACACCTAGGAGTATTTGGCCCTCCCGGCATCCTCTTATTACCTGTCATCAGCCTTGAATTTCCCACTCATCTCCCTCTTCACCTTCATTTCTGCCGTCCTTGACCTTAGTGTGCACACATCCTAGAGCCACCATATAGAGTGCCACACACTGGATAGCTTAGAACAACTGAAATTTGGGGGTCTCACAATTCTGGAGGCCGGAAGCCCAAGAGCGAGTGTTGGTAGGGTCGTGCTCCCTCTGAGGACTCTCACGCTCTTTCCCTCCATCCTGGGTTCTGGTGGTCTCAGCTGTTCTATGGCTTGATTAACAAACACGAGAAGTGCTTGCAATGGGGCCCAGCGCAGTTAGCATGTGATAAACATTAGCTACGGGGACAAAACATCAGATAGTGTCACCTGCATTTTACAGTTGAAGGAACTGAGGCACACAGGCTAGCACAAAGCTAACTCGAGGCAGATCCAGAACTGAAACCCAGGTCTTCTGGGTTATTACACTGACTTGTTAGGTTATCTGGCATGACTCGCTGTCCAGTCTTCCGTAATAATAATAAAGACGACAGCTACCTTTTACTGAGCATTCATTAAATGCCAGCTAATTACCTATTAGGATGGTATTATCTCTGTTTTAGAGAAGTATAAGTTGAGGACTAAATATTCAGAAAACAAAGCTGCATCAGCCAGCAACTGATGGGGAGCCAGGATTTGAATGCAGTTCTCTACAACCCCTGAGTTTTTAACCACTTATGCTCCATAACCTCTGGAAAATAAAAGACCATTGTAGCTGCTTGCTCTATAAATGACTAGGAGTTGCCAGGATGAATTGGGTGATATTTGTAAGTTCCCCAAGGATCAGGAAGAAAGCCATTTGTAACCATCCTTCATCCTTTACCCTGTGGCATCAGGCACTGGCCTCCCATAGGTGTCTCGTATGCTTCAATGGATAGATTTGCTGATCAGTCCCCCAGAGCTTAAGAAGCCAGGCCCAGGAGTGGAGAGGCTAGAGGAGCCAGATGAGCGTTTGATAGCGAAGGCCAAGGCTGGGTGCCAGTAGGATTGTCTGATGCTATCGAAGAGATAGAGGAGGACCCAGTGCCAGAAACCAGAAGGAGCCACGGTATCCCAGCACAAAGGCATTGTGACACCTATCACATTTGTGAAAAGAAGAAAGAAAAGAATGTTACTTCACACGGGGGCCACTAGTCCTAGAAAGGGGAATGTTGATTTTCGCAGGTGGTTTCAGATGGCTGCCTGGGAACACCTTCCTAGTTTGAGATTTGGCCAAGCAAAGGCCAAATGTTAGCAGCCATTTGGGGGGCTTCGCCCAGGCTGGTGTGACATAAAAGCTGATGCACACACATGGTGTGGCTGGCAGCTGAGACAGATAGGACCATTTAGGCTTCTGTCATTTCTTTCTCATCCTCTATGGACAGCTCCCCTGATTAGGGTCATCACCAATCCCTGTGCCTTGCCTCTGGCTCCTGGGGCCACATGGTGGACAAGCAAGGTTAAATAAATCAGTTGAGGCAGGGAATAAAAGTAGGTATGGTGGCAGAGAAGGGGGAGTGAGATTATTGTCAATTTTTTTCCAACAGAATTTGAAGAGCTTTGTCGAACACGATTCTGTCTCTCATGTCCCCCCACCGGGTGAATAATTTACTATGGCTTAAGGGGCCACAAACACAACAGCCCTGACCCTGGAATGGACTTTGAGATGGAGGCAAAATTAAGGATTGCCCTCCTCCCTTGACTTCCATTTGGACTGCCCTGCAACTCTTAGGGTATTTAGAAGATAATACATTAAGAGTTTTCCTAAAAGAACGAGGGCCATGGCTTGCGCAAAAGGCGTTTACTTCCATGAGGTGGGATTTTTATTGCTGGTTTCAACATCAAGGAGGTGTGAACGTTATGTACAAATCCTGACAATCAATACCACCTGAGGAAGGCCAGGAAGCGGGTCCAAGGGCCAGTGCTTCTCACACTTCAGGTGCACAGTTTGGAAGCACCTGGGGTCTTGTGAAAATGCGGATTCTCAATCAGGGGTCCAGTCTGTGTTTCCAACATGTCACTGCTCGTGATAAGACCACTCCGGACTAAGAAAGACTCCTGTCCTTTTCTTGACATTCTCCTAAACAAACACACCTCCTCCCACCAAAGTCATAAAATAAAAACAGGGAAATTGCATTTCCTGAAAATGTTTTACATAATCCCCCAAATTAGGAAGGAATTGTGATACTGTATTTAGAATTTTAATCTGCCCTCCTCCACCACCGAGAATGGTCTCATACTTGATCAGGTCAGAGGGTAGGTCAAAGGATGAGGATTACATGGAGAGTCTTGGGCAATCTTATAGAACAAGCAGAAATGATAGTATTAAAACTACTTTTTTTTTTTTTGCTCTAAAATACATTATTAAAGCTAGCTTTAACTGATATAGATGTATAAAATTACTAGATGATTAAAGGCAAATTTTATTTATTATTTGTGTTTTTCTGTATTTCTCAAATTTTTTTACAAATGAACTTGTGTTGCTTTTATTTTTTAAAAGCTAAATTTAAAACATACTGTACTGTTAAAGTTCATAGGCCTTTCCCTGGTGCTAGAAACCAGAATGGATTCTTTAACATCTAGGGGCTGATACTGTATATATCGGTACACTCTGCAGATAACTGAACCCAGACAGTCTTCTGGGGTTAAGGGGACCGAGACAGCGAGCATCTGTTTGGCACTGAAGGGAGGAGAGAGAACGTCTATGGAGGAGCACCCATTCTCTGCCTCTTGACGTCATACTGACCGCTTGCTAGCCCAAACAAGGTCTGATTTATTTTAGTTTCTATGTCTGCGCAAGTCCCATTTGTATAAATGACAGTCTGACATCTTGATACATGTTTACAAATTAATGAGCAGATGACCTAAATCAATAAACTGTGATCTTGTGCATTTTATAGATGTGAAAAGGCAAGTTGGGGAAGGGAGGCTGGAGAGGGCAGAAGTAATCATGGAAATGGAATTTTCATAAATCAGTCCTGTGGCATTTCCTCTAAATCAGGGCGTCCGGATCCTCAGAAGTGCTCGTGCAGCATAACTTTGAATAAACACAGTCCTCTCTTATCAGCACGGTGCTTTGTATACAGCAGGTACTTATCTTTTTGAATACACTAATGTTTCTTTTATAATGGTCTGAGCATAGAGCACAGAGAAATTTTAGGAAATTACTATCTTTTCCCATCTTTGCAAAGATGTTTGCATCTGTGGAAGCCCAATACCTGTATGTAAAATAGAATGAAAGAATATTGAAGCAACACGATTTAGGAGGATAGAAACAACAAAACAGACAACTCTAAAGGTAGCAATTTTCTTTTATATGTAAAGGTATAAGATGGCTTTCCAGGTTTCAAGCATGTGATTCTAACGTTGGGGGCAATAAAATTACCAGAGGGCCCCCTTCTTAGCCCACTGTTTGGGAATGAATTCTGTCTTCTTTTATTTTTGGGGCTGATCTCTCTGCTGTTTTTTTGCCGATCCCACTTAATTTCGAATAATCTTTATCTTCATGCTCTGGGCTGCAAAGGTAAATATAAACAACATTTGCATTTTTTTGTTTCTTTGTTCCTCTATGCCCTTTATTTCCTTGACCATGACCATTCTCATCAGGTGTCTAGTATTTTAATGGCTTCCTCTATTAAAAGGGAAAAATTCCTTTATACAGAAGTACTAACATCTGATAACAGTTTAGAGGAGCACAGATAGCTTCCATTCCAGGCAAAATGGTGAGCAGACAAAATTTGTCTTCTAAGGATCTCCTCAACTATTTTTCATCCTCCGTTTTCAGTTTCATGATGCTCCTACTTCAAGAGCAACTTTTTGAGGCTCTCTATCGACTCAGGGGAGGCTCCCTGTCTACAACCTTCCTTTAAATCCCATACTTCCCCCTCTTACCATCCCATCGAAACTTACCCAACCTTGTCACAGTCTTCAGCATCTTTATCATAAATTGACCAATTGTACCAACAGGTCCCCTTAATAGTGAGAATTAGGGACAAGTGCATTTTCGAGTTGATAGACCTTCAAATCATCCATTATAAGTCCCCCTGCCCTCTGGTCCAGGGGCCTGATAAAGGACGATGACAGATGAGTTAAGCTGTGGCCTAAGTGGTTGATTCCAAAGCACCTTCCTCAGGCCCTATGGACATCAGTGACTTGTCAGCGGTATTGGAGAACCAAATGACTCATTAAATAAAGCAAGTAAGATGAAAACACAGGTAGCATTTGCTGGTGTGGATGACTGTGTTTGCATTGTCAACTTCTGATCCAAGGTCCCTGGCTGAGCAAATTGAGACTTGACCAGTTAAATTTCCCTGCAGTGGATTCAGGACATGCCCAAAGCCTCTGTTGTAATAAAGTGCACCCCCTGACCACCTCATAATGGTAAGTGGGATCTGCAGCATGCACACCATGTCAGGAGAACCAGAAGACCAGATATGGGGCTCAGCAAGAACCAGCCCTGAGTTCCCACGGTTTCGCCATGTCTTACCCCAGTCCTACACCGAACTCCATAATTGATTACGGAAAGCAGTCTGTCACAGAGAAAAGCAGCTGGGAAGACTCTTGTACATCCTGACTCCTGGAGTATGCTAGCCTCAGCAGCCAATGAAAACAGTGCTTCACCCATTTGCTGTTGGAGGCAGCATGAGCTAGTTCTCAGACTCAGAGTGTGTGAATGCAGACTTGAGAAGGTAACTCTCTGCAAGAGGGGGTAGTCTGCCATCTTTGTTATGCCAGGCTACAGTGATATCTGAGATGGAACTGCAGAACCCCCAGTTTAGAATATAGGTTGGGGTCCTGATCAGGAGTTTGAGATATAGTAGGTCACACAACCCCTAAAAATTTTCCAGGGGATCCTCCTACCCAACAGTCACCCAGATCTGACTTATTCTTGGCTCACGGAAGGCTACTAACACAAATGGATCTCTCCATCTGATTGAGGATGTTGGACTTAGGGCATTGGAAAAATATGGGAATTGGGAAATGGGGGGAGGGCGTACCACTTACTTTCTAATCTGAGGGTAAAGGCGATTGAACCAAAAAGACTCTAAGAAGGTTAAGATACAAGTAAATATAAATGTTACCAGTTTACACCTTGAATATTTATCAGCCTAAACTTACTTATCTTGAGAGGCCATATACGACGTAGAGAAATTAACACAGTTGTAAAACGCACAGACTTTAGCATCATACAAATCTGCTTTTGAAATCCGGCTGTACTCATTGTGTGGTCTTGGGCAAGTTATTTAACTTTTCTAGGTCTCAGTTCCCTTATCAATAAGAAGGAGATGATGATAATAATAGTACCTTCCAATTAGAGTTATTGTGAGGATCGAATGAACTAATGCAATCAAAATGATAGAACACTGCGTTATTTAGTAAATACTCAATAAGTGTCAGCTATAATCTTGGGAACGTGAAAGCTCAACATTTAAAAAAATAGAAGTCAGGTTTACTTAGGTCTAATTTATGCACAATAAATTTCACTCCTTTTCGTGTACATTTCTACCAGTTTTGACAAACACATACAATCACGTAATAGGCACTATAATCAAGATGAACAGTTCTAACACTCCCCAAAAGTTCCGCATGCCTTTTTGTCTCCAACCCCCTCTCTCTACCCTTTGCTCTGGGCAACTGCCAGTCTATTTTCTGGCCATATAGTTTTGCCTTTTCCTGAATGTCTTATGAATGGAACCATCCAATATGTAGCAGAAAGCTCATCACTTTCAAAGCCTGACTTATATTTGGCATCCAATAAATTTCTAAGTGTATTTAAAGAATCAAGTTATAATTTTTGTTCCAAATCAGATGATGTATTTCCTGTTGACTTATAGAAGAGGTATTATATTTTGGAAATGTCTCCTGACTTAGTTCCTTTGTGGGTAAGTAGTTCTTCCTCATGTATTATCTATGTGTCATAAAACCTTGAGGCTAGAGTTGGCAAGGAAGAGGATATGATGTAGAGGAAATCTCGGATGTTCAGAAAGGAGAAAGAAAAGGAAGTTTCCTTTTTTACCTGAAAGGATGGTGGGAAAAGGAGATAAAGTCACGTGAGGCAAGAAGTGAATGATATGGTTCTCCATCTCTCCATTTTAGGGAAGTCAGCGGAATTGTGGAGACAAGGGTGGGACATTTTTTTTGCCATTCATGGCTTGGACTATGGGATCAGATTGCCTTGTAGCCCGCCCTGCACCAAACCTAGGACATGACTACTCGTCAGTAAACTTGGTGGCATGGTGACTGTCTCATTTCCCATATTGTATGGGGGGGCCCCTGACCATCCCTCATGGAGAGGAGAGAAATTAGCTAAGTTGAGAGTGGCCTACTGTGACAAGGGGAGATGACTCTATATAAGAGAGCATGAGTTACTCATCTATACCAGGGGCGAGAAAGAGGACATAGCTAAAAGGGGTCTAACATGAGCAAGAAGCTGGGGGGACTCAGGTAGACAGGAATCACCCCCAAACCCTGGCCAAGAGGCCAGGTGTTGAAGCACACCTACAGTCAACTTTGCTGGATGCAAAGGTCAGCAGGGAGGGCAGTGGACAACGGTAGGGATTGGAGCATCCAGGGATACTTCTTGGATTCTAGAACCCCTCTAGTTTTATGAAGACTCAGTGACACCTCCCTCCCCACAGCCCCACCTCATGGAAGCAGAGGGGAGAATGAAATTGGAAAGACTAAGCATTTTTCCTTAAGTATTGTTTGAATTATTGCAGCAGACTAAAATGACTCAGTGGGTGAGGGCTCGTGAGAGTCAAAATCTGTTTTCTCAGCTCACCTGAGCACAACATGTGTAAGTCTCCAGCCCCATTAACCCCCATTACAACTTTATGGCTACTTTTTCTTCACTTCCGATTAATAACTTATTACCTCTTGACCGTGGCCACTAATACTGCAGCTTTAAGAATCTTGGTCTTGCAACTTCTGCAGAAGCTGTACAATTTAAGGAATAATACATTCATCCCTCTGTAAATAATGATTTTTAAAAAATAATTTTTTTAACTCATCATGGGAATATAAAGTACAGCATAGGGAATATAGTCAATAATATTGTAAAAACTATATATGGTGTCAGATGGGTATTAGACTTATCGAGGTGATCACTTTGTAAGTTATATAAATATCTAATCACTTTTTTAAAAATTTGTAACTCAAATAGGTACTCCATAACTCATCTTTAAGTTCAGGATTCCACCATTCAGATTTATTCAAATGGGTCCTCTCCTTTTCTTTTTGAATACACACAAAGGTGTGCCATGCCATTAAATGTGTTTCCACAGAGCAAACATGAGCTTTGTATAATGAGCAATCGGAATGAGATTTGGCTGCTAGGAGAAGATTAAGAAAATGATTATAAATAACAGGAAGAACAAATGCCTTTTATTTGAGAGCAAATAAACTTTAAATGTTAGAGCAGGTTACTAAAGTAATTAGTAGTTCCTACTGAAACAAACTTAACCCAGGAGAAACTCCAACACCAATTATATTTCCCACGTGTAATTGTGCAGGAAAAATATGAGATTTAAGAAGATAGGAAAGAGACTTCTTTGCAGACCTCCATTAAAACTGGATGTTGGAACACAAATGCTCTCCAAAATATGTATTAGTTGCACCCTTTCATCACTCTGAAGCAAGGAAATCAATCTAGGGAAAAGGTGGGAGTCGGCATTCTGAAATGCATTGGAAAATTATAAATGTTGAGAGCTATTGATAAAGCTGATATTTATAGCTCTATCAAGATTTTATGTTATTTACATCTGTATTAGAGACATAATCAAATCCCACTAACTCACTCCAATTTATTAATGCTTGTTTCCATTTTCAAAGTCACATGAGACTCTTGTTGCAGTCAAATAGACCTGAGACAGAGATGCTCTGAGAGGGTCACTTGGATCAAGATTTAAAATATAGCCATTTAAAATAAAAGCCTCCCAAGCCAGACTGTACATTTTGACACAAATTGGATCCAAATCAACATCATTGAGGATGTATTTTTGTTATTTATCTACAAAAACAAATTCTTATGCATGATGTCAGGTAGTACCTGGGCATACGAAATATTCACTGATTTGGGGAATTTCTGATTCTGAAACTCTGAAAGAATTTCCCCCAAATTTCCACCTTCAGATTCCATACCTGGGAGAAACATAATCAAACAATTGCCTTTATCTTAGCCCTTCAGTTCACTTCCTCCAAATCTTAAATTCCCCTTCTTTGGGTGAGCCCTTCAGTTTCATTCATTCATTCATTCATTCATTCATTCATTCATCTTACTAGTTATCTACTACAGTGTAACAAATTACACCCAAGACTTGGTGACTTAAAACTAAACATATTTGTTATCTCTTAGTTTCTAAGGGTCAGGAGTCTGGACTTAGCTGTGTCCTTTGCCCCAGGGGTTCTAACAAGGCTATAATCAAGGTGTTGGCCATGGCTGGCATCTCAACTCAAGGCTCACTGGGGAAGCATTCACTCCCAAGATCATTTGGCTGTCGGTAGAATTCAATTCCTTGCAGGTTGTTGGACTGAGGGCCTCAGTGATTCCTGAGGCCACCATCCTTGCCACATGAGCTTTTCTCACATGGCAGCTTGCTTCATCAAAAGTATATAACCTGAGAAGGAAACTGGCAAGATGAAAGTCACAATCTTTTTAAATCTACTAATGGAAGCGACATACTCTCAACATTGCCACATTAAGAAGCAAGTTACTCAAGGTAAAGAGATTATACAAAGGCTATGAATACTAGCAGGTAGGGATAACTGGGGGCCATCTTAAGGGCTGCTAATCACATTTGTCAATAATTTATTGAGCACCTACTAGCTTCTTGACATTATACTAGATGCTGGGAATGTAAAGATGAACATCCTGCTCTCATTAAAACTCACAGCATATGTGGAGGGGAAAGGAGCAGACATTAAATAGACTATTGCAATTGCGATAAGCACGCTAAATTAGAAATACCGGTAATAAAGGGGCCATCCTCGTTTAGGTTGAGGGAGGTAGGATGTCAGGCAGGGACATTTCAATGGAGACTTGAAGAAAGAATGGCCCAGAAAAGGAGGAGGAAGGAAGTTTTCCAAGTAGAGGAAATGGCCTGTGCAAAGATCCTGAGGCAAGAGAAATCATGTTGCATTTGAGGGAAGAGTAGCTAGAGTACAGAGTGAGACAGTGGGAAAAGCAAGAGAAAGAAGCAGTCCTCGTCTGCTATATTAAAGAGTTTAATCCAGAGCCAAAGATCAAAGGGAAGCACTTGAGAAGTGACTTGGAAGATCACTTTGACCACTTTTTTCTTCTCTTGCAAGTCTTCTCTCTACTAGCCTGTAATCAGTCTTGAGGCTGTGACCATGCTCGGATACTCCTGAGTGGCCTGACACCTCTTCATCCTGTAGCAATATCCTGCTGATAGTGTATCATATAGTCCCAAAAGCTCTTCCTTCTTCCACCTACAGGATTTTTCTAGCAGTTTTCGAACTGTTTTCAAACGGAACCAGATGTAGACCCCTAACATATAAACTAATCAAAAAAAACAAAAAAAACCCCACATGGATTAAAGAGAGTTACAAAAGAAGGGGAAATTAGGAGCACCCTCCCCCACATTCTCAAGGGCTTCCCCGAGACACCTGTCTGGAGCTCTAGGACTCTGAAAATCCCAGTTTGAGAAACATGTCCCCAGGCCACAACTTGATCAACTGTTATCCCCAAGGACTCATTCTTTCAATAAACTTTTGTTGAATCCTTACGATGAATCAGGCATGAAGTAGCCACTGAGACTACAAAAGTCACTAAGACGTAAACTCCCTGTCTAAAGAGGGAGCTCATGTATGTGGGTGAATGACTCACTGCATTACCACGTGATGAGCAATTATAGAGGGCCGGGCAAGGAACTGTGGTGGCTCAAAGGGGACACAGGTAGGGAAAACTTCAAGAGTAGCTGAATGAAGCTTGAGTGAAAAGAAGTCTGCAGGTGAACAAGAGGCCTACTGGTACCTATCTCTGAGGATTTGCCCTCACATCTGCAATCACTCCCTTCACTCTGCCCATCTCATACCACACTGTCTAGATGGGATGTCCTTCCTCACTATGCTAAAACAACTGCCCTAAGCATTAAATAGCAAGGCCTCGATTGATTCCCCAGGTTCTATAACAATCATAGTGTTAAAAGCTTGAATTGGATTTTTAATTTCTTGAGGTTTCTGGATTGAAATAGAAGATGAACAACTTTACACAATTCTATACCCCCAATTGTCTTTCCCTGCTTAGAGGAGGGACTGAGCAGAGAATGCTCTTTGTATCCCACCTCAGAGCATTTCCTCCCTACCAATGCTACAGCCTTTGACCTGACTGGCTTCAGAGTCTTAGACTGGGTTCACCCATTGGGTCAGGAATGTTCTGTTGGTCTCTACGATCCTCCCTGCTGTGCCTTGACAATCCAGAATTCTAGGGTGAGATGGCTTCCATCTGCTGGCTAATTATCCAGGGATTTGACTGAGCATTCATAATTACAACTAAAAGCTCAGACCAATCTTAAAACAGTAAATTCAGTGAATTTAAAGTCTTGAAACGGTAATGGGTGCAACAGTGGGCCAAGGCTATGCAATATCAGAACAAACTGGCCATTGAGAGGAAAAGGCTTCAAGACCGGATGTTGGGTTGTGCAAGCCTGGCAGTCTGTTTAATTGTTTTATCTCTCAGTGACTCATTCAACATCTTTTAGCTCAGCCTCAGGCCAGGTTTGGATAATAACAGCAGTGAGTCCTGCTCGACTTTTTTTTCTCCTCCATAAGGTCTTCCCTCTAACAAAAAGTGACCTCTGTCTTTGTTCTACAAACTCAGATCACCTCTCGATTTTTCCACACGTTGTAAAGTACTAGCATAGTATCTCAGGACAACTACACCTCTTATAATGTTTTATTAGAATTTTATACTGTGTTTCTTCTCAGGTGTTGCACTTTGTCTGCCAGAGTAGAATGTAAGCTCCTTTCAGGCTCAGAGAGTGCTTTACCCATGTTGGTATTTATGGTCCTCTCCCACCTCCCGTAGACTTAGCACAGTGTCATACAAGTAGGCACTCTAGAAATATTTGTGTGAATGAATAACCAAGTCCCTCCCAAGGTCTACACAGCAAGTCTCATTGATATGAGGGTGACCT
Organism: Pteropus medius; assembly: GCF_902729225.1. Classification (NCBI taxonomy): domain Eukaryota; kingdom Metazoa; phylum Chordata; class Mammalia; order Chiroptera; family Pteropodidae; genus Pteropus; species Pteropus medius. The sequence continues at coordinate 31,627,175 of NW_024354500.1, read as the reverse complement.
AGCCAGGGCATTTGTGGGGGAAAGTTACTGAGGCAGTCTGGGTGGGCTGCATCTGGTTCACACCTGGTGGACAATGTCCACAGACCCCCAGACCAGGTATATGTGAAAGTAAACATTTTTATGCTTGGAAAAAAAAAAGATCCCTGATTAAACCTGCATGGAGGGCAATTACCATTTACTTAACCCCAACTTGGACTACATATCACCAGTCTTCACTTGCACTGTTTCTTTTTGTCATAAGTTAACCATTTTTACCACATTTTACTTATTTACCCAAGAGAGCATTCCTAGAAAAAAACACAACCTGAAGATTCTACTAAGAGCAGCATGGTTTTTATTTCCTTTCAACTGTTGCCATTTGCCCAGACTATAGGCAATTAGAGTTTCATCTTCTTCCACGTAGATGAAAAGATGAAGAGTAGAATATACAGAGTGCCATGATGCTCTTACTCAAAGACAGGATTTGCTATTTAGTGCAAGTAGGAAGTGCATGCTTTTAGCTCTGGATAACCATATCAGGAGGGTATTAGGCTTCTGTTCTTAGGACAGTCCCTCCTGGCTTTATGACTGTCGGTGACTCATTCAACCATCTGGTAACTTTCTTCCTGCCTTTAAAGGTGAGGAGAGTGGGGATATTATGAATTGTTTCTCAGGCTTAAGAATATTATGATAATAAATTACATTTTGTCCATCCCTTTCAGGAAAAATATGCACAAAAAGTGCGGATTCCTGGACTCACCTTTTCCATAAGCTGGATCCTCTTCCTGATTCCCCTATTTCTGGCAACAGGAACATTTTCTACCTGACACCTTTCCAGAAGTGACTAGTCAAGTCTTATCAGTCTTCTTTTCCAAAGCCTCTGCATCTGTCATTTTTTACATACCTCATTCACTTATTTAGTGACTATTACCAAGCATCAGTGAAATACGAGCTATTGTATTGGTTGCAGTGAATAGAAATAAGAATAAGACTAAGAAATATATAGAAGTAAGATGGTTCTCATTATTAAGAAATTTATAAAATTTCCTAAGGGTCACAGTTATCAACTATTTCTTAGTTTTTTCCCCTCACACATGAGAAATTAAAGTTCCAAGTCCATTCTTCCATCTGCAATCACTTATTCATTTTCTCTATCAAGCACTCCAATGTCAAATTAATATTTCTAAATAAACATTTTAATTATGTCTTTTTGTGAATTTAAAACTTTCAATAGCTCTTCACTGCTCACAGGGTAGAGATCAAACTCTTAATTTAACTCTTACGTTCAAGAGCTTCTAAAATCTGGAATAGACTTATTTCCTGATCTTACTTCCCACAACTCTCCAGCATAAACTTTCTGCTTGGACAAATTAGTCAGTTTACTATACTAACTGTATACATCCTTTTCCATTCCAATCTATTTATTCATGTATTCAAGAATGGATTGGATGTCTTCTGTGTGGCAGTGCCATGATAAGGGATGGTGCATGGTTTCTGTACTTAAAGAGTTTTTTTGTTTAGTCAAGGTTACAGACAAATGAAATGACCATGGCATGACAGAAGGAGAACTGGATATAAAGAAGCACTGAATATGATGGGGGCACACAAAACCACACCTAATCACCACAAAGAATGTTAGAAAAAAGACATCTAAAGTGAGTAGAAGTTAGGCAGTAAGTTGAAGAAAATGTGTACTAGACAGAAAAAGCAGTGTCTTCAATGTCCTAGTGGTGGGACTGTGTTGGGTTTAAGAAACACAGAATTTGAATTAGAATGGAATGTGAAATACAAATGTGTGTGTGTGTGTGTGTGTGTGTGTGTGTGTGTGTGTGTGTATGAACAACCCCAAATCTTTTGAGAGCTCATAAACCAGGCTAACAGTTTTAGGCTAGACAGGTTTGAAGCAGCAGAGTGTCATGACTAGACTTGGTTGTCATCTCGAGAATGCCATATTCAGTTCAAAAATGAGGAATAGAGTGTTTGACAAAATTAAGTAAGGCCTTTCCAGGATTATTGTTAACGACCTTGTTAAATGTTTGATAAATTTCCCTGCATTAGTCCTGGAAGTATGAGAAATCCAACTGAATCATTCTTTGAGAATTCAGGCTCTTGCAAGGCCTTAGAAGAACAATATGGGAGATTTGCCTAAATCAATAAAGAGACAAGTATAACCCCTGATTGTTATTTCATATCAAATTCTTGTCATAAAGACAATAGCCACCACTGGTTGAATGCTGAGTACATGCTCATATAATCATGACTTAGTGTGAGATACTTATTATTACATCCATTGGCAATGAGAAAACCAAGACTCAAACGGTTTAAGTAACTGGCTCGAGGTCTCAGGATTGTTTGTAAATATTTGCTTATATTAACAAATAAAGCTGGAATTTGAACTCAGTACTATCTGACCCCAAAGCACAGGGAATTTTAAGGTTTTGTTTAATTGAAATTTACTCTATATCAATCAAAGATATTTTAGAATATTGCCCTGCCATCATCTTGATTTCTCATAAATTCAGGTGTATAGGCTACTCCACGTTTTGCCTAGAGTGGTAGGTACATAACAAATATACAAAGCATTGAATAAAGAAGTGAAGGGTAAAGGAGGACTACCGCAGGGCAGAAGGTGGGGGGTGTTTTAGGGTGATTCGTACTGATGAAACATGGGAGGGCAGAATTTAAACCACGCAAAATGAGTAGAACTAATGTTTCTCTCACTGACTTAAACTCAGGCCCACGCCTGATAGTAATAACAAGTGGGTTGGAGTGAAATCGCTTCTCTCCTAAGGCTCATTTGAGAGGTGTAATGAATGGTTCCTTACACAAATCTCCCTTATACAGAGAAACACAAGGACACAGAACCGAGTCCTCCAAAACAGGCCCATGTCCAGGATTTAAAAACCACCAACCAACCTGTACCCAGAAACAGTCATTCATTTAGATGTGCAGGAACTGAACGAAACGTTCCAAACCAAACGGCACAGGGTAACAAACAAACAGCGGCAGCTCGCTGCGTGAGGTTTCCAGGAATTACCCTGCCCAATAAAGAAAACAATGACCCAAGTTTGCTTGTTAACCAGTTCAAGTCTGAGAGGATAACGCTGAGCTTTAAGGTTGTTTTACTGTTTAACAATGGAAAAAATAACAGAAATGATCCAAGACCTTGAAAATAGGTTAGAAACTCAACGAGGAACCAGGATATTTTGGCTGATATTCCGCCACCTACTATCTACCCAAGGAAATAAGCACACAGATGCTTATCACAACATTGCTTGCGATTGCAAAAACCCAGAAAACAACCTACATATCTATTAATGGAGATAACCAATAGACTAGTGTGGTCTTATTGTGCAACAATACCATGCAACAAGAAAGAGGGAAGTACTAACAGGTACTAATAAGTACTCAGATGGCTAGCTCTCCTTGTCATCCACTTGAGTGAAAAAATGTAAATTGCAGAATAATGTGTGCAGTTTAATAATACTTAAGTATTAAAAAATAGTATTAAGTATTAAAAAATAGAAAATTTGAGCAACTTTATATATTTTCTGAGAGTAAAAGTATTGAAAAAAGTTCTAGAAAGATACATAGCAAATTGATTAGAATGATCTGGAGAAGACAGAATAGGGGATGTGGGCAAAGTGAAGACTTCTATTTTATTTATAATATTTAATTTTTTATAAGCAGATATATTCATGTATCAGTTGTTCAAATAAATCATAGTTAACCTAAAAAACCTGAGAAAGAACAGACCTTAAGTCTCCTAATATGAGGATCTCACACAAATGTCTGCCAAATTCTTGTAAAAAAAAATTCTTAAAGAAATTTAGACTCCTTAAGAAAGAACTTCCATTAGTGGTAGTGTATTGAGACTATGAAATCGTGTTTTCCATTTGTTGTTGTTTTAAGACTACAAAACAGATAACCAAATAAAACTGTGAAGACTCTCTTACTGAAAAACTTTATTACTAGGAAATATTTAATGAGTAAACTTAGGAGTAAATAAGAACGCCCCCCACCCCCACCCCCCACCGAAATAAAGTAAAATTAAGTACGAATATTCAGGGTTATGCTTAGTTTTCAAATACGTGAGCAATCATTGATTGGAAGACACTAATGAAAAAAATTACGTTCATAATAACAGCAAAAAAAGCATAAAACACTCTAGAATACAGAGGCACTGTATTACCAAAACTTTATTAAGAAATATACAATTTGGAATGAATGGAAAGGTAGATTACATTCCTGGTTGAAAAAACTGTTGTAAAGGATGAACAAATCCTTCTCAAATTAATTTACATGATTAAGGTAATCCAATTGAAAAATCTCAATGGAATTTTGTTTCGTTGTTGGAATTTGAGGACATGATTCTAAAATTCATTTGGAAAAACAGATTGATGAAAAAAATCAAGGTTTTTCTTTTTCTACTATATATTAAAATAGAGCACAAAACATCAATTTTTAAAATATTGTGCTAAATTGTTATAAGGATCAAAAGAAGAGTTAATGAAACAGAATAGAATATTTGTTCTGAATCAGATCTATCAATATTTGTATTTGAGATAAATATCACAATCCAATGGTGAAAAAAAGGATTATTCAACAGATGATATTTTAAAATTGATTATATGAAATGAACAACTAAATTAAGCTTAATTCCAGTGGTTTTGCTTAAAAATTTCCATATAACCATAAGATACATGATTTTAATTGAAAATGTAGATTAAAATGTAGTTAGTATTTATAGAGAAGGACATTCTGAACAAAAAAGAGATTATAAAAGAAAAGATTGTTTTGAGCATATAAAACAGTAAAACTTTATAGGGCTTCTGAGTTACACAATTACAGAGGAATAATGGTAACTCCTGGAGCCTGCACAGCCCCACACAGTTATTCTTCTGTATATCAAAACACAATGGCATCCAAATTAAATACAGGCAGAACTGAAAAGCACTTCCTCAACATATATGACAAAGAGGTTCAGAGTGATCCTTTTACAATACAGGAGGTCACTTCCCTCTTCTTTTCAATCCTTCCAATAGCTTCCATCTAACTCTAAATAGAGACCAAAGTCTTTTTAGTTGCTTCAAAGTGCTCCATTCCACTCCAGCCACACTGGCTGCCTTGTACCTTGAACCAATCAGGCACACGCCCATTCCCTGGCCTTTGCCCTTGCTCTTTCCTCTGCTTAAGGCTCTCACCCCTTTATTTTCTTCAGACCTCTATGTCAATTTTCCCATAAGCCTCTCCTCAGGGGCTTCCTTTATTTCCCTCCATGGTACCAAACCCCACTGACATTCTACGTATTTACTTGTTTCTCTGTTTTCTGTCTCTTTGCCTCTTGTATGTAAGCTCCTTGACAGCAGGGATTTTATTTACTCTGATCACTCCTGTATTTCCAGCATCTAGAACGGTGCCTGCATCTAGTACTCAGCATTTACTTGTTAAATGACTAAATAAACTTATTAATTAGTACTTTTATTTTTTTCTTCACAAAGCTTTTTTTTAAAATTAAGTTTATTGAGGTAACATTGGTTAATACAATTATATAATTTTCAAGTGTTAATTAGTGCTTTTACTACAATTAACAGAGAACCATTTGAGCTAACTTATGATTGACCAAGGACGTGAAGTCAGTAGGACCTGTTACTAAAACCAGCACGAGAACATTATCAGAATCTGAGATTGTTCTCTCTTTCTCTCTTCTCTGCTTCATACTTACCTTTCCTCCCAGAGCCTCATTTCTGTTTCCCAGAGCACATGGGTCCCAGAAGCACCCAAATTTTACTGTAACTTGTCCAGCTTCTTGGAGAAAGGATGGCTTGACTCTGTTGTTCTATTCCAAATCCCTGGGAAAAGCTGTGAATAATTTGGTTTAGATTGATATCTATCCCAGGACCAATTGACTATTGCTAGGGTGGAGGCTGGGGTCAGAAAGCAGAGAAGCGGATGGCAGAGAAACAACAGTTGATTTTTACCGGCCACAGTTGCAGAACTGAAGCTGAGCCTCTGCCCAACCTGCAATCCAGAGGGCCCTTACCCCCATATCCTCCGAGACCAATCACCGCGGAGCCCCAGGGGAATCTGAGCAAACGCTACTGAAACTGTTGCTAACACTGACAAGGACTGAAACTGAGGGTAGCAAACATGGTTAAATATCTACAAGAAAATAAAGGCATTATATAAAGGATTTATGAAGGCTTTATATAAAGAAGGGATCCAAGAGGCTTAGACGCCACTTACTGGAAACCAAAAGAAAAGCACGGTATTTTTGTTTGTTTGCTTTTTGTTTTTGTTTTTGTTTTTGTTTTTGTTTTGCAGCAGGCTAAAGAGAGACCTTTATATATAATAAGTCTTCTTTCTAGAAAAACAGCAGAATACATTTCCGTTATTGTTCAGGTGGAGAAATAGTCCATTAAACACTATGAACAACCAAGGTGACAAGGCATCTCAGAAAGAATGAGAAAAATCTCCAGAAAATAAACTTACAGACATAGAAATATGCAACTTAAATGATAGAGAATTCAGGATAGTACTTCTGAAAAAACTCAGTGAGTTCAAAAATGAGTCATATCAACAATTTCAGGAATTGAAAAACAACTAGATGAAAAGAACAAGGAGATTGAAACCCTCAAAAAGAACCAAATAGAACTCCTGGAGATAAACACACAATAACACACACACACACACACACACACACACACACACACTACATTGCAAGAGTTGAAAAATTAAATAGCAAGCTTGGGAAATAGAGTCGACCAAATGGAGGAAAAGATCAGTGATAATGAAGACAAAAATCTAGAAATAAATCAGAAGGAAGAAGAGAGAAACTGAAGAATGACAAATAATGAAAGAGAAATACAAGAACTAGCTGATACCATCAGGAGAGGAAACATAAAAATAATGGGTATTATCGAAGGTGAGGAAAAGGAGCAGGGACTAGAAAGCATTTTCAGACAAATAGTTGTCTGAAATCTAAGGAATGAGCTGGAGCTTGGCATTCAAGAAGTTAACAGAACACCCAATTACCTCAACCCAAAAAGGCCTTCACCAAGACACATTATATTAAAATTATCAAAAATCAATGACGAAAAATTCTCAGGGCAGCCAGGAAGAAGAAAACAGTAACTTATAAAGGAAAAACCATTAGATTATCACCGGGCTTCTCAGCGCAGACTTTACAAGCCAGAAAGGAATGGAATCAAATATTTAAAATATTAAATGAAAAGAACTACCAGCCTAGAACAATGTATCCAGCTAAGCTCTCCTTTAGATATGAAGGAAAAATCAAGACCTTTACAGACATATAAAAATTGAGAGAATTCTCCACTACAAGGCCAGTACTACAGGAAATATTGAAAGGGGTCAGCTTACTTAAAACAAAATGACCAAGAAAAAAAAACCCCATAATTAGGAGTAGAGCAACCATCAGGCAAATAGAAGCAGAGGAGTGCAACCCTTACTAAGATCAGGGCATTATAAACTTAAATAATAAGAAGTGAATTGTTATAACAAGGTAGTAATGAACGTTCAGCATACATAGGGACAACTTGAGACAACGATGACCGAAAAAGGGAAGATTCAAAGATCCAGATTCGCAAAGGGGAATGGAGATAAGGCATGTGCAAAAGAAAATGGATGACTATATATATATAACTATTCTTTACATATTACTAATGGTAATCAAACACCAAAGATTCTGAACTGAAGTATATAACATAAAACAAGAAGAACCAGAGGCAAAACCCACAAAAGCAAACCAAAATAAAGAAAACAGAAACACAAGGACAAGGAAGCAATGGAAACACCGAGCTACCAGAAAGCAAAAGATAAAATGGCTATAAGAAGGCCTCATATTTCAATAGTCACCCTAAATGTAAATGGACTGAACTCACCAATAAAAAGGCAGAGTTTCAGAATGGATCGAAAAACAAAACCCAACCATATGCTGCCTCCAGGAGACACATCTCAGCTCCAAAGACAAATATAGACTCAAAGTGAAAGGGTGGAAAATGATATTTCAAGCAAATGGCATTCGGAGAAAAGCGAGAGTAGCAATACTAATATCAGATGAAATGGACTTCAAAATTAAAAAGGTAAAGAAAGATACTGAGAGACACTTCATAATTGTAAAGGGAACCATGCACCAAGAAGACATAAGACTTATTAATATCTATGCTCCCAATCAGGGAGCCCTGAAATATGTAAAGCAATTACTAACAGAACAAAAGGGACAAACAGACCAAAACACTATCATAGTAGGGGACCTAATTACCCCACTGTCAGATAGGGACAGATCATCCAAACAAGAAATCAATAAGGAAATCATATCCTTAAATGACACATTGAACCAACTGAACATAATTGACATTTACAGAGCCTTTCATCCCCCAAACAGCTGCTTATATGTTATTTTCTAGTGCACATGGAACATTCTCAAGAATCGACCACATACTGGGACACAGAGATAGCCTCGACAGATATAAGAGAGTTGAAATCATACCAACCATATTCTCTGATCATAATGCTCTGAAACTAGAGGTCAACTGCAAAA
>NW_024354500.1:31385807-31618607 GCF_902729225.1 Pteropus medius | reverse complement strand
GAGACCAAACACCACGAAGCTCAAGGGGAATCTGAGCAAATGCTACAGAAACTGTTGCTAACACTGACAGGGACTGAAACTGAGGGTAGCGAGTATTAATAAATACCTACAAGAAAATAAAGGCATTATTAAGGCTTTATATAAAGCAAGGAACCAAGAGGCTTAGACGCCACCTACTGGAAACCAAAAGAAAAGTGCCTTCTTTGCAGCAGGTTTTTGCAGCAGGCTAAAGAGAGACCTTTATATAATAAATCTTCTTTCTGGAAAAAAGAACAGAATACATTTTCATTAATGCCCTGACAGAGAAATAGTCCATTAAACACCATGAACAACCAAGGTGACAAGACATCTCAGAAAGAAAGATAATAATCTCCAGAAAATAAGTTTACAGACATAGAAATATGCAACTTAAATGATAGAGAATTCAGGATGGTACTTCTTAAAAAACTCAGTGAGTTCTGAAACGAGTCATATCAATAATTTCAGGAATTGAAAATACACCTAGATGAGCAGGGCAAGGAGATTGAAACCCTCAAAAGGAACCAAATAGATCTCCTGGAGATAAAATAAACACACTGCAAGAGTTGAAAAATGAAATAGCAAGCTTGGGAAATAGAGTTGACCAAATGGAGAAAAGGATCAGTGATATCAAAGACAGAAATCTAGAAATAAATCAGAAGGAAGAAGAGAGGAACTGAAGAATGAAAAATAATGAAAGAGAAAATCAAGAACTAGCTGATACCATCAAGAGAGGAAACATAAGAATGATAGGCATTATCAAAGGCAAGGAAAAGGAGTAGGGACTAGAAAGCATTTTCAGACAAATCTAAGGAATGAGCTGGAGCTTGGAATTCAAGAAGCCAACAGAACACCCAATTACCTCAACCCAAAAAGGCCTTCACCAAAACACTTCGTATTAAAATTACCAAAAATCAATGACAAAGACAGAATTCTCAGGGCAGCCAGGGAGAAGAAATCGGTAACTTATAAAGGAAAACCCATTAGATTATCATTGGACTTCTCAGCACAAACTTTACAAGCCAGAAAGGAATGGAATCAAATATTTAAACTATTAAGTGAAAGGAACTACCAGCCTAGAATAATGTATCCAGCTAAGCTCTCCCTTAGATATGAAGGAGAAATTAAGACCTTTCCAGACATACAAAAATTGAGAGAATTCTCCACTACGAGGCCTGCATTACAAGATATACTGAAAGGGGTCAGCTCACCTAAAACAAAATGACAAAAACAAACAAACAAAAAAAAAACCATAATTAGGAGTAAAGCGACTATCAGGCAAATAGAAGCAGAGGAGTGTAATCCTTACTAAGAACAGGGCATTATAAGCTTAAATAATAAGAAGAGAATTGCTATAGCAAGATGGTAATGAATGGTCAGCATACATAGGGACAAACTGAGACAACAATGACTGAAAAGGGGAGTATTCAAAGATCTAAATTCACAAAGGCACGTGCAGAAAAAATGGATGAATATATATATCCTTTTCATATTCATAATGGTAACCACACACCAAAGATTTAGAACTGAAGTATATAACATAAAACAAGAAGAACCAGAGGGAAAACCCACAAAAGCCAATCAAAATAAAGAAAACAGAAACATAAGAACAAGGAAGCAATGGAAACATCGAGCTACCAGAAAGCAAAACATAAAATGGCTATAAAAAGACATCATATTTCAATAATCACCCTAAATGTAAATGGACTGAACTCACCAATAAAAAGGCGCAGAGTTGTGGAATGGATCAAAAAAAACAAAACCCAACCATATGCTGCCTCCAGGAGACACATCTCAGCTCCAAAGACAAATATAGACTCAAAGTGAAAGGGTGGAAAATGATATTTCAAGCAAATGGCATTCAGAGAAAAGTGGGAGTAGTGGTACTATTATCAGACGTAATAGACTTCAAAATAAAAAAGGCAAAGAAAGGTACTGAGGAATACTTCATAATAACAAAGGGATTCATGCACCAAGAAGACATAACACTTATTAATATCCATGCTCCCAATCAGGGAGGCCCGGAATATGTAAAGCAATTAGTAACAGAACTAAAGGGAGTAACAGACCAAAACACTATCATAGTAGGGGACCTAAATATTGCACTGTCGGATATGGACAGATCATCCAAACAGAAAATCAATAAGGAAATAACACGTTAGACCAACTGGACATAATTGACATTTACAGAGCCTTCTATCCCCAAACAGTTGCTTATACATTCTTCTCTAGTGCACATGGAACATTCTCAAGAATCGAACACATACTGGGACACAGAGAGCCTCAACAAATATAAGAGAGTTGAAATCATACCAACTATATTCTCTGATCATAATGCTTTGAAACTAGAGATCAACTGCAAAAAGAAAGCAGGAAGAACCACAAATACATGGAGATTAAACAACATGCTACTGAAGAATACCTGGGTCATAGAAGAAATAAAAACAGAGATCAAGAGATACATAGAAATAAATGATAATTATAGTACAACATATTCAAACTTTTGGGACACAGCAAAGTGGTCATAAGAGGAAAGTTCATATCATTACAGGCCTACCTCCAAAAAACAAGAAGGAGTCCAAATAAATAACCTAACACTTTATCTTAAAAAACTAGAAAAGGAAGAACAAATGAGGCCTAAAGTCAGCAGAAGGAAAGAAATAATCAAAATTAGAGCAGAAATAAATGAAATTGAAAACAAACCAAAAAAAAATAGAAAAAGTAAATGCGACAAAGAGCTGGTTCTTTGAGAAGGTTAATAAAATTGACAAACCCCTGGCTAGACTCACTAAAGAAAAAAGAGAAAGGACACAAATAAACAAAATCAGGGTTGAAAGGGGGAAATTATGACTGACATCACAGAAATACAAAGGATCATATAAGAATGTTATGAAAAAGTATATAACATCAAATTTAATAACCTAGAAGAAATGGACCAGTACTTAGAACAATACAACCTTCCTAGACTGAATCGAGAAGATCTGGAAAATCTAAATAGACCAATCAGCAGGATGGAAATTGAAACAATCATCAAAAACCTACCAGAAAGTAAAAGTCCAGGACCAGGTGGCTTCACCAGTGAATTCTACTAAACAGTCAAAGAAGATTTAATACCTATTCTTCTCAAGCTCTTCCAAAAAATTAAAGAGGAAGCAATACTTCCCAATTTTATGAGGCCAATATTACTCCGATACTAAAACCTGGTAAAGATAACACAAAAAAAGAAAGCTACAGACCAACATCTCTCATGAACACAGATGCAAAAATCCTAAATAAGATACTAGCAAACCGAATACGGCAACATATTAAAAAGATTATACACCACGATCAAGTGGGCTTCATCCCAGGGACATAGGGATGGTTCAACATATACAAACGATTAATGTGATACACTACATAAACAAATTAAAAAATGAGAATCATATGATTATATCAATAGATGCAGAAAAAGCCTTCAACAAGATACAGCATGCATTTATGATCAAAACACTTCACAAAGTTGGTATAGAAGGAAAGTAACTTAACATAATAAAGGCCATCTATCTATGACAAACCCTCAGACAACAATATACTTAATGGTGAAAAACTAAAAACCTTTCCTCTAAGATCAGGAACAAGGCAAGACTGTCCACTATCACCACTCTTAATCAATATAACATTGGAGGTCCTAGCAAGTGCAATCAGACAAGAGAAAAATGTAAAAGGCATCCAAATAGGAAATGAAGAAATCAAACTGTCACTATTTATGGATGACATAATTCCCTATATAAAAAATCCTAAAGACTCCACAAGAACACTACTAGAAACAATAAGCAAATACAGTAAAGTTTCTGGATACAAAATCAAAGTTCAAAAATTCATAGTATTTCTATACTCTAATAATGGAGTGTCAGAAAAAGAAGTGGAAAAAATAATTTCTTTTGCAATTGCAACAAAATGAATAAAATACCTAGGAATAAATTTAATGAAACGTGAAGGACTATAAGACCCTATTAAAAGAAATCAAAGAAGATACAAAGAAATGGAAAGATATCCCATGTTCTTGGATTGGAAGGATCAACATAGTTAAAATGACCACATTACCTAAAGCATTATACCGATTTAATGCAATCTCCATCAAAATCTCATTGGCATTTTTTTAAAAAATGGAACAAAAAATCATCAGAATTGTATGGAAGTACAAAAGACGCTGAATCGCCAAAGCCAGCCTGAGAAAAAAGAACGAGGCTGTGGCATCACTCTGACTTCAAATTATACTACAAAGCGACAGTAATCAAAATGGCATGGTATTGGCAGAAAAACAGACACACGGATCACTGGAACAGAATCGAGAGTCCAGAAGTAAACCCATATTTACATGTGCAAATAATTTTTGACAAAAAAGCCAAAAGCATACAGTGAAGAAAGGAAAGCCTCTTCAATGAATGGTGCTGGGAGAAGTGCAAAGCCACCTGCAAAAGAATGAAACTAGACTGTTGTCTATCATCACACATCAATATTAACTTAAAATGAGTTAAGGACCTGAATATAAGACCTAAAACAATAAAATGCATAAAAGAAAACATAGGAACTAAGCTCAAAGACCTTGGACTTAAAGAGGATTTTATGAATATGACCTCAAAGGCAAGGGAAGTAAAAGCTAAAATAAATGCATGGGACTACATCAAACTAAAAAACTCTGCGCAGCAAAAGAAACCATCAACAAGGTAAAGAGACAACCATTCAAATGGGTAAATATATTTGCAAGCAATGCCTCCGATAAGAGCCTCATATCTAAAATATCTAAATAACTCATACAACTCAATAACAACAAAAAAGCAAATGATCCAATCAAAAAATGGGCAGGAACAGATACTTCTCCTTAGAGGACATACAAATGGCCAACGAATACATGAAAAGATGCTCAATATCGCTAGCTATTAGGGAAATGCAAAAAACCACACTGAGATACCATCTCACACCTGTTAGAATAGCTATAATCAACAGGACAATAACAAATGCTGGAGAGGATGCGGAGAAAAAGAACCCTCATACACTGCTGGTGGGACTGCAAATTGGCACAGCCACTATGGAAAACAGTATGGAGGTTCTTCGAAAAACTAAGACTTGACCTACCATATGATCCAGCAATCCCTTTACTGGGTATTTACCCTTAAAGACTTGAAAAGCCATATCTGAAGAGATATTTGCTCACCGATGTTCATAACAGCATTATTCACAGTGGCTAGGACATAGAAGCAATCAAAATGTCCTATGATAGATGATTGGCTAAAGAAGCTGTGATACATATAGACAATGGTCTATTACTCAGCCATAAGAAGAGAGAAAATATTGCCATTTGTGACAACATGGGTGGACCTCGAGATAATCATGCTAAGTGAAATAACCCAGACAGAAAAAGTTGAAAATCACATGATATCACTCATATGTGTGGTTATAAACCTAAAAGCAATAAATGAACAGGACAAACAAACAGAGACTCATGGACATGGACTATAGACTAGTGGTTACTAGAGAGTAGGAGGTGAGTGAGGAGCGGGAAGGTAGACAGGGTAAAGGGGGTCAAATATAGGGCAGTAGGTGGAGGATAAAGTGGGTAAAAGGAATCAAATATATGGTAGCTGAAGGACACAGGATTTTAGGTTGTAAACACTCAATAGAATATACAGATGTCGAATTATAATGTACACCTGAAAATTATATAATTGCATTAACCAATGTTACTCCAATAAACTTAATTTAAAAATATTAAGAAATAATGTATATATGGTAAAGTACAAAAAATCTTAAATATAATACTCAATAAATTTTGACCCACATGCACACATGCATGTACACACACACACACACACACACACACACAGTGAAACCACATAAATCAAGCTACAGAACACTTCCAAAATTATAGAAGCCTCATGCCCCTTCCTAGTCAGCTCCTCAGGAGGATGTTTAAGAGGTAACAGCACTTGTAATTGTGTTGTGTGACATGAACTTCCATACATCATTAATTAGTGGATGCTTTCTATAAAGCAATTTTATGATATCATCAAAACTATTGATAATGCTTAAATTCTTTATTTTGGAAAAATTTGAGCTCCTTAGACTCTATTCTAAGCAAATAATGAGATGTAATAAAACATATACATGTAAAGATACTCTTCACTGCAAAAATGTTATAAAAAAATAGAAATTGGGGAGACGTAGGTCAAAGGATACAAATTTTCAGTTAAAGAAGAATAAGTTCTGAGGATCTAATATACAGCATGGTGACTACAGATAACAACACAGTATTGTATACTCGAAGGCTGCTGAATGCAGATTTTAAGCATTCTCACCATGTACACAAAAAGTTAACGATGAGAGATGATGAATGTTTAATTATTTTGATTGTGGTAATCATTTCAAAATGTATATGTATATAAAATCATCACAAATATATACAGTTATAGTTGTCAATTAATTTTCAATAAAGTTAGGGAAAAAGTAAAGCACACACAAAAAATTAGAAATAGCCTAAGTATGCATAAGGGAAAGGTTAGATTATAATATATTTACTTGATGAAATAGTTGCGGTCATTAAATATTCAGCTTTTGAAAAATATATGACATGAAAAAATACTCATAATGGTTAGGTATTAATAGTTAATAATAAAAGGGGAAATTCAATATGATTTTAATTTTGAAAAACATTGCTTTTATGAAAAAAAGACTGGCTTGGTATTATCTCTACTTAATAAAAATGTAGGAAATCTAATTTTGTTCTTTTGCTTTTTGTATTTTCCAAAATTTTTTATAATCACATGTATTTCTTTTATAATTAAAAGAAAACCTTACTTTAAAAAAGCAAGCAAGGAAAGTAAACTAATTGTCATTGGTTCAGTTCTTTTGAGGATGAAATAAAAGCTGTCCCATAGTTGACCACAATTTCTGTACAATTTACATTGGAAACCTAAATAATAAAAACAACAAAGCACAGAACAGTTCAACAGTTAAATGAATACATCTATGAAGGCTCTCATGACACACCTTGTGTTATAGACAATTGATAAAGGCTTGTCATTTCAATGTTTTGTCAAAAGAAAAAGACTTTGAATGATATTCGAATCTTCAATACGAAGAAAGGAAGAAATAAAAGAAAAAGCGATAGCCTCTACAATGATTCATTTTCATTTTCTTCCCAGAGTTCACAGGTGAGCTCAAAGTCAATCCAATTTAGAAGCTTCTGAAGGAAACCCAAAGTCTTAACACCCACATAGCACAGACTACATGCATAAGCAAGTATCTGACCTGATCTTTGTTTTAAGGTTCTTTACCAAAGAGTAAAATTCGAGGCCAGAAACTATATTCCCTGGTAGACCCTTAAATAACTCCCTGCTTTATTTTTGCTAGCAGTTGGAGGGAAAAATAAACTTGTCAAGGTCTGTGCAACACAATTCATATGGATTGAGCAAGAAGATATTTGAGTTTTTACTTTATATTTATTTTCACGCCACCTTTTAAATTTTTCTATTCTCTCTGTGTACAGAATATATCAGCACAGTCGTATGTGTACATATTTTAAAAATAAGTATCCATACATATATCAGGATGTTCATGCTCATGATTTTTTAATGGTAGGAGAGTATGCAAAAAAAAAAAAGTGGAGCCCATCAGTCTTCACCAGAGGATCTCAGCCTTGATTAATTGTAAAATATGTTGCAATTAATATTTTACTGATAATAGTGAAAAACTATATCAGTTTGTGTTTTTTAAAAATCAGAGCAGATTCAATATTATTACTCTCAGTTCTTACATTGGTAGAGTGATTAAAAATTTTTTTTAAAGACTTTGTTTTTTAAAGCAGATTTAGGTTCACAGAAAAATTAAAAGGAAAGGGCAAAGATTTCTCCCATACTCCTATTCCCACATATGCATAGCTTCCCCCATAATCAACATCTTCCCTCAGAGTGGTACATTTGTTACAACTGATGAACTTACATTGACACATCATGATTACACAAAGTCCATAGTTTATATTAGGGTTCACTCTTTGTGTTGTACATTCTATGGGCTTGGACAAATGTATAATGACACGTAGCAATCATTATAGTGTCATCCAGAGATTTTTATGGCCCTAAAAATCCTCTGTGTCCCCCTATTCATCCCTCCTTCTGCCCTCCAACTCCTGGCAACCACTTTTCTCTTCATTATTGCCATAGTTTTGCTTTTTCCAGAATGTCATATAGTTGGAACCATACAGTACATATGTAGCCTTTTCGGATTTTCTTCTTTCACTTGCACTTAAGTAACATGCATTTAAGCTTTCTCAATGTCTTTTCACAGCTTGATAGTTCGCTTCTTTTTAATGATGAAACATATTCCATTTCCTGGATATACCATAGTTTATCAATCCATTCACTTACTGAAGGAAGTTTTGGTTGCTTCCAAGTTTGGCACTTATGAATAAAGCTGCCAAAAACATCTGTGTGCATATTTTTGTTGGATAGAAATTTTCAACTCTTTTGGGTTGAAATATCAAGGAGTGTGATTGCTGAATCATATGGAAGGGTATGTTTAGTTTTCTCAGAAACTACCGTCTTCCAAAGTGGCTGTACCATTTTGCATTTCCACCAGCAATGAATGAAAGTTCCTATTGTTTCACCTCCTCAGCAGGATTTGTTGTTGGTGTTCTGGATTGTGGTCATTCCGATAGATGTATAGTGGTATCACATTGTCGCCCTAATTTGTATTTCTCTGATGGCATATGATGTGAAATACCATTTCATATGCTTATTTTCCATTTGCATATCTTACTTGGTGAGGTGTCTGATAAGGTCTTTGGTCCATTTTTTTTTTTTAACACCTACAGCACCTGGTATTCCTAGATGATCTCCCATCCAAGTACTAACCAGGCCCGACCCTGCTTACCTTCCAAGATCAGACGAGATTGGGCACATTAAGGGTGGCATGGCGTAGACTCTTTGGTCCATTTTTAAACCAGGTTGTTTGTTTTCTTTTTGTTGAGTTTTAAGAGTTCTTTGTATATTTTGGATAATAGTTCTTTATCACATGTGTCTTTACAAATATTTTCTCCCAGTCTGTGGCTTGTCTTTCATTCTCTTGACATTGTCTTTAGCAGAGAACAAGTTTTTTAAATTTCAATGAAGTCCAGTTTATCAATTATTTCTTCCATGAATCGTGCCCTTGGTGTTGGTGATGTGCTTTTCTGAGTGGAAAAGACAATCATACAGCTTGCCCCATTTTCTCCAAAGCCCCACATCGGCCCTCATTGCTGTGGTACTATTAATAATCCAGAAAATTATAAATCATTATAATACATTGTTTTCTCATTAGAAAATATCTCATTCTCTTTTAAATGAGAAATATGAATGGATATATCAAATACAAAGAGATAATAGACAAAGTATGCATAAATAGTTGATAAACAAAAATAGTGCTATGAATATTTCTATTAATAATATATAACACATATTACTACCAAACCAAAGCAATGATGTGAATAAAATTAGCATTGTTATTGACATTAATATTAATTTTTAAAACATTCAACAGATGGCACATTAAGTTTTATCTAAGCTTATTCTTCAATTGTAATTCTTCCTTGCCCCATTAATATACCTGTGGAAAAATGTGCTGAGAAACTTGTCTTGCATTTTAAATGACATTAAAAATTAGACACACCATCTACGGCCATGCTACCCTGAACAAGCCCGATCCCATCTGACCTCGGAAGCTAAGCAGGGTCAGGCCTGGTTAGTACTTGGATGGGAGACCACCTAGGAAGACCAGGGGCTGTAGGTGTAAAAAATAAAAAAATAAGGGATTGTAAGTTGACAAGGGTTGCCCCACCTAAAAAAAGAAATAATAAAGTTAATTAAATAAAAATTAGGCAAACCCTGTGTTTTTCTATGTTGTGTTATAACATTTGGAAATTCCAAGTAACTGATTAGTTAGATGGATGAAATGATTTTATTATCGAATCAAGAAAAAAGATCTTTAGTAGTATTTTCTTATTTTTTTCTGTAAAATATTTCCAGATTTTTTTTTCCATATCTGGGTAGATCATAAAAGAGTGGCATGGCTATGAACATCATCTACCATTCATGTTGCAATAGGAAAAAGGCAAGAATCTTAGGCCTATATTTCAGTCCCATCTGAAGAGATTGTTTCTCCATCAATATTCCAGAAATCCAGATTACTCCTTAATCTCCAGGTAGTTCATGTGGACTCAAATTTCAGAGATGTAGATAGTATCAAGACTTAGAGAAACCCTGAGGTCTAGAGATGGGAAGGAGAGAGATGTGAAACCAGAGAGGGACTACTTTATTTCAAAGTTTCCTCAAACAGAGATAGACCAACCATGTGTCATAACACCACCCTAAATCAACACCTCCAGCTACTCATAGCCTTACTTAGACATTGATGGGATCATAAAACACAGTATTAAAGTGAGAAGTCATTTCGTTCCTCTCAGATCTCATAGTAATTTTGTCAAGCCCGGAAGGCAATGTGTCAGAAGGGCAAAAATGAAGAGCCCAAAGGAAAGAATACAAACTAAACCAAACCAAACAAACAACACAAAAGCAAACAACAAAGGCTTTCTAGTCTCTGTACTGGAAATAGTGAACAGATGTTCTTCAAATCCACTGAAAACTGCCTTAAGTTGAATAATCAGAATTTAAACATATTGTAATTTTGGTACAGATGGGATAGAGAGCCCACGGGATTAAAAATCTAGTTATAAATAGAAAAGCAGAAGTAGTGGGTGAGGATATTTTCAGAGGAGAGAGTTAGTCAACGTGAGAATGGGTTACTGATGGAGGTCATTCAAAGGACATTCACTCTCAGCAGACATTAAAATAGGATAAAATCTCAGCCTTCTGGGCCAGTGCAAATTAACTCTCAAACCTCTCAAGATTTTGCAATGCTAGGATTCTCTGTAGGGTATAATTAAATGTTACTATCAGATTTGTCCTGTGAAATGTCAAGAAACAGATATCTCTCAGAAGTGGTTCATCCTGGTCAAGGTAAACCCCACTTTCCTGTCCCTACCAGAACCATATATGGACAGATAACAGGATTTGGATTTGGGGGACAATCTTCAGGACATTAAGCAATGATCCTCAACACTGGCTGCACACTATAATTATCTGAAGAGCTTTAAAAAATATCGATGCTGCAAGACTTGTACACTGAAAACTATAGGACATTGTTGAAAGAAATTAAAGACCTAAATAAATGGAAATATCTCATATTAATGGATTGGAAGGCTTAGTATTGTTAAGATGTTCAAATTTATATACAGAGTCAACACAACTTCTATCAAAATCCAGGATGGCTATTTTGTAGAAATTGACAAGCTGATCCTAAAATTCATATAGAAATACAGGGGACCCAGAACAGGCAAAACAATCTTGAAAAGGAACAACAAAGTTTTAGGACTCAAGCTTCTTGACTTCAAACTTACTACAAAGCTACAGTAATGAAGAAAGGTACTGGAATAGGTCCGACATATAGATCAATGGAATAAAAATGAGAGTCCAGAAATAAACAGATTTTTGATAAGGGTGCCAAGACATTCAGTGGGGAAAGAATAGTCTTTTCACTAAATGGTGTTAGAACAAGTAATATTGTGATTTATAGTAAGAAATGTATATTTGGTCTTATATATGTCTCCATTTCTGGCACAAAACTCCTAAAACCCTGGAAATTTCCTAAGTGATAAGAGCCGTAGAGGAATCTTTTGCTATGTTAATGGAGTGACTTTTGGAGAGCACCTACAAATCTGGGGGCTAGTTGTCAGGACAAACAACCCAGTGATTTGAGGTTTGGAATTTTTAGTCCTAATCCCCTAACCTCCGGGGCAATGGGCAGTGGAGGGGAGGGGAGCTGGAGGTTGAATCAATTGTTAATGGCCAATGACTTAATCAATCATGCCTAAGCAATGAAGCCTTCATAAAACCCCGAAAGGACAAGGCTCCAAGAGTGGGGAGAGTAGGGCACTCAGAGCATGGAAGTTCCATGCCCCTTTACCCATATCTTGCCCTGTGCGTCTCTTCCATCTAGCTGTTCCTGAGTTATATCTTTTTATAATAAACTGATAATCTAGAAAGCAAACGTTTTCCTGAGTTCTGTGAGCCACTCCAGCAAATTAATAGAACCCAAGGGGGCGGTCATGGGATCCATAGCCAGAGCCCAGGTGATAACCTGGACTTCCTACTAGCATCTGAAGTGAGGCAGAAGGGTTGGAGGGACTCTTGTGGGACTGTGGAATCTGATACTATCTCTAGGTGAATAGAGTCAGAATTGAACTGAATTATAGGTCACACAGTTGGTGTCAGAGAATTGTTTGGGAGTGTGCGGGAGAAAAAACCACACACCGGAACAGGATGCAGAATCGTATCTAGTGATCAAAAGTGGAAACAGAAATAGAATTACAGGATGGCTGAATACCTACATGCAAAAGGATAAAGTTGGGCTCTTACCTCATTACATATACAAAATTAACACAAAATACATCAAAGACATAAATGTAGAGGTAAAACTATAAAACTGTAGAAGAAAACAGGTATAAATCTTCATGACCTTGGATGAGGCAATGGTTTCTTAGATATGCTACCAAAAGCACAAGCACTAAGGGGAAAAAAAGGAAAAATTAGACTTCACCAAAATTAAAAACTTTAATTAAGAGCATCATAAGAAAATGAAAAGACAGCTCACAGAATAGGAAAAAATATTGGTAAATCATATATCTGCAAGTCATATATCAGTTATCACATATCAATAAATCTATATTCTAGTATTCAGAATATACAGACTCTTACAACTCAAAAATAAAAAAGTATAATCTAATTTAAACATAGGCAAAGAATTCATTCGAATACACATTTCTTCAAAGAAGATATACAAGTGGACAATAAACACATGAAAAGATGCTCAACATTATGAGTCATTAGGAATGCAAATCAAAGTCATCATGCAAATCAAAGTCATCATGCGATACTACTTCTTCATATCCACCAGGATAGCTAGAATAAAAAAGACAGATAATAACAAGTGTTTATTGGGGAGGAAGTATGGAAATTGGAACCCTCACACATTGCTGGTGGGAATGTAAAATGGTGCAGTCACTTTGGAAAACAGTTTGACAGATCTTTGAAAAGTTAAACACAGCATTACCATGTGACCTAGTAATTTGACTCCTAAATATATACCCAAGGGAACTGAAAACACATATCCACACAAAATCCTGGACATGAATGTTCATAGCAACAGTATTCATGAGAGCCAGAATGGAAACAATCCAAATGTCTAACTGATGAACAGATAAACAAAATATGGTACAGCTATAAATGAAAAATTATTTAGTCATTAAAAGGAAGGATATAATGATTCATGCTACAGTAAATATGGCCTTAAAAACATTATGCTGTGTGAAATCATACATATTGTATGATCATATACTTTCATATACTTTTTTTTATTAGAGAGGTTTTGCATATTTAAGCTATAACGTTTCTGAAACATGTAAGTCTCTAAATCATGGCTTTTAAACTTTTAATCTCCTAGTAATAAGTAAAATGGATGAAATGCAAAACACACTCCTGGAGCATATCAGTAAAATAACTCTAACTTTACTACTTTGTATTCCATGTAATTCAGAATTGAAGTGAGTAAAAGTAATGCCATTAATTATTTGATCTAGACTGCAGAGTAGCAAATCCATAGAGACAGAAAGTAGATCAGTGGTTGCTGGGGCTGGAAGGAGGAAGGAACGGGGAGAGGCTGTTAAAGGGTATAAGTTTCTTTTTGGGGAGATGAAAACATTCTGGAATCAAGGGGTGGCAATGGTTGCACAACTTCGTGAATCCACTAAAAATCACTGAATTATATATTTTAAGAGGGTGAATTTTATAGTATACAAATTATATCTCAATTTTAAAATTCTATGAAAAATATTAATGACTAATCTCTACTCAGATCAATTAAATCCAAATATCTGGAGATGAGCCCTGGGCATTCGAATTTTTGAAGCACAATGGGTTAGTAATCCACTGCATTAAACAAACCATCAATCTTTTTTTTAAATTGTGAATTTATCAGCAGAGATTAAAAAGATTCTTTGACCCTCTGTTGCTCTAATGGTTAATTTTGATGAAGACACATGGTAGGAAAAGGTCTAGAGTAATCATAGCTAAAATTCATCAGTGCTATCAGTTAAGGAACGTATTAACTATTTCATTGCATTATAATGTGATTTTTAAAAACAGTTTTACCCAGTGTTAATCAGTTAGCATGTTCTTACGTGTTCTCCACATTGTAATATCATTTAAGATTTTGCAAAGGATGTAACATTACCCTTAATTACAGCGTCAACATAACAATCTGTAATGCCAGAGGGCTTTTTTGTATGTTTTTTTAAATCTACTCTTGCTTCAAAGTTCACAATAGGATAACCACGGTAATCCCTAGCTCTGAGGATTTCTCCCTCTGGACCCAGAAGTGGGATGCAGCCCCAAGTAAAGGCAAGAACCACAACTGCCCGGTGGTTTTCAATTTTACTTTATCATTTGTATAATATCCCACTTAACTCCAAAAAGGAAGTTGAAGTAATTTGATTGTTTATCTAAGAAAGTAGATTTAGGCCCAGAGCAGGCCTGAGAAGTAAAGTATTAGGTTTCTAGCAAGGTTCCTTATGCAGAGAGATATGAATTTAATAATTGCCCCACTTACCCTGGATATTATGTGTCATTTTGGAAAATTATTGTTTTCTACATGGTCTAATCTCATGATGAGAAGCAGCAGGGACAAAGGCATGCAGAAGACACAGATGCAACAGCAAAGTTCTTGTACAGTCTACTGGGAAACACTTTGTTTTTGCTAAAATGCCAGAATCATATACTTTTTTTTATTAGAGAGGTTTTGCATATTTAAGCTATAACGTTTCTGAAACATGTAAGTCTCTAAATCATGGCTTTTAAACTTTTAATCTCCTAGTAATAAGTAAAATGGATGAAATGCAAAACACACTCCTGGAGCATATCAGTAAAATAACTCTAACTTTACTACTTTGTATTCCATGTAATTCAGAATTGAAGTGAGTAAAAGTAATGCCATTAATTATTTGATCTAGACTGCTTGCTGTTCATTTCACTAGCCTTTGCTAATATTGAATTACACTAATTATATTAATATTTAGTTTGGGGGGTAGAGTCAATGGAAATAAGATTAGTACAATTTACCAAGGTATGATCGACATTGGGGTAATATTGAATCTGTTGAATTTAGAATTACCCTAATAATAACAGCAATTTAAACAAATTTTTTACTAGATACTTCTGTCCTAGCCATGATAAAATAATTGGTACCACACAGCCTTACCACTATAAACAACCACAAAATTAGGTTAAATACATAAAATAACTGTTTTCAGAAACTGGACAACAGTCAGGGAGGGCTATAATCCCTAAAAAAGGGAAACAAACAAGGTAAGTTCCATACATACAAAAAAACTTCACTAATCAATTACTTCAAACATTTAAGGAAGAAATAATACTAATCCTACACAATTCTTTTTAGAAAATAGAGAAGAGAACACTTACAAACGTGTTTTATGAGACCACATTTACTTTTTTATCAAAACTAGAAAAGACATTACGAAAAAGGAAAACTACTGACCAATATTATCATTAGCTTAGATGTAGAAGACCTTAAAAAAATTTTTTAGCACATTGAACCCAACGACACAGAAAAAGAATAATTTTCATGTTCTCATAGGGTTTATTCCAAAAGTGCAATATTAGTTTAACATTTGAATACAAAATGATGCCATTTAACAGAATAAAGAAGAAAAATCATATCATCATCACCGTAGTTGCAGAAAAAACAAGTGACAAAATTAAAAACTCATTCATGATGAAACTTCTCAAAAAACAAACTTCCTCAACCTGATAAAAGACATCTACAGCTAGCAACATACTTAATGGTGAAAGATTAAAACATTTCCCTACTAAAATCAAGATCAGGGCAAGTCCGTCCACTCTCACCACTCCTAGGAGAAGTCGTAGATACTTTTATCGGAGGTCTTCAATAGTGTAATAAGACAAAAAAAAGAAATAAAAGGCATAAACTGTAAAGAAAGTAGTAAAACTGTCCTTATTTGCAGATGACATGATCAGGTACATAGAAATCTTAAATAACTTAACGAAAGCTACCAGAGCTATTAAGTGAATTTAAGAAGGTTTTAGGATACAAGGTCAATATACAAAACTCAGTTGTATTTCTATATATTAGCCAGTGAACATTTTAAAAATTAGACTTAAATAATTCAATTTAGAATATCTTTAAAACCTTAAAATACTTAGGTATGCACTTAATAAAATATATATAAGATACATATCATGAAAACTACAAAAATTGCTAACAGAATCAAAGAAGACAAACAAATAGAAAGACTATTGTTAAGATGTCAGGTTCTAAGAATTGATCTAAAGAATCGACACAAACCTAATCAGAATCTTAGAAGACTTTTTTTTAAAAAAATTAACAAATAGACTATAAAATTTTGATAGGCATTTGAAGGCCCTAAAACAGATAAAGCAATTTTGAAAAAACAAAACAAAACGAAACAAAACCAAAGCTCAAGGATGAGCACTGTTTCAAAACTGCTATAATGTGATGGATAATCAAGACAATGTGGTACTGGCATAAACACAGACAAATAGATGACCGGATTAGAATATAGAATATACAAGAGTAGATGCACACATATAGATTTTTGACCAAAGTATAAAAGAAATTCAATGGGGAAAGGAAATACATCCATCAAACGGCCACTAAGCAGAAACAACTAGCTATGCATACAGAAAAAAATTCAGTTGCAACTCATACCTCACACCAAACACGAAAATTAATTTGAGCTGAATCATAGCTTTTAAGATAAAAAGCAGAAACTGTAAAGTTTCTAGAAAGAAAACCACAAGTGTTATTTTTGCAACTTAGAGGTAGGCAAACATTTCCTTGTCAGGACTCACACAACACTAATCGTAAAAGCAACAAATTGATAAAATGAACTTAATTGAAACTTAAAACTTTGTCCATCAAAAGATACTATTAAGACATTGAATAAACAAGCTATATATGGGAGAAAACATTCACAACATACATATAGACAAAGGACTTCTATCTAGAATATATGAACAACTCCCATGACTCAATTTTTAAAAAATAGTCAGGAAGAATTCTGCTTCCAGAAGAATGGAATAGATGTACTTTTTACTTATTCCTCCTGCTAAGTACAGCTAAAAACTCTGGACATTCTATATAAAACAAAGATCAGACTCTGAAAGGTGGAGAGAAGGCGGACCAGCTTTAGACCTCAGGAATTGAGGAACAAAGTGGCGAGTTCCCTGGGTTTTCTTTGCCTCATATATTCCAGGCTGGATGCTGGAGATGCCAGGAACCCGGAAATGCCAATGGATGCACGCACACACACTCCCCTAGAAAGGCCTGCTGGCTCTAGCTAAAGGACCAAAAGGGAAGACATTAAATTCTTAGACAATAACTATTCTGTTAGCCAAACACTACAAGAGGAAACTGTAACCCCCATCCCTAATTTTACCATCAAAACACAAGTAGGGAGCCCATACTTCCACCTTTGTGAGGTTATAATGAAGTACCCTAACCATTCCTCCCCCAGTAGGGTGATTTCAGAGATCACAGAGCTGGAAAAAAAGTCTTGGTTTTACTTGAGTCTCTAATTCCAGTTGTTCAACCTTTTTTTGGATGCTCTGAATTACCCTTTTAGCCTAAACTACTTTAATGAGGTTTAATTAAGAGCCCTAATTCAACTTAAAATTTTTTTTCCTGAGGTCCAAACTCTACTTTATCTCAACTTTTTATCATTCCAGGCTTCTTACTATTTAATTCTCTTTTCTTCAATTGTGTCAGCCATGCTTGCCCCACTTCCTTCAATGCCTAGCCTGTATTCTATGTTGCATCTCCCAACAATGCTTTTTGTTGAAATAAATTTTATTGAGCTATAAGTTGCCTGCAGTACACATCCATTTAAAATTTACAATTTGGTGAGTTCTGACACATGCACATACCAGTGAAACTATAACTACAGTCAACATATGGAACATTTTCATCGCCCTTAAAAGTTCCATCTTGCCTCTTGGCAATCTGTCCCTCAGCCCCAAGTGTTCTTGGATTTTGTTTGTTTGTTTCTGTCACTATATTTGCATTTTCACTATAGTTTGTTTTTACACTTTTGGGTCTGGCTTTCTTCACTCTGCATAATGGTTTTATATGTATGTTGCATCGATCTGTAATTTGTCCCTTTTATTGCTGAGTAGGAATCCACTGCATGGATATATACTACATTTTGTTTATCCACTCACCAGGTGAAAGGCATTTGGGTTGTATCCTGTATTCCTATTTCGAATAAAGCTGCAATGGCCATTCACATAAAAAAAAAAATAGTGATATAAAGTGTATTTATTAATAGGAAAAGATATTCATGATCGATCGCTAAATAAAAAAAAAAAAACTACAGAACGGTTTATATAATCTGAGCCAATTTTTGTAAAGAACACATTTGTGTAAGTAAGTAAATGCATAGGAAAAAAAGCACAAAATATTAATGATGGTCATCTCTGGGTGTTGAGATTACACGATTTTTAATTTAAAAAAATAATAAAGTGGGCAAAAGACTGGAACAGGCACTTCGCAAAGAAGAATAGGCCAATAAGCACATGAAGAATGTGTTCAGCATCCTTAGTCATGCAGGAAATGCACATGAAAATCACAATAAGACACTACAACTGATAGCACTGAATGTTGGTAGACAACAAGATGTCTCATGCATTACTAGTGGGAATGGGGAACTGTACAACCTCTTTGAAAATTGGTCTGGCAGCTTCTTGTAAAGTTAAACACGCAGCTACTCTATGACCCAGCAAATACACTTTTAGGTATTTACCCAGGAGAAATGAAAACATAGGACACAGAAAAGACTTGTGCATGAATGTTCATAGCAGCTTTATTCATAACACTGAATACTCCAGGCAGAAAATCAGATTTTAAAAACTGTTACCTTGTTCTTTTCTCCTTTCTCAGTCTTGCCCTCAACAACTAGAATAACAACAAACTAGAAATAACTCAAATGTCTGTTCGCGGGAGAATGAATAAACAAAATGAGTACTTCCATATAAAGGAATACTACTCAGCAAAAAACAAACAAACAAACAAACAAACAAACAAACAACAATGACAGTAAAAAAACCAAATTCTGATACACACAACACATGGATGAGCCTCAATATCATCATACTGAGTAAAAGAAGCCAGATACAAAAGTGTACATACTGTAGGATTCCATTTATATGAAGTTCTAAAGTAGGCAAAATCAATCTATGGCCAAAGAGATCAGGGCAGTGGTTGCTTGTGGATGTGGGGGCGGGCAGGGACTGACTGGAATGGGGCTCAGGGGATATTTTGGGGGTTATGTCGGTATTCTGTATTGTGATGGGGTATGGGTTACACAGATGTGTGCAATTGCTAAAACTCATTGGACTCTGTATGTAAGATCTGTCATTTCACTATACAGTATATAAGTTACGTTTTCATAAAAATGGGAAAAATTAAAGACACAAATATTTTTAATGTAAATTTTCAAACATACAAAAATGTAGAAAATATACTTTAATGAGCATTCCATTATATTCGAATAATCATTTGCTAACTTCAGTTATGGCAATTAACTGCTTAAGACACACATCACAACTGATCTCCACATGTTCATGAGCCAAGAATGATTGTGTGTTCACTTTCTAATGAAAGACTTTTTCTCCCCCTTGACAGTCTCATGGTTTGAGAAATGGTCGTATTTTCTAACCTTTCCAGGGATTTCAATGGAATACCATAATTTGACCCATTGACACCCATTGGAAAAGTGTGGTCATTTTCAACTACTAGTAGGGCTTCATTTTTTAGGGTTTTCTTTTTTTTTTTTTACTAGTCAACATTGCCTTTAGGAAGAAACAACCAGGATTGACTTCTTTATTTTAAAAGAAGCTTGATATTTTTTCTATTTCACTAACTGGAGAACTACAGTGATAGTTTATCCTATACTATACTTCTCTCCAATCATGTTTTTAGAAGATGAATTAATGAAAAAGTAAGGTAGATTGGGGTTATTTACTATGTGATCAATTATTTACTATATGATCTCAAATAAACTTCTTAATCATTCTGACCTTCACTGTCCACATCAATAGCCATCAATACCTATCTCAAAGTATCATAATGAAGATTAAATACTATCTGTAAAAATGCCTTGACATATGCCAGGAGCTCAGTAAACATTACTGCCTTCCGTTAACTCTTTAGTAAAGACAAGAATAAAGAATATTGCTTCCTCCATATTTCAGAGGTAGACATACTTGGAAATCTGGACATTCTTTGGGGAATACATAAAAGTCAAATTTGAACTATTTTACAGGCAAGGTGGCTGTGGGAGGCTCAAGATGGATGGGAGTGGGAGGGCTGAGAGGTCGTCACTTCTTGTCTCCCTAGAACATCATAAACATTTTATGATAATGATGAAAATATTGTTTGCAGTTTCTATTCTCTATGAAAGAGTACTAGGAAAGCCATTTCTTCTTGTTTTTGTTGTTGTGTTTGTTCTTTATTGCTCACCCGGAAGCACTTGATCTGGGACCCAGCTGCTGTGAGGGAGGCCAGCTTTCTCATTAGCTGCTGGTGGAGACTCAGGTCAGTGCAGGGCTCAATGATGACTCTAAAACCCTGAACAATACTCCTCACTGTGTGGGCAGGGAGGGCAAGCTCATGGAGGTCTCTCTTGTAGCCAAACACCAACTCTGCCCTTCTTTCAGTTTTGTTAAAAGACAAGACCCTTTTCCGTCTTTGTCACCCCCTGCAGAGCCACCAGACTTCACTTTGAAGCCCAGCCAGATCTCTGCAATAAATTACCTGGGAAAAGAAAAGAACAAAGTCAAATGTTTTGAAATCTGACTTTCTTCTGGGAGTATTCAGGGTTACCTATTTAGAAAGGACAGGGTTGCACTAAGGTGTGTGCTGAGGGGTTTGCAGGCTAAAGATTGTAGAAAAGTTTTTTTTTTTTTTAATTTAAGTCATCATCTTTAAAATGTTCATATTAAGGGTGAAATGCTTCCGTGCTTTTTGTAAAAAAAGGAAAAATAAAACAGGTTCAGAGTGTTACAAAATAACATTGGACATTTGTACATGATGTAGGCCTGTAGTTAACTAAATTTTTACAGCAATTCTGCGAGGTGGGTAGTGTTAGTGTCTCTCGTTTTATAAATGAGGAAATGAAGGCTCAAAGAGCTTACGTGCTTGCTTGGTCTCACATAGATGGTAAGGAATTAAACCAGTTCTGAACCCTGGCCTCCTGGCTCCAAATCTTTTCCCACTAGACAAGCCATTAATGCTGGACTCCAGGGAGTAAGGTGGGGACGTAGATATGAGAGGCTGCACAGAAACATCCCAGCAATGGCTTACAGGGCAAAGATTCGAGAGGAGCCTCTGATGGACTCTCTTAAATTGGATCCCCTTTCATAAATCTTCTTTCCGAGGTTACATCTCTTTTCCAGACTGGGAACAACCAATGCAGAGTGAAGAATAAAGGAAAACAGAAACTTATTTCCACAGGGTATCAAGAGTGTCATCAAAATGAGGAAGAAATTCATGAATGTACAAACATAATTTTTTTAGATTAAAATCACTGTGTTCCAACAAGTACAAAGCTTGTTTGATTTTTGTCAGCCTAGTGTATTTTTGTTGTGTTGAACACTGATATTATTTTCTTAGCAGAGAATTTTCCGGTAAACCTCCCACATCATGACAAACTTCCTATTTCCAACTGCTGTTCCTCTTCATAGGCCAATCATTACAGGCAGGAGAGCTATAAAGAAAATTAACTTGGCAGGATGTGTGCTTGAAGGTATCAACTTCTAAGGAAAGGGAGTTTTTATTTTGTTTTGTTTTGTTTTACAAAACATTGCTTTTTACTTGTTGTATGCCTTTTGAAGTTACAAATGATTTCTTTAAGATAGAGATTTTTCATTTAACACAGTTCTCAGTACCTGACAAATATTTAATAATATTGTTGAACTGAATGTTTAACATGTACTTCCCTTTGAACAAAAAAAGAACATTTTATGGGTTTTTTTTTTTTTAATTTAAAATGAACTTATAAGAATAGGCAATCTTTGGAAATCGGGAGAAATAATTCCTGAGGACTGTGGTCCAAGTTTAAATTCTGGGTCCTCGAGTATATTTTTTCAAAATGAGTCTTTGATCCTTTATTGAGTACAAAACAAACACATAGCTAAAGTAAATCTCCTCTTAAACCAATGGTTACCAGGCTTGACTGCACATTGGAATCATCTGGTATGGAATGCGTGGTAGGATTTTTAAAAAATACTGCTGCCAGGTCTCAGACGCAGAAATTCTTATATAATTCGTCTAATCTATAGCCCAGTCTTCAGGGTTTTTGAAAGCTTCCAAGGAGATTCAAATAGGTAGCCGAAGCTGAACATTGCTATCTTATATGAATAAATACATTTAGTCAGCATCTATTTAGTACCAGGTACTGCTGTGCCAAACACCCATTATTTTTTATTCTATTAACATGGAAAGTGGGACTCAAAGAGTTTGGTTGGCTTACAGTTATAGAGCAGCTTATTGTTAAAATTGGAAAGCAACAACAACAAAATATGTCTTATGACCTTACACTCGTTTTGCTATTTACATAGTAGGAGTTAAAGGGTATGCTAGTGACTGCAGAAGCCAATGGAATGCATCGACCTTTGAAAATGAAGGCATAATTAAATGAAGACTAACTCTTTATGAGAAGGGAGGAGTGGTCTTGAAGATGCTTTGTGAAGGAAGTTTTTAAATGTATATAGAAATAAATCGGGGTACAAAGCTTGTGGAATATTTATTTTTAATGCCACATTCTATTCTTCAAAACCTAGCAATGTCTCCTATTGAATTGGAAATTGCAGATGAATGTTAAAAAGGGCCTGACAGCAGCTCTTATAGAGTTGGGCATCAGCGATGCGTCCTGAGGACCAGGACCTGAGTGACCACCACAAAGAAAATAGGGACTGAGCTCTCCATGGGGTGGGACTCATGAAGGAACTCTGTAGCAAAGTTAGTTCATTCATTGCCTTGTTGCCAACTAGCAGGCAGTGGTGCTGAGATTGCGTATCAGTTACAGATAGCCGCACTGCTTAGAAACCCAGGGAGCAACTATTCAGTTAAGATAAATTAACTGAAGATAAATTCAGTTAAGATAAATTAAAGAAAAACAAAACTTCAATCAAACCCAACTGTAATTATGATAGAGAAGATCAATGTCTGCATGAACGGGCTGTGTGTGTGTGTGTGTGTGTGTGTGTGTGTGTGTGTGTTTGCGTGGGTGTGTGTGTTGGCTTGAATAACCCCTTATTCACAGTGCTACGCCTCTGGTGTCCCATCAATGCTTCCTTTTTCTCTTTAAATTTCCCTCCTTTCAAGGTCTCTCCTCTATCCTTGTTAACTGTTTGTCTGTTGGCTAAGAAACATAGAATAAGCAGAACTAGTGAACATTTTAGAGTCCTGTCTGGAGCAGTGAGAACTGTCAATTTCAGAAAGAAAAAAATAGAGACACATGCAGATGAGAAAGGGAAGTAGACACAAAGAATGAAATAGGCAGGTAAAGAAACTGACAGGTAAGTACTTAGGCAGAGATAGAGAAGAATAGACAGCATAAAACAAAGAAAGAATGAGACAGAGACAAGGCAAAACACACACACACACACACACAGAGAGAGAGACAGACAGACAGACAGACAGAACAGAGAGAAATAGAGACACTTAGATAGAGAGAAAGAGAAATGGAAAGATTGAGAAACAGACAGAGGCAGCAAAGAAAATCAGGCAGGAGACAGAGTTGGTCAGAGATAATGGGAGAAAAAGAAAGAGAGAAAAAGACATATTGAGAGAGAAGAGTATGAAGGACAGATGAAGGCAAACAGGGAGAAGAAAGTGAGCAGAGAGGTGTATCCAGGCAAGAGTGTGGAAAGTTTTATATGCATTCTCACAAAGAAATGAGAAGACTGACTGAGTAGCCAGGGGACAGCCTTTCCAGTCAGGGCTATTGAGGGTGTGAGTTTAGTCATCCTAAATAGAAGAATTCCTTCTTCCCCAAGTCCAATTTGGGCTCCATCTGCAGGGCAGTCTCGTAACTGTGGCTTTCTATGCCAGCACTCTGGGTCATGGGAAGACCTCACAGAATTACAGTGTTGGGACTGAGACCCTCTTGGTGGACGTGTGTGGTTTCTTGGCCAGCCCCTATCCATTTACTGTTTCCAATAACAGTCTCTAATGTTTATGAGGGAGCCACCCTCCTCTGCCTTCAGTCCCTGTGGGTTCTGCGGCATTGACAGTACCTCCCCACCACCCCCATTCCAGGTACAGTGTGTGACCCAACCTTGGCATAGGAACCGAGCATCATTTTCTCCTGTGGTTATTGACTGGTTCAGGGATAGGCGCATAACTCACAGGAGGCAAATCAGAGCCAATCAGTCTCATTTTGGGGTTTGTTCGGGCTCTGGGTGTGCCCATAGATCCAGACTTGAACCATGGAGACATGTTGGCTGGAGCTGGGGCTGCCATCTCGCCAACACGCATAGTCTGAAAATGAATCCAACACACAGAATAGCAGAGAGTGAAATGCAGAACAACTGGGTTCTTGTGGGCTCCTTTGAACACTGATCAAGCTGCTTCTGAAGTGAGAACTGTCTCTGGGCTTTTTACTCACAAAACCAACAGATTACCTTTTCCTTTAACAGTTTAAATCAGTTCGAGTTAGATTTTCTGGCACTTGCAACCAAATCCTAATTGATAGAATGTCTTGGAGATCATATGTCATCACATTCTACAAAAACTGAATTTAAGTAACTTATTTAAGATTTTAGCCTGTTGGTGGCAGCACATGAACTGAGGTTTCATCTATCATGTACCCCCTTGAACTCACTCTTCCATTCTCTCTCCTTATTTTGTTTTTAAATGAAGCTATACGGCCTATTTCAAACAAATGTTTTTACTCTAGTGACTTCATAAGCCCTAGAAATGCCAGCCCTAAGCAAAAATGCCAGCCGCAGGCAATGTTTATCTTTGCTTAGCCCCTTCCCCTTTTCTTTGATGTCCTCTCTCTCCCTTTGTAGGCATGGAAACAGAAGAGGACTGATATTACTGATACTTTTATATGAACTTACAAAATAGAACCTTTACCTTCTAAAAGAGAACAGTAAAAAGATCCCAGTGGAATAAATTTCTAATGCAGGAATCCCAAATATTGTAGCATGTGGTTAGAGGACATACTTTGGAGTTGCTGGACCTCCTTAGAATTCTCTGACGTGTCAGTAAGTACTCGGTTCAATACTTAGAAGATCATAAGTGAAAAGTTACTGGAGAATCCTGAAAAATGTCTCCTATGTAACATATATTGAGAGCAGTGGTTCTCAAACTTCACTGTTCATCAGAATTACCAGAAAACTTATTAAAACAGCCTGCTGAGACCCATTCCCAGAGCTACAGCTTCAGTGGGTCTGGGGTGGAGCCTGAGAATTTGCATTTCTAACAAGTTCTTAAGTGATGCTGACACTGTGAGTCTGGATGGCAGCACTTTTTGAAGATCACTTTCAGATTAAAAAAAACAACTCAGAGAGCTTTGTTGCCAGGCAGCGTAAACCCTCAACACTGCTTTGCCCTAGTCCTAGAAGTTAAGCCCACCACCCCCCATCACCACCAGCAGAGATGCCTGCTAGAGCTTGGAGTGCAGTTTCAGCGATGGTGGGAGGAGCCCCTGGTGTCCCACAGGAAAGCCCACTTGTAAATCAAATGTGGACTACGGCCAGGAGTCCATGAGTGCTAGAATCTGCTGATACTTGTTTGGTGGGAAAACATTAAAAAAAAAATGATTTCAAGGTTGTTTTTCTTTTTCCTTCTAATAATTCCTATTACTCCAGGAACTTACTCTACCTATGCTTCTGCCCCTACTCCATTCTGGGCAACAGCTAGAACTAGTATACTCTCATTGCACAAGGAAGAAATGATGTATGACAAGAAACAAGAGGTCTATTTCTTGGCTTTTTTGTTACCTAGGTACACATGTGCATGCAGCCAATGCAGTGACACAGGGCACTGCACCCAGAAAGGCCTGGCACTTGGGTATAATGCTCTGCTGTGGCTGTCTTTAAATTCTTAAAAGTTTTATCTTTAAATCTGTGATTTGTAAAGCAGAGTAGAGTACGATGGGACAATAGAGCGTGCACCAGAGGCTTGCAGTGCACTGTCTCTTGGGTTGGGTTCTCCACCACTTGCTCCCATCCCCTGGTACCACAGGCCGCACTTGGCCTCCCATACTTGGCATGGGCCTAGGCACAGTTGCAAGGGGTGAGGGTTTTCAAGGCCTAGTGCACACAACCCATAGTATCTGGGTTAGGATTCAAGGCAGCCTCTTTTGCCTTAGGCTGCAGGCTGAGGGTGTATAACTCAGTGGGGTCTCTCACTCCAAGGACTGAATGTGCACCTGTGTGAAGGTTGCACTCCCTTGGAGATCTCTGTGGGTTGGTGCTGTGGGCCTGTAGGAAGGAGAGATTGACTCCTCAACCCCTGGTCAGCTCTGCATTTTCATTTTGCATTGGGTCTGAAGAATGATGTAGCTGGCCTCACATACAAGCTTGAAATAGTTCCCAGTGCACTCTGCACCTCGGAATAGCAGAGATGTAACGAAGTGCCATAGACAGCCCCACAAGGTTTTCATTTTCTAGCATTATGTAGAAAGGGAAGACCCATCCTTTGCACCTCAAAACAGTAAAAAATTGAGCTGGGAGCAAGCTGAACTGGAGGAGCCGTGGGTCTGGGATGACTTAGCAGTGACCTGCACAGTCCAAAGGCCAGACAGGAATAGGCATACTTCAGGGGATGCCAGCGTGGAGAGACAGTGACCCAGGGGTGTGTGTGTGTGTGTGTGTGTGTGTGTGTGTGTGTGTGTGTGTGTAAATACCACATTGATACATTAAACTCCTGTCATCAGATGAAATGGAGGTTGAAGCAG
Organism: Pteropus medius; assembly: GCF_902729225.1. NCBI lineage: Eukaryota > Metazoa > Chordata > Mammalia > Chiroptera > Pteropodidae > Pteropus > Pteropus medius. The sequence continues at coordinate 31,591,438 of NW_024354500.1, read as the reverse complement.
AAAATAAGTTGGCTAACAGAAAAAAATATTAAATTTCTTGCATTCCTGAATTTGTGGATTGAGGTTGGTATCTGCTACATTTGCCTAAAAAATGGGAAAAAGAGTTTCAGAAGCATGGGGTTAAGAACATATAGGGAAAGGACTCCTCTCACAGGGCTGAGAGCTGGGAGAGACTGCTCTGGCCTGGCAAGGAACCACTGTTCCAAGGGTTTAAGAAGAGAATTCTGAAAGTCACCCACAAAACCTAAATTACCCAGGGGTCAAGAAACTTAAGGACTGAGGCTAATCAGAGGAAGCCAATCGAAGAAGCAACATCAAAGCATATTTCCTGTTAAAAAGTTGTTTAAATCATACACGAAAACATTTTGTTCTATTATGGATGCACGTCCCTTTTGTACTTTATTTAGGAGAATATTTTCCCTTAAGCAACTTAAATAAAATGGTTTGGGGGAAAAAAAATGTTGGTTGCTAGGGATCCCATCAGGATGCAGGGGAAGAACAATACTTGATAAAAGTTAGCAGGAACCGAGTCTCAAAAAGGCTGAAAAAATGAAGTGACTGAGAGACCTGATTTTTTCATTGGGAAAAATTGGGGGGCCATTTTTTCCTGTTTCTCTCTCTCTTCTAATTTTCTACGACAAACCTGTACACCTGTGCAGTTTTTACAAGGTGGACCACCTCTAAAATGAAAGAAAATTTGGGGACTCACAATACTTGTAGTGAAGATGCATTTATGATTCTAATCTGTCTTTCTCTACATTAGAGAGGAGAGAAGGTTAATAAAGAAAAAATTCCCCAACACAGGTAGTTTCATTCTCTTTCCCATTAGCTGAATGCAGATATAAATGAAAGAACAAACCTTCCCAGGGAGGAACCAGAAAGAAATGGAGGTAGGGAGGTCCTCCAAAGGGGCCCAGGTGTTTAGAGAACCAAAGTGCACCCACAAGAGCCTTCTTCAAATAGTTACCTCAGACTAAGTAACAGCTGATTGTGGGATGTACCACAGTAGGTTACTGGGTCTTCGGGATTATCCCACGCGAGTGGGGGCAGGGAGTAGATTTTGTGGTCAGACTAGTCCCATATCAATAAAAATTCTTGTAAAACCGAATACGTTCCAGGGTGTACTAAACAATACAAAGCTCAGATAAAACCCAAACTATTGTGTCCAAAGTGCGTGAATGGTTCCCTGGAGCTCCCTGGAACTGGATTTGACTTATAGAGGGTTTTAACTTGTCCCTTCAGTACCAAACCTGCCATAAGAGAGAACTCTTGATAGAAATGCAATTCATACCTGTGATAAACCAGGACAGAAAAAGCCACAGTACCCAGAGAGAATAAAAGGAAGCAGAGAAAAGCAGACTCAGAGAGAAATGGCATTCGATAGCTCAGCACTGATAGCTGACTTGTTCTTATGGAATCAGACAGAATAAAAAGGTCCTTCAGAAGGGAGTCAGGTCCCTGACCCATTCGAAAGAGTGCATATTACTTGCCTGGGTGCCCCATTCCACTGGTGTAGCCTCTGTGTTAAGAGAACTGGATCCTGGTTCTCAGAAGCTCGTGTTTCCTCTATGTCAGGGATCCTGTTCAGCACATGATGGGAATTTTGTCCTCATCAGCATCAGTTTTCGAAATTCCTCACATGGCTAGAAAACTAAAAGGGAAGCAGAGGCCCTTTGGGATGTTTTATATCATGAATCATCAGTCCCTTCTGGACTCTCCTGGGGATCCATCCACATAACAGAGGTCCCATTGACTCCTGTGGTCCCTGTCAAAGCCAAATTCAAGAATGGAAAAGATGAGCTGGAGTCGATTTCACGTTGGATTCTCAAGCTAAGTTCTGTCACAGGCAGGGGTCAGAGCAGTCTAGGATTAAAGAGGCAGAAATAAAATAGCCTGCTATTCAAATACTTGGGGGTTTCTAGTATTCTGATGGTAAATGAATCCAATAATTTATTTGCAGACTATTTAGAAGAGGAATGAACAACAGGCTTCGGCAGTGTTCTTTTTCAACATACAGTTCAGCCTGTTGAGGTGAAAACTAGACTGCAAATATGTGCAACTAAAGGAAGGGATTTGTTAGTTTCATTTTATTTTCATCCTAGCACTGGCAAGGGAGGAACAGAGTTTAAGAAAGTCCATTCAAGTCTATGCAATTCAAAGCATTTCCAGAGATATAGCAACTTTGGGTATTTAAAATTCTCATTTGATTTAAAAGAGTCAACAAGAAAAAAATTTTATTAACTTAGACTAGATCCTCTCTGTATAGTATCCCTCACTCTTTCAGGGAGAAAAGAGAGGAGAATTGAGCATGGCGTGGTTATCAGAAATTTGTTCTTTGAAAACATGACTATTGTAAATAAATCATACAACTTTGATTTGTTCACTCTTTCATTCATCCATTCACTTTGTTTAAGTTCCTTCCATGTACCAGGCACTGTGCTAGGCACAAAGTAAATAAACTGAAATAGGATAGATACAGGTTCCAAATAAGATGGAGTAAGTAACCTTGTTTCTCTCATTGACTGATGTTATAAAACCTGAAGAGGAAGGATAAACATGGAGGTAAATACATAGAGCCAGTATTTATCATGAAAAGTAAGTAGGCGTAGGTGGATTGGGGAAAAGACCCAAATTTAAGCATCATCAAACTGGTGGCGAGCCTACCACTTCTTTCCCCTCCATATTCCCTGGCCTGAACTCAAGGCAGCCAAAAACCTAGAAGTGAGCATTGACAAGAACAGAAAATGCTTCAGAAGAAGCCCTTTAGTTCTGACATGAGCAGTGAGAAAAGAGTCTCCGACAGCATTCAAAGAAAATGGGGAAAATTCCGCACTTTCCTTTTTCTTTCTTTTTCTTTTCCTTGATATGATGGCCCATGGGTACCAAAACTCTGAGGGAGAGGAAATTTCCTCTCTGATTGGAAGAACTGTGGTCCAAGAGAGTGGCACAAATGCCTGTTGTTTTTTCCCCTCTGTCTTCCTGCTACTTGGCCCTGTAACAAAGAATATGATTTTAATTTTGATGTTGGAGTGCTGACAGCTTTTAGACCTCACCACTCCCCCCTCTCTTTCTGCCCCACATCTGGGCAAAACTGATAAGAAAGCTCAGATACTCTTTTGTAACTTGCGGGAAGTTCAGCTCATAGAGCTGTGGCCCATATGTTGGAACTCTCACCCCCTAGCCATCACAGACACCAAGCCAGTCTCCTTTCCTCAACCCATTTTCAAACCAGCTTGGGAGCCCTCCATGCTCTCTCCAGAAAGTTTCCTCATGCAAGTAATAAAACTTTTCATAGCCTCTCGTTGCATGTGTGGCGTCATTCATCTTAATATCCAAACCAAACCAAAATTCTAGGTGGGTGGGGATCCATCCCATTTCAGCCCTAGACATGAGGGCACTTATGGGAAATGCACAACATGCAAATAGCAAAAAGGGATACTTCACGGAGCCGGAAATCACCGACGAGATCTCAGAGAGGAGGCAGCTGGGGTCATTGGTCGAATTATTTAAGAATTTAGGCTTATTCTAACTAAGCTGTGCATGCAGGAATCTGACCATAAAGAGAGTATCATAGACTTTGAGAAATGAATCATGGGAGAGATCACCGCCCATGTGTCAGACTGGCCACTAGGTGGCGTATATATCAGCTAGATCTGAATTGAACTGCAAAGGCTTTGAAAACAGAACTGGCATTGAAACCACAACCCACAGATAATTGGTCAGAATTTGCAGCCTGAAACCAACTGGATAGATTGCCTGCTAAAACAAAAATGTCAGCATTCCATTAGATTTAAGCAAGACCCAGAGTCTCAGAACATAATCTTAAAATGTCCAGAACACAATCCAAAATTATTCAGCATTGCAAGAACCAGAAAAATCTCAACTCTAATAAATATATACAATTGTTCAATTTTATTAACTGTACATAAGAAGTCAGACTTACTGTACATTAATTTAAAAAATTTAAATGATGTCCTTTGCTTGCAAGAAGTACACAATCAAGTATGAGAGACTGAATCATAAACAGATAATGACATAACCTTTAGTACCTATGATGTTAGAGATATGGATAAGATTTATGGGAACACAGAAGGATACTAACCCAATTTTGGGAGTGGAAAATGGAAATCAGGAAATTGAAACCGGCTTCCTAGAAGAACAGACGTTTTAGATAAGTCTGAAAGAATAGGTAGACAAGGAGGAGTTAGGTGAAGAAGTAGAAGAAGAAATTCACACTTAAGGGGAAGCAAGAACAAAGATGTTAGGCATAAACAGTTCGTTTTGTAAGGGAGGTAACTGCCAGGAGGGGAGTAGCAGAAAAAGGTGGCGGAATGCCCAGGCCATGAAAGACTTCAAATATCATCTGATATCACATTTAACCCTATAGGTCATCCTATCTGGAATCTGATCTTAGTTCTGTCAACATTAACACAATGTTCATAATGAGATCATGGCATCCCTTTGGGTTTTGATTTCTTGTGGCACAAACTATTGGTGTGTGCACTGATGCCTGTCTGGTCTCTTGTTTTTCAGCCTCCCTTGAAACTAGGTTGGCTATGTGATCAATTCTGCCTAATGAATGTGAGTGAAAGTGATTAATGAAACACTCAGGGGTTGGAAAGTCTAGAACATCCAGGTGCCTTTCCTGAATTCTCACCCCATTTCGCAATGACCTTAGAGGTCATGTGCTGAAAGGTCATGCAACGAGATGGAAGGGACTTAGATCACTGAGTCATCACTTGGAAGCAGTAGATCTTAGGTTGAGTAATACCAAGGAAGAGCCTTAGGCCAAGTCAAATTAAAAGACTGTATGAGTTTTGCCAATGGAGTTTTGATTACCCCATTGGTTTGTTTTATAAGACTGGAGGATAAGCACAGTGGAAATATTACAATATCAACTAGATCTTACAAACAAATTATAAAATTTATCCCATGAAATGAGTTCCCTGATCACTATGGAGCTCTTCAGGGATTCCTCAAGTGGGGAAGAGTATTTTCTAGGAGTATTTTACCTAAAGCTGAGGCTGTGGCTCTGTAGCATGGGAATGTTTCCACTCAAAGAGAAAACATACAAATCTTTACTAATACGAATTCTTATCCTTGAAAAGGGGACAACTGAAGGAAATCCATTTGCCAGACCTCAAAGGAACCTAAAGGCAGAGAGAAAGACCCCATAGAGGTATGCCTGGGCAAGCAGATCATAAAGCAAGCAGATCATAAAGACTCCCTTTTATTGAAGGTTTTCTGAGACTCTTCTGTCCGTATAAGGGGCCCTTTCTGGTCAGGTTAAGAAGAGAGTATAAAGGTTGAACCATAACAGAAAAATTAGAAATCCAGTATCTACAATATCTGACCAAATATAAGAATCCTGAGTTGTCTTTTAGTCTTGAGGATAAGAGATGTCAAAATGCACTGGATCCTATCAGGATCCAAGAGGAGATCTTTATCAGTAACTAAATGTCCCAGATATTTAACTTGAATTTTACTGGCTGAAGTTTCTCTTTAGATACGTTGTCCCTTTTTTGCTAGTTCTCAAAGGAGATGGAGGCTAGCTGCAAGGGATGTTTCTTCAGAAAGTGAGCAGAGGAGGAGGTCATCCACAAATTGTAAAAGGGTAGATAGTTAAAGAATTCTGTATTGGCAATACCTGCCTTTAAAATTTGGGAAAAGTAAGTCAGACTTAATATAGTGCTAAGGTGTTACTGTCCAAGTATACTGATGTCCTTCCTGTGTGAAATTGCATAAGAATTGGCTTTCAGGATCAATAGGGATGCTAAAGAAAGCACTACAAAGATCTGTAACCAACCAAAAAGAATTTACTTTCTGGTGGTATGACTGAAAGTAAGGTATGAGGGTTAGACATGACTGGGTGTTGAAGTATTACTCTGTTACTTATGGCTCTTAGATTTTGAACAAATTTCCATTCCCTCCCATGAGATTTTTTTAACAAGGAGGATAGGAGTATTACAAAGGCTCATTCAAGGAATAATGAGGCCTTGTTTGAGATATTCCTCAATGATAGATTTGATTCCTTCAATGGCTTCTGCATTTAAAGGGTATTGATGGATATTGGACAGCGGTTTATTTTTGTCAATTTGAGTTTTCATTGCTGGTGCAAAATAAGTGTGACTTATGTTGGTGGCATTTTTTTGACCAAAGTTAGAACGGAATCTAAAAGAGGGTTTGGATCAATTAAAGTGATTGAAAAAACTGGAATAGCTATGAACGAGTCCATGGATGAGTCCTCTTGAGGATCATTAGTTAAAAGTTCAAGATGAAAAAGAATATTTCCACCTTTTGCGAGAAGAAAATATGGACTGTGTGAGCTTTCAAGAAAGTCTTGTCCTAAGAGATGAAGAAGGTCAGAGGGAACCAAAAGAAATCAGTGGGTTCCTTGAATAGAACCAGATTGAAAAGGAATTAGAAGGGATTTAGAGACTGCCGAGGGTTGATTGGAAACTTCCACCATTTGTTTGGTTTTAGTACTCTGAGGAAGGAGAATGGTGAAGCTGGTGGGGTTAAGAACTGATAAGGTGGCTTAGGTATCTACCTGGGCCTTAGTTACCTCATTCCCAATATTTAGATCAATTTCTCTGAAAGAATTAGTTAGGAGCATGGGAAAATTCCCCTTTGATCCTTAGAGCAACCTTATTGCTGAGAAAACTTAGGTTGAAATCTTTGAGGAGGATTCACAAATTTTATGAGTTATTGGCCTTGTAATTGTCTTTGAAATTTTTTTCTTTTTTAAAATTAAGTTTATTAGGGTAACATTGGTTAATACAATTATATCATTTTCAGTTGTACATTATCATTTGACATCTGCATATTCTATTGTGTGTTTACCAAAGTCCAGTTTCCTTTAGCTACCATATATTTGATCCCCTTTACCCACTTCACCCTCCCCCTACCCTCCTATACTTGACCCCCTTTACCCCACCATTCTCCCCATCCTCACCCACCCCTTATCCTCAATAACCACTAGTCTATAGTCCATGACTATGAGTCTCTGTTTGTTTGTCTTGTTCATTTGTTGCTTTTAGGTTTATATTGTACGTATAAGTGATATCATGTGATTTTCAACTTTTTCTGTCTGGTTTATTTTGCTTAGCATGATTATCTTGAGGTCCATCCATGTTGTAGCAAATGGCAGTATTTTCTCTCTTCTTATGGCTGAGTAATAATGCATTGTATACATGTACCACAGCTTCTTTATCCAATCATCTATAGTAGGACACTTCAGTTGCTTCCATGTCCTGACCACTGTGAATAATGCTGCTATGAACATCGGTGTGCAAATATCTTTTTGGATATGGTTTTTTAAGTATTTGGGGTCTTTTGAGATTTAAACAATTTTTTTCCCAATGGCCATGCTTTTGAAATAATTGCAGACCCCTTTGAATGGTTGTTTGTCTTGGGGACCTTAAAAAGAAGGTTTAGTTATCAATTGCTGTAACTATAGGCTCAATTACTTGGGTTGCCTGAATTTGGCCATTTAGGTCTTGTGTAGCTTTCTTTTTGGTATCTTATTGAATAGCTTGGGTGAGCTGCTCAGCATAGCTCACGAAATCATGGGTTTGCATGGTGGCCCAAGTAAGTTGTAATTTTCACTCATTATTCAAGTTTGACTTGTAGACCTTCAACAAAGCTGAATTAAAAAGCATTGAGGTGTCATCACTGACTTCATCTATGCCAACATACTGTTTAAAAACTTTTTAAAATCTATCATATTAATAAAAAACAGTTAAGTCAGGTTTTTAAACACATTTTTGAATTGTCTTCCAAGCAATAACTCAAGGAAAAGCCTCAGGTATCTTTTCATGAAGCCATTTAGCCAATCTTGAGATTTTGTTCATGGCTTCCCATCCTCAAGAGAAAAAGTCTCTTATAGAGTTGTGGCTTCCTGCCTTGTTTAGTCATTCCCTGGCACGTTCTTCTCCTATGAGCATATGGATAAGTTGGTAGATGTCAGAAAATCCTGGCCCATATGTTGTACAGTGAGCCAAAATTATCTAGCAAATCCAATGGAATCTTCTTTGGGATTAGGGACATCTTTTGTAATGGCACAGAACTCAGCTTTAGGCCATGGGATATAAGAAATAAGGGGTTGTTGTCATGGGCCAGCCTCATCTGATGGTTTAACTTTAATTAGGGCAGTAAGAACAAGGGATTCTAATGGTGCCTCAGGTTCATCATTATAAAAAGGGAGTTAAATAAGTAAAGGGTAAAGAGTGGGAGGACAGATAGGAAGTATAGGAGCTGAAGGTGCAGCTAAAGAGACATCAGAACATTTAGAAGTCTCGAGTTTAGTAGGTCTCTGAAACAACTTAGAATTTGCTCTGGTTAACTCAGAACTTGTGTTTTGGAAGGAAGCAATTTGTGAATTGCTTATATATTTGAAGGCCTCAAAATGCCAATTAAAATATGCTTCTCATTTAGGTTGCTTGGTTTTGTAGCTTTTTCCAATTGACTGTGCAGATAGACTAACTTGAGAATTTCAAAAGAGCCCAAGTTGACCAGTTTAATTGTAAATCTTCTTAGGTAATCATGGTCCAGTGAGATAGAAATTTGCTGGATGAGGGCCTGTAATTTTTGTATGTAAATCTAGCAGCAGTTCCAGGGGGTGGCTGTTCAGCAGCCATTCCTTCGAAAGTAAACTTCTAATTTTCAAAAGAGTGATTACTCACCAGATGGGCATTTTAAATCTTATAGACAAAAAGCTGGCAGTAGAGAAAACCCAAACAGAGCCTAAACATCAACCAAGTTGGGAGCTTAGCATCTGAGAGGACTTACTACAATAATCTATAGAGTGCAATGGACTCTTGTAGGTACCTCACTCGAATCCATGAAGGTACTGGAGGAGGCGGCAAGTCACTCTGGATCCCACTTCTGACACCAAGTAATGTCAATTCATTTTTACCAAGAACTACAAGGCAAATAGAAGCTTCAAAGGAACTGTTGATACACGTGACACCAGATGAATCTCCAGAGCAATATGCTTTGTGAAAAAAGCTAATCCCCAAAGGTTACATACTGTATGATTCCACTTTTATAATATTCTTTAAATGACAAAATTATAGAAACAGAGAACAGATTAGTGATTGACAGAAGTTAATAAGGGGATTAGAGTAGGTGGGGGAGTGAATGTGATTATAAAAGACCAGCATGAGGAAGGGATCCCTGTGGTGATGGAAATATTCTGCATCTTGACTGTATCAATGTCCATATCCCAGTTGTGATATTGTATTACAGTTTTGGAAAATATTACCATGAGGAGAAACTGTGTAAAAGGTATAATGAATATCTTTGTATTATTTCCTAAGACATCATTTGAATCTATAATTATCTAAATATAATAAAATTAATTTTAAATACACTCCCTGTGTCTGAGTTTCAGCCCATACCAGGTAAATTATAATATCTATAGGTGGGATCCAAGCATTAGTAGTTTTTAAAGATGCCCAAGTGGTTCCAATGGGCAGCAAGTTTGGGAACCACTGAATTAGACATCTCAGAAGCCTCCAAAGAGATATTTAAGAAGAAGAAAGAAAAAATTTTTTCTTAAATCTCTGTCTATAAAGACATCTTTGCAAAAGAGAACTACACAAAAACATCCTATTACATTTTGGCCACAGGCCCAGTCAATGTGAAGGAGAGATCTTGGCCATTTCTTATTCATTTGGCAGGCTCCTAACCTTGAAGCTTCATTATTGAACCTAAACCTAAAAGCCAACATTCTTAACCACTTTATTAATTGGAATGATTTATCAAAAAAAATTTTTTAAAAGTCATTTCATAAATAAAACAATTCTTTCCTCTCCTTCTTCATTTCAATAATCTTTATTAAATCTAGCCTGAAAAGATGAGTTATACAAGTGCTGCTAGGTTTTCCCAAGCCTGCTCAAGTTATTAAAGGTGTGTTTTTCTGTTTTTAAAATCAACACTCCACTACACCTGACTTGAATTTCAGCTCCTTTAATATCCACTGCCCTTCTTTCCAAGAAATTTGTTAGAGATACTACTTAAACTTGCTATAACAATTAGCTTCAAACTGAACTGTAAGAAAGAAGGAGAGAAAAGGGACTGAATCTTCCCTCTCCTTAAATTTGGATGCAGTTTCACCTTTACAGTGAATCCCACTGCACTGTTGAGAGGATTTTTAAAATGTTCCTCAATTGCATGTTTTCAAGTATTACCATGACCAATTTTTCAGCCTACATCTTCTCTTGGAACTTCTTCTTTTAAATTAAAACCATTGTTTAAAATATGTTATCACAGCAACATTAACGTAATGAGAGGCAGTCTTATCAGACAAGATAACCTGCTTTTCCTCAAAGATGCTATTTTTATTGCATTAAGGGTAGTTTGCTCAAAGAAATCTGAGGAAATCACAGGGATTGACCCTGTATATCAAGTCCTCTTTCTCACCAAGCCAATTTTCTGTTTGATTTTTACACTCCGAGTATCACAAGTACAGTCAGTAGTGGTTCCATGGAGAATAATCGAATAGGAAAGATTCAGCTATCTTTAATATTTGTTTTGTTTCTTATTTCCAAGAAATCTATTTGGATAAGATGAAGTTAGACAAGTATACTAGTGAAGGTATGTAAATCCATTTTACCATAGAAAAAAAAAACATAATTCCTTTACTGTTAAGCAAAATAGAAGAGTGATGAGTCATTTCATTCAAAACAGAGGCTCTTCTGGATTTAAGTGTACACAGACACGTAGCTTGAAACTCAGTTAAGGACAACCAAAGAAAAACAAGCTGAGCACAAAGATTACCTCTCACCCCATGATGTAAAATTTCCATGCAGCAACATCTGGAGGTTGCACAGTCCAGATAATTTAAATAGGAGACTTGGAGGCAAGAAACTTTACTTAGCCCTGGCTCTCTGTGAACACAGTTTGTTGCTGAAGCAATTCACTCTGCTTCTAATTCACAACTCTCCAGCCTCAATCAAGTATCCCCATGTGGTTCTCACAAGGCATGAAGCCCTTTTCCCACCAAGAGCCTTTGCTCAGGCAGTCCTTGCTCTGCAATGTGGTCCCCCTGACTCCTTGCCTGCTGGCTCCCTCTCAGACTTCAGGTTTCCATTAAAATAATACCCCTTCCCGTCTTTCTCACTCCAGAGTTAATGTCTGCCTCGGCATCATGTTTATTTCTGAATCCTATTCCAGGGCTTGACATCTAACAGATACCTATTTGTGAAATTAATAAATGCTTCATCCAAAAAAAGATAGATATCACATCATTCCTTAGTGAATTTTAGTGACTAATAAAAATTGACTATGTTTTTTAGTTAAACACACACTCCCATACGATAATCAAACACAAAGAATGTAAAGATTAGCTGAAGCCATTTAGGATCAGAGGCTAATGCCAGTTACTCAGGTAGAATTTTAAGCAGGTGCCACACTGAGCATCCTGTGACCCAGACCTGACTACTCTGTTTCACAGCTGTTCCTGTCTCTGAAAATTTATATGCATCTGTTATCTGCCCCATTCATCCATTCAATGGGCACCTCTAATGCTTTATGTATCTTATCAACCTCTTAAAGGAAATTTTAAGCTCTTGAAGAGCAAGAACCATTCTTGTAATAATAATAGCAAATACCACCAAGTATTTCCTATGTGCCAGTCATATGTTATGTGCTTTCCTGTATATAATATACCCAATGGAGCCATGATTCAAACCCAGGTGGAATGACCTCAGAATCTGGCACACTCTTTTTATAAACCTGGATCTTACTCTTCTCAGCTGTTTGCATGGCCTTTGGCAAGTTGCCTCAGTTGCTTCCTCTGTAAAATGGGGATGACATAGTATCTACATCAGAGGGTTGTTGTGAAGATTAAAGAAACTTGACACCTGTAAATTGCTTAGAAGGTGGCTGGCACACAATGGGTACTCATTAAATGTTAGTTGTTGTTACTGTTTATGGGAAAGTCTCCAAACCTGGGAAACCCCTCAGTCCCAGTTTTAGCATGGAAAGTCCCATGTGTTTGGCAAAAGTTCAAAATAGGGCAAGCCTAGGACAGGAGGTTGGCTGTTGTCCTGTGGTCACTCTTCACTGCTCTGCCTCTTTCAGAGCCCATCTCAAAATTCCCCCTTATGTCCTGTAATTGACGCTTTCCCACAATGTCTCAGGAAACTTCCTTATCAACAGGTTGTAGTACAGCATTAACTTTTTCATATAAACAGCCTTCTACATAGACCATTGCCCTGTTTCCCCATTTACTGCTAAGTTTTTTAACCATCTCCATTTTCTAAGAGCAAACTATTTCGAGGTGCGAGAATAAGTGACAAGACTAAAACACATTGCCTACTTTGAATGAAACTAGAGCATCTAGTGCCCCCTGCTGCCTTTTCAGAGGAAGGGCAATCAAATGAGAATACCTTGATTCACTGACAGTGAATTTTTGCTTATCGAGGTCTTAAATAGAAATCGGTACGAATATTCTAAATTTGAAATTAGATTACGATTTGTCTTTTCTTAAATTCACCCCTTTGAATTTCAGTCGTTTGCTTTGCCTTTGCAAAAACTGACCTTTGCTTGATTATACTTTTCTCATTTATATTTGCTTCCCTAGAATTTGCTTTGGGCTGTCTTATTTGGAGATTTGGACAGGTTTTGTCTTATTTATGGCTCTTTTTCACTTCTGTAAAGCCCTGAGACCGGCGCTCGTGGGCGAGAGGCGGCGGCATCAACGGACGGAGAGGGACATACCCGCCTCTCCGCAGACTGGAGCAAGCAGTTACTTCGCGGGATCTCGGGGACCGTCGGCGGCGACCCGGCTCCGGGGCATTCCGAAAGGACAGAATCCCCCGAATTTAGAAAGCACGCCGTTGAGGCCAATGGGAGGCCGGCACACGGCTGAGAGTCAGGCGGACTCAGCCAATGAGCATGAGCTTTGGACGAGGGGGATCCGCCCCAACTTGGGTCTTACAAATTCGCCCTCCCCTGCTCCTGCGGAACCGAAATGGTGTGGGATGAGGCAGGTTAGGGAAGAGCGGGGCTCGGTGGCGTCCACCGCGGTGAGCACAGCGGCCGGGTCTGCCCAGTATGTCAGAAGCAGGTGAGGGCAAGCAGTCCACGGAGACGACGGGCGTCCCTGAGGGCGTACACGAGGCCGCCCTCGAAGGCGAGTCGCTGACCTGGACTGGGGGGATCAGGGGAGGGGGCCTTGACCGAGAGCCGGAAGGTCGCCAGGCAGACCAGAGGACCCGCGGCAGGAACGAGGAGGTTGCCAGGTAGGTGCAGTGGAGTCGTTGAGTGAACTTCAGCGCCGTCCCGGAGCCGCCTGGCCGAGCTGGCGGTGGCGGGGGGAGGAAGATGTGCGCTTGCTTGGACCTGGGTCGAGGCCAGTCGAAGACCCCAAGACCCCCAGCCTCTGCCTTCCCTCGTTCCATCCTTCATCCATCTGGGGATGGACCCACTGCCTGACCTAAGTCTCTACCCAAGGAAGGCCAGGTTCCTTGAGAGTGACCTTTGGGTTCAGGGGAAGACAGAAAGCACTTTGATAAGAGAGGGTTGTTTTGTTTATTTAAAAAACAAAACAAAACATTTCCAGTTGTGAATAGTGCCCAGAGCCTGGTGGATAAGGTTGCCAGTCTTTTCCCCCTCCCAACCTGTGGGTGCTGTGGGATTGTTTTGTTAGGATCCAAGTAGGGCTGAGATTTCAGTAAGGAGGTAGTGTAGATTTGTTAACGGCTTTCAAAGGTAGTCTTTAAAGACTAGAGTGGGTGGGTGGTTTTGGACTTTTGCTGTGGATGGCAGCTTTATTTGTAATCCTTCCAATGAAAGATTTGGGAGATCCAGTTCTTCCCTAACTCATGGGATTTCTTGTAAGATATTCCAAGCTCATGGTTTCCTTATAAGACTTCTTGTTGCCATGTGTCTCGTCCTACCATTTCAGAAAATTGTTTGTTGGTGGCTTGAGCTGGAATACCAGCAAAAAGAACCCAAAACACCATTTTACCAAATTTGGAGAGGTCGTTGACCATACTATAACAATGGATCCCAACATCAGAAGATTAAGAGAGTTGGGGTTTATCCTCTTTAAAGGTGCAGCCAGTGTGGAGAAGGTAAGCTGTGTACTCCATCAAGGGTCCTTTGGTACAGGATTTGATTTATGGGAACAGCATGATCACGATTAATTTGTCTGAGCTGCATGTGGCCAAGTGCACTGGGGGAAAGCAGAGTTTAGGGACTTGTTCCTGTAATATTTAAATGGGGAGTAAGAAGTGTATGGTTTGGGGTGTTCCAGGAAGAGGAAGTGGGTATTATGTGCCTGTTTTGGGCATTGCGCTAAATACTTCATGTGTGAGGATTAGAAAAGCATCCAAGATGCACTGAGATAGGTGTTATTTAAGTGTCATTTTACAGAGAAAGGAACTAAGGCTCACAGAAGATTCAGTAACTATAAGAGATCATACAGTAAGTAGGGGATAGGACAGTGAGGATTCCAACGCCAGCAGCCTGGTCAGCCTATGCTTAATCTCTGCTGCTTTGCTTCTGGAGGAAACAAGTTTTAGATTGGGACTGCCAGGACGGGAAGAAGGGCACACGGTATGGACAAAGGCTCTAAGGGAGTGAGGACTGATTTATGTGTGTAGGTAAACCAGCCCAATTTCAGATTTAGAGAAAATTGGGAAGTCAAACTCAGGTAGAGTATGTATTTGGAGGGGATGAAATATTTTGTGTACCTGCAATGGAGTCTTGTGGCTCAAAGAGAACAGCCTAGCTCTGGGTAATGCTGCTAGGAAATGTCAGTGAGAATTAGAGCCAGAGTCCACCTGACCCTTTTCTCAGAAGGAATTGTCCCAATTTTAGCACTTTAAAGTCACATACCCAGAAAACCTCACAGTCCCATGTTTAGTTCTGTTAAGTCCCTTGACCTGGGAAATTCCTTCGTTCTGGTTTTAGCACTGAAAGTCCTGCTTCCCAGGAAAACCTTCACTTCTGGTTTTACACTGAAACTCCCCAGACCCATTGGTCCTGAGCAAACTTGTATGATTAGTCAGCCTACTCTTCTGTTGGAACAGGTCCTAGACCAGAAGGAGCACAGGTTGGATGGCCATAGCATGAACCCCAAAAAGGCCATAGCTATGAAGAATGATCCTGTAAAAAAAATCTTTGTAGGGGGTCTGATCCCTGAAGCCACTGAGGAGAAAGATAAGGGAGTACTTTGGCAAGTTTGGGGAGGTGAGTGTCTCCCCAGGGTGTAGCTTATGCACCCCACGAGCCACCTGTGGCTGCTTTTTTCCTTCCTTCCTTGTTTCTGGCTGCAGTTCTTCTCAGCTGGGCATCTTTTCCTCCTCTTTGGCTCTGGGTGCCTCCCTTCTTGTGAATTCCCTTTAGGTCCGAGTAAGGGAAGCACCAGTCATGAGCTTTGCCTGTTTTTCCAGATTGAGGCCATTGAGTTTTCATTGGATCCAGAATCTAACAAAAGACAAGGTTCTGTTTTCATGACGTATACAGAAGAGGAACCTGTGAGAAATATCCTGGAGAAGTTCCACACCATCACTGGTAGCAAGGTAAGGAGTCTCTAGCTCCATGTGTCTATCTTCCTGGGTTAGTGGGGAACCTAGTATGGTAACCAGTGATCACAATATTAGCATTGAAAGTATCCAGGAAAATCCTTTCCTGAAATATGAAAAGTTCTGGTTTTTGGCAATGAGTATGGAAGTTTGGAAGAAAAGTACAAAGCCCATATAGTGGTCTAAAAAAGAGGGCCCAAAAGCCACACTGTCTTTAGTTTCAGATGAATGTGGCATAGATTATGCATCTTCTGTAGTTTCTGTTGCTTACTTTCCCCTTCACCATTGATGTTGGCAACCATAATTTGTGGTTGACAGTAATGGTTTGTCTGTTTATTGTTGTGTCACTCAGAGTGATGTGACTTAAGTGTATTGTAATTATATTAACAGATCATCTTTGATATTGCCTGTGAATTAACTGTTGTGCTCTATATTAGAATAGTGTTAGCTTAATTTTTTAACATCGTTAATATTTTGACCATGTTTTTTAAGAGGTCAGATAATGAAAACGAGAACGATTGTAATACCAATGCAAGCATGATCCCATCACCGAAAAAGAAGGCTAAACGACTGTGTTGTTTTAATGACAAATGGAAGGACACATACGACTGGATTAGGGAGGTAAATAATCAAAACAGAGCATTCTGCACAATATGCAGAAAAGAATTTGGTTTTGGGTGTGGTAGAGAAGGGGATGTGAAAGCACATATGGAGACTGTATCTCACAAGTCCAGGATGAGACAGGCAAGTGTCTCTAAACCAATCAAAAGTGTTTTCATGTCCCAAAAAGACACCAGTGTTCAGTCAAAAATAGCAGCTGCTGAATTAGCTTGGGCATACCACACAAACAAACATGTGTTATCATATCATTTTCTTGATTGTTATATGAAACTGAGTGAAGTTACATTTCCTGATTCAGAGGTTGCAACTAAAATATCCTGTGGGTGAACGAAAGGAGAAATTTTGGTAACAGATGTGTTGGCCCCTTACAACATAGAGCTGATTTTGTCATTTCTCATGTTTCTCATATTTTCTACAGTATATCAACAATCATGTTTTCTACAGTATATCAACTTCAAGTAGTGAGCTGAATCATGGCAACAAAAAATGTTTCCTCTAGCTCTTAGGTACTTTGACTTGAAAAATGGAATTTTGAATCATCTTCTTGATTTCTATGAGGATTTTAATGAAACTGCTGAAATCGTAAAACAAAAGATTGTTGATATTTTGTCCAAATACAAGCTAGACTTAGCTCACCTATCTGCATTTTCGTCAGGCAGTGCAAATGTAAATTTTGGAAAATTTCATTCAGTCTATAAACTTTTTAACAAAGAAAATGAAAGGATCTTACCTATTCAATGTCCTGCAGATCTTGTATACAACACTGCTAAAAAGGGTTGTGATTTTCTTAAATGTGATGTTGAGACTTTCATAATAAAAGTTTTTGGTCACTTTTCAGTTTCCTCAAAATGTGCAGAAGCACTTAATGAGATTTTCGACTTTATAGAAACACAAGGAGATAACCTCTTTAGACATGTGCCTACAAGATGGATGTCATTGCTCCCAGCCATAGAAAATATGCTAAAATGTTGGCCTGCTATAAAATCTTATTTTCAAAGTGTAGGACAAGAAGAATGTCCTTCTTTGATTTGGAAATATATTGAAGATGAGAATGGAGAAAAGGATTACAGTGAAATAGAAGTATATATGCTATTTCTCCAAAACTGTTTGATGATCTTTGAAGAAGCCATAAAGAGCCTAGAAAAAGATGAACTGACTGCACCTGAGCTGTTTGATACTATGTATAGTTTGAGACAGAAACTCATACTGCAGAAAAATGGTTCAGTTTTTGAAAATAAGCCTGCTTCAGAGCTAAAAAAAAAAAAAAAAGTCACCAGAAAAGGGCAGCCAAGTTACACAGGACTTTCTTAATTTCTTTACTAGAATCGTAACTTATTTGGAATGCTACTTTGATTTCACCAGTTCAAATTACCTCTGTGCTTTAAAACCATTTTCCCTGAGAAGGAAATGTTTAACTTACAATGACATCCGGTGTGCTTCAGAGTGTTTAAAAATGATTGATGTTTTAGATATGGATAGCCTATACGATGAATTTATAGATGCAAAGGACCTGATTGACAAATAGCTGGTCTATCAGAACAAGCCTGTGGATTCAAAGTGGGTTGACATTTTTGGAGAAATGAAAACTAATTCCTACGAATCTAAAAACTTACTATTACTAGTAAGTAAAATCCTAAGCATTCCATGCTCGAACACTTTTATTGAGAAGATATTTAACTTAATGTCATCACATTGGACCGATACTAGGAATCAGTGTAATGTGAGCTTAGAAGAGCAGAGCTGCAAATCAGAGTGAATTTTACATTTGACTGTGTTCAGTTTTACCACTACATAAAATAAAAGAATGATGTCCTAAAGGCTGCAAACATCTCAGAAAAGTATTATTGGAAAAGGAGACAGCAAGAATAAAAATATTCTACTATATCATGGGACAGAAAGAAATGTGTCATTAATTTTTATTAAATACAGGAAATATCTAGTCCTATTTTCATATTCTTCTTTTAAAGTCTTACATTATGTATCTTTATTTACATATTTGTATTCACAATATCCATAGCATATTAGTGCAGCAGTATATGTCTAATTTAGAATAAACATTATATATGTATAGGGATGCTTGTTCAAAATTTCTTTTACTGATGAACAGAAGCCTAAATGATAAGTCACCATATGGGATCTGGACGACAACAAGAATCGAGGACCCAAAGAAGGCTTTTTTGTTTGCCTGTTTAAAACTCAATAAATCTCCTGTGGCTTTGGTTTTTATGAATCCATCTCCCAAAGCCAGGGTGCCCCTGGAAGAACTGATAATAACTGAATTTCTGAACATTTGATGATGAGGACCAGGCCCAGGAACCACAGGGCACTCAATGAGTTGTAAACATCCTGTGAGTTCTTGCCTAAGTAGCCAGTCTTATCAGTCAGTCAGGCTCTCAATCTTGCTTTCCCTTTGTCTAATTCCACCTATAACAACTTATGAAAACCTGCATTACTATAGACTGGGAATTCTCCAAATCCAGAAGTACCTAAGAGTGAAAATCACAAGATCTGAGAACTTGAATAGGAAAAAGAAATTTCTGTTTACACTAACCTTTCAAATATAGCATTTATTTTCATTAGGAAAATAGGTAGCAAACCACAGCAGTATTAGTACCTGTGACTCCGTCATCACTAGAAATCATAGATATTCACATGTGACAGATACCTCTAATTATTGTTTATGTGCACCACTACTTAGAAATTAAGTAATTATTAAACCCACTCCTAGATCTTGTAATTTAATAAAGAGTATCTAACTATATCACAGATTTAAATGTTTAATATTTTGATAACTATTTTAATAAAATTGGCTTTCTTGGCAATCCTGTGTATTTCACCTGTGCATTTCTCCAGACTGTCAAAGGGGTTGATGAGACATTGGAATCTCTGCCGTGGATCATGAATAGAAAGTTTTACAAATAGGTAGAGGTGGGTAGGCTTTGCTGCACCCTCATATCATGCTCTAACCTTATCATTAGCTGAAGTAGGTGACAGCTAGTGGCATATGAGTTGAGAGGACAGTGGTTCCTTTGCTTAAAAACCTTACTGTTCCCTCATGTCCAAGAGTATGGAATTTCTACAATATACAAAGGAGTTCTAGGTAGGTGAAAATGCCTTATCAGGAATATCAAGAGGCCTTTTCTAGCTTCTAATACCTCAGTGACAAGGGTGGAAGGGATCTCAGCATCCAATTTGAGCATCTTATAAATCCTGGCACTGTGGTCCAGGGGAATTTATTTACCAGGGTTCACATCAGTTAAAGATACTGATGTGTTTCCAGTTTTATACTGAATAGGCAAAGTGTCCTGGAAGTCTGAAGAGAGGGAGCGGGGAGAGACTAGGGAAAGGATGGGAATAGAAGGGGTTGGAAGGGAGTGCTGGGAAAACTCAGAGCTAGACTTCAGGATACCATTTCCTCCAATCCACATTCCAGTGTCTGCCATCAGCTCTCCTCTGAATCTGCAGGAATCTTGTGTCCTTAGGACCAACATAGACTTCTCATAAGTAAGGCACAACGCTTCTCAGGAGCACTTTTAAGCATGTGGAATAGATTCAGCAAACAAACTTCATACAATTTAATATACTCGGGCTGTGTGTGTGTGCGTGCGTGTGTAAAGAAACTAATTATTCCCAGCCCCATAGCACCCCTGGAGCTGCTTGATTACTCCTAGATGATAACCTTCATATATCTGAAGGGTTATTATATAAGGAGGCGGCCCAGAAGGCTATACTGGCATGAGATAAGAAGTTGTTACTGGGAGGCATAATTCCACGTCAAGTTAAGGTTCTTTCTGAGAACTGATTATCCTGGGACTAGACAGATTTAAAGTACCTTGCAATTCTGGCATTCTATACCTTTCCCCTTCAGATAATTAAGCCCCACTAATCCTGGGCTTGGAATATAAAACCAGGATCCTGAGGATTTCCCCTTCACATCTAGATGATCCGGTAGATAGTGTGGTGTAATGAAGGGTACTCGGGCTTTGAAAACAGACAAACTTGGGCTCTAACCTTGCACCCCACAGAGACTTTATTTCCCTGCACTGAAAACGGGAACAGTCTGCTGGAGAGCATGCAAAAGACCTGGATTGCTGTAGATACAAATGTCCCTTGAATGATGGAGAGCGCTCCGCTGTTGAAAATCGTCCGCCCTCTAGGATTCCTGCTATACCCAGACCCGCTCCCTGCAAATTTTTGTTAGTTACTCTCAGTCAAGCAGGAGGCAGCAGACCCTAGCCCTCAGCTCAGGGCCAACACCGAAAGTGGGGCAGACAAAACAAGCCGGCAGATCCCGCGGCTGCCGGGGATCGTGCCGCTCCCGGGCTCCAGGCGGCCTGCGAACTGGACACCTCCCTCCGCGGGGCGGGCCCGGACTGCGCAACACTGAACCGAGGACGGAGGGATGTGGCGCATGCGCACAGCAGGGAAGGCGCCGCCCGGAACCTGCAGGCTCTGCGGACTGACTGCCAGAAGGTGCTCAATAGGGAATCGCTTCCGGTCTTCAGATACGAAGTTTTCCCGCAGCTGGCTGCCCACTTTTTTCTTTTCAATCGTGAGAAGGGCCCTGAGGTGCAGGTGAGTTTTATGTCTCCCAATCGAGAAATTCCTGCCCTGAATTTTCTTACAAAGCCTCACAAATAAGCAGACAACCGTACAGAGGACCTCGGAAGGTTTTTGCAAAAGATAGAGTCCACTGTACGAGGGATCGCTTCTCTAGTCCTCCCGGGAATTCCCCAAATTTCTTCTCTCACGGTTCTGAATCTCCCACTAGTCCTCCCTCCTACCTTCTTGGAGCTAGGGAGAGGTGAAGAGAGGGGTGGGGCTCTTGGGTCATAGCAAAAATGCTTGGCAAGGTCTTAACCTTCCTAGCACCACCCAGACTGCACTCGAACATGTGTCTTTGGAGCTGCAGGGAGTTCAGGCACAGATAATTGTTGATACTCGACAGGTGAAAATGCTTTTCATATAGTAGCTTTCGGAAAATCTCATAATGGGTTCCCCAAATTTTGGAGGATTAGGGTCAAGGCAGGGCCATGTCACCTGGTTTTGTACACGGTGCGATAAGTCATTCTGCTGCATTGCACCTAAGATGCTTTCTGTCTAAGCGCTAGGCATCTCTTTTGCACTGGGAGCAGTTGATGCGTCCCACATTGTCTCTCACCGTTCCCCACCCCCGTCTCATGTTAACACAGCCTCTGGCTTTTCTTGCGTGCTTCTGGGTAGGTCCAGTGGAAAAGGAGTAAGAGGGGTGATTGCTTTTTGTTGACTTTTCCTTCTGAGTACAGAAATTTCTTGCAAGGACTGGGAATAGATTGATTTTTGCCTCCTTAAAACAACAGTTCGCTAAGGAGATGAAGGGACTGGCTGTGTCCAGGCATTAGAGCTATATTGGGGGTAGGTCAATTACAGAGTGTCTTCAGAAAGAAATTGTTCCTCAGGATCACTCATTCATTCAGCAAGTATTTATTAAGCACCTGCCTTATGCATGGCAATGAGCTTGGTACTGTGAGAGGGGAAAAAAGATGAATTGAACGTGAATTTTGCCTTCAAGGAGCTTGATTGGCTGAGAGGAGAGATAAGCCCAACATAACTAACTCTTTGCCAGGTAGAAGGGAATAGGACTCCAAGAGAGCATCAGAGGAAGAGCTGGGGGGCTTGGAAGAGGGAGAAGAAACAGCCTTTCAAACCAGGTGGTTGGCTTAAGAAGAAAATTAGGTCCTCAATTTACTATCTCATGATGAGTGATCTCTCTTGTAAGCTTCAGATCTGTATATATGGGTGTTTTCTGACCATGTGTCAGGCATTTCAGACTAAATATGTATCAAACAGGTCTCATCATTCCTGGCCACCTCCTTTCTCCCGCCACACACCTACTTCTTTTTAGTGTTCCCTCTTTTAGGGAATAGCATCAAGGCTCCCCTGCTCCCTCCTCCTCTCCTAGTGGTCCAAACCAGAGACCTAAGCATGAGTCGTCTCTGATTTATCCCTTCCCCTCACTCCCCACATCCAGGCTTATCAATTCTACTTCCTGAACTTCTCTCAAATCTACCTCTTTCCACCCTCATTGCCATTTCTCCAGACCAGTCTACCATCATCTCTTGCTTAGTTTACTGCAACAGCCTCTTAGATTATCTCCCTGCCTTACTTCAAGGCATGTACCACTACTCAAGCCAGGAAGTGCTTGCTGCAATTTAAATCTGATTGTAAGGCTCCCTTGATTCATTTCTCACTACTCACTACTTGGGACAGAGACCAGGCCCCTTACATGGGTGGTCCTGCCCCATCTCTTTTCACAACCCCCTTACACTTCATTCCATTTTGAAAACATGTCACGCTTCGTCATGCCACTAGGCCTTTACACATATTCTCCCTCTGTCTACAACATACCCTTCCTTGCTACCCTCTTTACTTGTTTTATTCCTACTCTCCCTCACGGTCTCGGCTGGGAACCTGTTTCCTGTAGGAATCCTTTCTTAGGTTCCCAAGCCTCATTAGGTGTCCATGCCTCTCCTCTTAGGGCTCATTCATGTATCTGCCTCCTCTGCTGTGCTATACTGTAAGTCCTAGAAGACCAGAGCCATGTCCAAGGGCTTTTCATTGCTTTCTACTGCTTTGCACAAAGAAGATGCTCAATATATTGTTGTTAAATGGGATTCAGTATAAATACAAGTTGTAACATTATGGTTTTGTTTATTGAATGCCTGAATCTTAAATTCACCCCGTTTCATAACAAAGCCAGTGCCAGAACAAATGTCTAAAGTGAATCATTGGTTATATCAGTCAACTAATGTCCATGTTACCCCTTTTCTCTTCTTCAGTGTGAAGATGATGGGGAGACAAATACTGTAAAAATGTGAAAGAATTATAAGATGGAGTTGCTGAAGTTGAGGAATTTGGAGAAAGAAGAGCAGTTTGCTCCAGACCAGTTGGATGGTGCAGGCTCCAGTAGTTAAGGATGTTAGGAGGTAGTTAAGAAAGGGAAGAAAGTTCACACGGGGATAGGGTATAGAGGGTGATTGGGGTTTGTAGGTGGGAGAGAGAGGAGACATTCTAGGCATGAAGTGAAAAGGGAATACTGTGTTTTCTTCAGTGAAGAGATCTGGCTAACCATAGCAGAAATCTCACTTGGGAAGTGGAAGGAGGGTGTCCTAGTGTGTCCTTCAACCTAGGGTGTCCCTCTGAGTGTGCTTGAGAGTTATGAGCATGGGGGACAGTGGTAAAGATCTAGTGAAGATCTAGCTTCCCTTTTTTTTAGTAGACTGGAGAAATTAATTTCTTTAATTCTGTGTAATGCATATCACTTTTATATATATTTGTTCCCTCAAACTCTATTTTGTAAAATTTGTCCCTTCCCCTTTGCTTTAGCATTTCAGCCTTGCCAATGGACCTTGTTGGTTTTGGTTATGCAGCCCTTGTGACATTCGGAAGTATTTTGGGATATAAGCGAAGAGGTAAGCCTAAACCAGATTTTTTTTGAAAATGATTTGGTGTAGGGTTGGTGGTTGTACTAGGATTAACTGAGGGTCTGTGAGTAGGACAAGAAGCTAAAGATGTGTATTGCAGAAGGGATTTGTGGAAGGAAGAGGTTATGTAGGGCCAGGTCTAACAGCATTCCAACCTGAGAGTTATGGGTCTTCCTCCACTACAGAATTCTAATTTCACTTGTTATTATTAATTACATAATTGACTTAATCTTCTCAGGGCTACTCATTATTAAGTGAGGAAAATTTTTTGTTTACATAGTCATAGTGTCCAAAAACCGAATTATGTTGATGTTGTTTGTTACAAAGGAGAAATTGTTAAATACATAAATATCATATCTGAAATTGTCTCTCCATCTCCAAAAGAAGAAAAAAAGGCCCAGTTGATAAAGGGTTTTCATGGAGAACAATTGAAAGGTCAGGTTTCATATTTCACCTTGTTTTAAGGTGGAAGCATGTATAATCATGTCCAATATTTCTCTTTATTTTTATGAAATTTTAAAAATGAAGTATATTTCAAAGGATGTTATATTTGTGGCATCGGTGGACTTGAGCTTGAGTGAAAAAGCCAGGTCTATGTGATTATCAGAGTTACTTCCTTCTTTAGAGATTGCTAAGAAGTCCAAGGTCAGAAGCACAGTTCTTACCAGGGGCTGAGGGGCTGGTGGGGAAGACTAGGCTCTTCTATGATTCCTGAGAGCCTGTAATTTACCTTAGAGTTTCGCTTGTTGTTGTTATGTTCTCTCTAAATGTGTGTAACATTGAGGATACGTATATGTGGGAAAAAAAGTGGTGGCTCCAAAGTAGGACTTGTAAACAATGACTCAAAAGTAGATGTTTCATAATCTACTTTAAAGAGGACCCAATTTAAAATCCTAATAGGCTTGTTATTGAAAACTTTTTCATTGTCAAAGACGTGTCTAAATAACTTCTATTACAGAACAGGAAAGAACATCAGGACATTTTTGCATGTCTTTTAGAGGACTGGGAAGGAAGAGACAGAGAGAGTGTGTGTGTATGTGTGTGTGTGTGTGTGTGTGTGTCTGTGTGTGTGTGTCTGTGGTGTGAGCCGCTGAGGTGGGAAGGAGAGAAGGGGAGGGGATTACTTTATTATTCTAACCCTAATCTCTTCAAGAACAAATGAAATCACATTAAGTGTAAGGTCTTTGATTTCCAGGGCTTGTTGCCCAGCTGCACAATATAGTTTCTTGGCCTCTTGCAATAACCCCCCACTAAGTGATCCTGGAAGCACCTCGGGATATTAGGTGTTCATAAAGAAGCCCACTGTTGTAGCATAATGTGGGCTCAGAGCATAGGCCACAGAATTATGCATCCTAAATTCTCTTCTTGACACTACCTTACTAGCTTTGATGTTCATGTGAGTTGTTTAACTTCTGGACCCCAATTCCTTATTTGTAAATTAATCTGTTAGCATTAAGTAAAATAATCTATTTAACTATATCCTTATATGACTTCTACTTGATCGTGACTCATGACAGGGAGCATCCAGGCATGCATTTCTTCGGTATTTATCTAGTGCTACCTGCACTGTTTCAGGCCCCAGGAAAACAGCAGTGAACAAAAAGACATGGTGCCCACAGGTGGGGGCGGAGGGTAGGGGAGACTAACATTAAATACAGGAATATAAATATAAATATGTGATGACAAACAATGAGAGCTATAATAGGGACCTTCATTCAGAATGATGGGTCAGAGAAGGCATCTCTGAGGAATTAACACTTAAGGCAACATCTGTAGATGAGCTGCAGTTGACCAGGTGAACAGTGCAAGGAAGAGCAGTTGAGGCAAGGAAGAGCATATCTGGAAGCCATGAGGAACAGAGTTTGGCATATTCAGGAAACTGTAAGAAGACCAGGGCTCCCACAATAGAACAAACTTGGGATTTTCCTAAGTACAGTGAGAAGCACTGAAGGTTTTTAATTAGAGAAGTGGCCTGTCTAGATGTATGTTTTTAAAAGATGGTATTGCTGTGTTTGGAGAATGGATTTGGCAAGGAGTAGGACGGAGCAGTGAGGAATTTAATATTTCCAACGGTTAGTTCTAGCCTTTATGTATTTGACATGGATGATATTATTAACCCTGTTTTGCAACTGATAAAACTCAGAGAGGCCAAGTGACTTAGCCGAAGTCCTTCAGGCAATGAGTAAAGAATTAAGATTAGAACCTAAGGCATTTGCCTTCTCATTCAGTATGCTGCTCTATGTGTGCATGCATGTGTGTGTCCTGCACACGTGTGCGTGAGTGCACACGTGTGCGCTTGTATTGCTACAATCTGAATTCCTATGGACATTTTAAACGTCAAGTTACCTTGATCCTACTCCTAGGGATTCTAAACATATAGTTCTAAATAGAGTGAGTTCTATGAAGCGAGGATTGTATGCCTTATATAGTGTCACTAGTATGGAACCCACTGTACAGAAAGAGCTTGGTGTTTGTTACAGTGCCCTAAATCAATAGGTGGGCAGGGTTGGGGACTGGCTGGCTGTGTCAGTGCCCTGGTTCTTCCCATTTCTTAATATAGTCACCATTCATCCCCGAGTCCTGACATCTTGAAGCTGGAAGATTTGTTATTTAGGATAGAATCAGCGCTGGTTTTGCACAGCACTTCTCCCTCTACCTCTCTAAGCTATAAATACCTTTGCATCTTATTTTTATCATCACAGCCTCACAGTAAAAAGATGGAGGCAAAGAGAATAGAAAAAAAAGAGAGAGAGAAGTAGCAGGGCACATCAAGAAGTCAGTGGATTGCCCAAGGTCATGTAATCAATATCAAAACTGCTACTACAAGGCAAGCTTTCTTATTCCCTCAGATAATACCTAACCCCTGCACTGCTTTGCATTTGGGGTTCCTCTACCTTGCATTTAGGGTTCAGCATGAAACAGTTATTTTTTTGGAAGCTATCCATGACTAGGCCTATAATCAATTTGGCTTTATCCACTTACAGTGACCAAATAAAAATACATTCGAAGGTACATGTTCCTTTCATTTTGTGATTCTCTTTCTGAGCCCATACTTTTCTTTTTCCAGGTGGTGTTCCATCTTTGATTGCTGGCCTTTTTGTTGGATTTTTGGCTGGCTATGGAGCTTATCGTGTCTCCAATGACAAGCGAGATGTAAAACTGTCACTCTGTAAGTGAGGTGTTTTTCCCAGTTATGGAGAATCAAACCTTGGGGTAGTTTTTTGATGCCCTATATACTAGGTATACTAGGTATCCGAAAACATACATGGTTGGATGGGAAGTGGCCACATGCACGTGTCGAGACTAAACACACAGACCCGATCAAAAATAATGATATTGCTACCAGGCCTTCCAACTTAAAAGAATATTTCTGTAAAACTTGTTACTAGAAAAATGAGATAAAAATTAGAAAAAGCAAGAATTATACCCAGATTTTCTGCTCACTCTCCTAAATAAATGGATATTTAGCATAGTTTGTGTTGCTGGAAAAACATCTAAAAAGAGCCAGATTTGCATTATTTTATTTAATTCACAAAAAGCTTTTAGCTCCTGCTTTGTCTTAAGATTTAATCTAGAAAAGCAGAGTTGACTCTTTTTTAGTTTCTTCTCTTATTTGGCTTTGTAGGATAATGTCCACAGGAAAAATAGAGACCTGTGTGTGTTTAAAGCCCTCAAGATATTGGACTTTTTTTTTTTTTGTCTAGCTTGAAAGAGAAAAAGGCAGTGAAGGTTTGGAAAACTACTCGTAGGAAATTTTCTCTATTTAATTTGATTATTATTCCAAGTATATTGGTGGTGTATTGGAAAATACAAATGAAGAGAAATTGTGTAAGTTCTATATCTGAGGGAGAGAAAAAGATTTGGTGGGTTTCTGTTTTTTTTACTTAAGAGCTAGGGATATTTTTATTAATGAAATATGTCCGAAGATAAAGATATGTCAGCAAGACATAGATATATAGGGCTCTTTATTCATATACATTTAAATTTATTGTCAATCATTTGTTTTTTATGTTAGCAAATGATTTTTCTTCGAAAGCTGTTCTTAAATGATGACATCAGTGCCTTAATCTCTTATGCAAAACCTCTTCTCTCTTTATATTGTTTTAACTCATAAAATTCCGGTATGATGCTTCTGAATTTAATATTATTTCTTAGTCTGTAGTTATTTTGTCTCTAGGCATCAATTTTCCCAAAACGGAATGCTACAAAATAAAAAGTCAAACTTCTAAATAGTAAAACCGTATTATTTTATTAATCAGGTCTTACTTTTTAAAAAGATTCTTATTATTTTCCTCACATTCAGTTAATTAAACATTTATCGAGTGTCTCCTGTGGGTCCAGATATACTGCCCAGTGTTCCTGAGGAAATTTGAATAAGACACAGTCCTAGTCTTCAAGGAGTATTCTATAAATAGAAATTTATGATCGAAAGACTTTCTTTTGAAGATATTTCAGGAATAGATTCTAACATGCTTGTCTACACAAACTTTTTTGATGAGCTAGTTTATAAAGTGTTTTAATAGAGTACTTTTCTTTTTACAAAAGTGATTTGGGATCATTTCATGAACTATATAAATGTCTAACCAATGTACCATATACTTGAAACTAATAATAAAATAAAATGCTAAAAAAAAATAGCAACTCAGTACTTACACATAATAGTTGTTATATTAGAAAGCTGAAATGATATTTGTTTTTTTCACAAACAAGTGTTGACAACATGTTTGAAACTCTGGTTCATGCATTGGTTTATGTTTTAGTTACAGCTTTCTTTCTGGCCACCATAATGGGTGTGAGGTTTAAGAGATCCAAGAAAATAATGCCAGCTGGGCTGGTTGCAGGTTTAAGGTAAGAAAAACTATTTTGATCGATATTTTTTCTGACATTTTGAAGTGCCAACATTTTGGAAAAGTCAGTTTTAATTTGAAATGTCAGAGTAATTTTACAACAAGCGTGACTGTAAAGCCTTCAGCTATCATTCAGTCAGTGTTTAGTATTGATGTGCACATGGACATTTTTATTGACTACATTTAGTGTTGCCATGGTCACATGTGCATACTTAGCTTTTTCAGACTGAATGAAGAACTAAAGCCTCATTTTCCCTCAAGATTCACATTTCTGAGGCAGTAAATGTATTCATTTAAATCTGATACTCAGTCTCTCTTAGCTGAACAGAGCGACAGTCTGCTGCAGTTATTTTGAGTTTTTAAGGGAGAAAACAGTATTTTTTTAAAAAGGTAAATAGCCTCAAGTTTTTCTTAATTTGATTCCAGTAATGCTATCCATGAGATTAAGCATATAACCAAAAAAAATTGATAGATAATATTTTTAATTCTTCCTGGAAGCTACCTTATGTGTTAAAAGCCATAAATGTATTCATTTTCTTTGATATACATTTTCACTTTTTGGAATTTTCCAAAGAAATAATGAGATGTATACAAGTCTTTGTGTTTATTGCAACTTTCTCATGGTAAATGTGATAAATTGAAAAATTATAAACAACCTAAAAAATTCACCAGTAACAAAATGTTTCAATAAACATTTTGTCCCCTTAATGGAATATCGAACAGGCTTACACATCATGTTTTCAAAAACTGTTTAGTGGCATTGGAAAATCTTAATAACATAAAAAGAGATTTTTTAAAAAGGATAAATAAAACAACCATATATAGTGTGATCTCAATTAAAAATGTTTGTGTATATTAAAACAAGATAGGAAGAGAAATACCTCAAACCATTAGTGTTTATCTCTGTGTGGTAGTGTAATGAGTAATTTTCTTCTTTCTTCCATTCTGTAGAATTTTCTAGTGTGGCTCTGTATTGTATTTATGATTTGGGAAGGAAAAATATGATTATAAAGACTGCTTTCCAGTTAGAGGCCTGCCTAAAAATGATACTTGGTGATGGAAAGAATCAGAAGTAGGGTTTACACATTAGGAAGACAAGACCCTAAACAATGGAAAGTAGCTGAGATTGTAATAATAACCCCCCCAAAATTGCTCTTTCATTATTTTTTTCATGTTGCTTTACCTCACTAGCTTTTGAAAATTTTGTGTTTCTTTAAAACCTTTCATAAATCTTCATCCTAGATTTTAAGAACAGAGAGTTCTGATTTTTCTCCTTTATTCAGTGAACATTTTAAGTGGCTAATTCAGTCAACATTTTAAGTGACTAATTCAGTCATGTCTGGGAAGTTCAAATACAGAGATAATGTGATCACTCCTGCTCCAAGGAGTAGAAGTAAGAGAGAACCCTGGAAGCCAGAGTTTAGTCACACCACAAATGAAGGGAGCACACAGCCCTTTCTGTCTCAGGCCATGTAAGAATGACGCCCCCACCCCTTGCCTTTCTTTTACTTTAATCCAGCCTCATGATGATTCTAAGACTTGTCTTACTGCTGCTCTGAGAATCTGGAGGAACTGAAAATGAAATTCATGTCATTCTACACTAACGGGCAGAGCATAGTCTGAACTCAAAAGATAAATTTCAATATGGATTGTTAAAGTCTTACCTCTAATATGAACACTGGCGTGAGGTGTTGGTTTGATTGTTTTTTTTTAACAGAAACTTTGTTTTCTAATTGTCAGGAGTTTTTTCATTAAAGATATTTAATAAATTGTGATATGCTCTTTAATTTGCTGTGTTTAGTTTTATGTATGTAGTATTTTTCAACAATTGCAAATGCTTGTCGAAGTAAGTTTAAATTATACTACAGCTTATCAGATAATGCCCTAAGTGGACTTCACAGAATGCTAATTTATCTGTCACTTGTATTATACTAGAAATTATATTTTTTCCATTTTGTATTGTTGCCAACATTATATTTTTCTTTAACAAATTCCATTCTCAGCACGCTTTGTATACTAAAAGAATGTATTCAGTATTCAAATAAAGGACGTTGTTTTAAAACTGTTTCTTCCATTTTAGTGTCTTCTCTATATACTCAAATCATCTTTGACATTTAAATGTTCAATAATTAATGAAAAGATTGGAAAAGAGGGTCATTTAAGCCAGAACTCTTCTGCAGGAGCAGATATTCATTCACAATCTCTCTTTTTCTCTGAAACTGCAATAGTTCTGAAACAAAAATGGTTTCATTTCAAATCACCTCTTCATTTTTAGGTATAGCGATGATTCTTAGTGTCGTTGGCACTTAACTTCTAGGCCCCAAATTAGACATCAGGAGACCCAAGCCCCAGACCCGTTCTTCTGCTCTTTGGGAATCATTTCCTTTCACTGGGATTCAGTTTCTCATCCTTAAGAAATTCCTTAAGGAGGAATTTAGACTAAATGATCAACAAGACCCCTAAATGATCAACAAGCTCTAAACTTCTGCAATTTGAAACAAATGTGGAATTTCACAATTAAGTGCCATTCAGCCTGGAAGCATTTAGAACATGTTTTCTTCACAAAAGATGTATGTGCATGGAGCATATGTGCTTGTACTGCAAGCATTATTTCAAGACAGATTAGCATAAAAATATTAATTTATAAAACACAATAGAGGGGATTATTCCCACTATGACAGGGCTGCTTTTGGTTTTGAAATAATTTGGTAAGTTAAAGTAGGAAGCTCTCTACATATATTTAAATGATTCTGTTAATATGTTTTGATCCACCTTTACCTTCTCAGTGAGTTACACCCAGCAAATAGTAGTCGCAATTAAAGTTATTAACTGGTCCCTGTTCTTTGTATGTCATTAAATTATAATTCATTTATTTTACAAGTTTTACAAATTATACCAACATAATTATCCACTAAACTCCAGAAAGATAATTTACCATACACTGTGACTAGTTTTCAGGTATTTTGGTAAAGAAGCAGATGAGTTTTTTTTCTGTAATTCAAGTTATGGTTTCTAATAGCTATTATAGTGTGACACTACACCTCCCCAAACACTGTATCATCTGGGCAAAATCTTATGGAAGAAAGTCAGACATTGCATTCCTGTTTTCATCTAACATAAAATCTAGATGTCTTGATAGTACTCAAAGGAGTGTGTCATCTGCCACTCCTTTTCCATCCCCTACTCTCCCGCAAACTTCCTTTGGCTTGGGGTACACGAAGATACTGTGCACTTTCCCACTTCAAGGTTTGGAAGATCCTGGAAGATGCTGGTTCTTCAGTCTGGAAACTTCTTACCCATCTTTTGCACACCTGGTTTCTTCTCACTTTTTATGTCTCATCTTAAATGTCACCTCCCAGAGTGGCTTTCCTTCACCATCCATATAAAGCTCTTGTTGGTAAAAAGGTGCAAACTTTCAGCTATGAGTAAGGTCTGAAGACTAAAGTATAACATGGTGACTACAGGTGATAATATTGTAATATATAATTGAAACTTGCTAAGAGAGTAGAACTTAAGTGTTCTCACACACACAAAAAAGCATTAAATATGTGAGGTGGCGAATATGTTAATTAACTTGACAGGCAATCCTTTCACAATGTATACATATATCAAACATCTCATTGTACACTTTAAATATCTTACAATTGTATTTGTCAATTATACCTCCATAAAGCTGAGAAAAATAAAAAATAAAATAGAGCTCTCCCTTTTCTTCCCCCCTTCAATTACTCTGTATAATAGTTCCTATTTAATTTCTTCATATCCCTATCATAGTATGGAATTGTGATTTTTTTAAAAATTTGTGTTCTGTCTCCTCCCACTAAAGTGTAAATTCATTGAGGTTGAAGGCCTTTCTCCATCTCGTTCAGTACAGTATCTCTACCTAGGGCAATATTTTATGTTAGGACTGAAAAAATATTTCCTGAATCAATAAATAAATGTGATTCAAGACACCTGGCCTTTAGGCTGACCAGCCATGTGACTGTAGACAAATCCTAACCTCTATGGACCCCGTTATTCATCTAAAAGAATGAGGAAGATGAGATGTATTGAGATTAAGGTGACTGCCAAGTTTTGATGCTTGATTCTTCTTTCTTCATTTTCTCACAATGATACTGGAATGACCAGTATTTAGGGCAACCTCAGAAAAAGTATGGATAGGTCCCGAGGTAGAACGACAGGGTCAGATGGTATATTAACAGAATTTTAATCAGATTCGGTGCATCCCCATCACATGTGCGAGGCCCAGCCTTCACCTACATGCCTTACAGACAACTGCCTATGTAGGAGATGCTTCTCCACGACTACTGACTACTACTACCCTCTTCCACATCCCCCCCCCCCCCCGCGTTAGGGTGAGGAAACTAACAGAATGGAAAGAAACATCATATCTGGAAGGACCCTTTGCTGGAATGGCCATTGTTTGCTGAGTTAATCATTGGGGGGTTGTGATGGAGAAGACACTGACAGACTGGCAGAGAGTTTTGGGGAGAACATGTCAAGCAAGAAGAAAAGGAGTATAGAGACTGTGCCATGCCATTCTTGAGGCTCCTCCACGTTGCCTTGTCAAATGCTGCAGTCTCTGCGCAATATCAGACTCTGCAACCTTTTCATAGCATTCTTCACAAGCCTGAGCTTTGGAGGAGGGAGGGCTGTCACTGATCGCTTATTTATTTTGTGAAAATTCTGACCTTTTGAAATGAAGCAAATTGGATGGGATGAGTGTGACAGCATGTTGCCAAGAAAAGCATATAAATCACTAAACTAAGAAAAGAGCACCTCAGGATTATATGAGACGAGTTTGGTGGAAGATGGAAAAGGATGTTAGGCTTGGATTTACAACAAAGATGTCAAAAAAGATAGAACTGAGAAAACACATTTGAACTAACAGGAAGTAGAACCAGACTTTAGACTACTGGAGTATTGGAAGTGACAGGAAGAGGGAAAGAAAAAGCAAAAGAGAAAACCATCCAGAGATAAAGGACTGTTTTGATTTGTTTTGGAGTATTTGGAGTATTTGATTTGTTTTGGAGTATTTGGTTGTTGTTGTTTTTTTAAGGGGTGGGAATATAGGTGGCTAATGGGGCTAGGATAGGAGAGACCTAAGCCTGTTTGTAATTAGAAGGCAAATGCCACAGGAGAGAGAGGCAGGCAAGGCAGCATGGCAAGCAGAGGAATTGTCCAGAATGACTATCTATGGAATAGATTTGTGGGGTTTTATTTGCCACCATTAGTTTAATTGCCATATTTTGGCAGTATAATTGACATAATAAAGTGCACATAATTTAAATGTGCAATTAGATAAGTTTTGACATCCATATACCCCGTGAAAGCATCATCACGATTAATGTAGTGAACATTGCATGTCCTCATGACCTGTTGGAATCTCTCCCTCCTGCACCTCCCCAGACCACTGATCTGCTTCTTATCACTATAAATTAGTTCTAGAATTTTATATAAATAGAACCATACAGTAAGTGCTCTTTTTGTCTGGTTTCTTCCATTCAGCATAATTATTTTGAGATTCTTCTATGTTGTTAGGTGTATTTATTTTTGTTATTGCAAAATAGTTGTACTAGTTTCCTGTGGCCATTGTAACAGTTACCACAAAGCGGGTAGCTTAAACAACAGAAATTTATTTTCTCCCAGTTCTGGAGGCCTGATGCCTAAAATCAAGGTTATCAGGAAAGAAATCTAACTTCGGGTGGTAAACACACAATGTAATATATATATATATGTCTTACTGTTAAATAATACACCAGAAACTTACTAGATTTTGTTAACCAATGTCACCAGAAAAAAGAAATGTCAATTAGGTACCTATTTGTAAAAAATTAACCATTGCCAACTTATGTAAATATTAAAATGAAACTAAGCATTTCATTCCATTAAAACAAATTATGTTGAATTAAATGTCATCTTCCAATCCCTTTTGTAACATTTTTATATATAAACATATATGTATATGTATTTACATATATATGTATATATAAAAAACATTACATAATCGAAGACAAATGTGAACTTCAAGTGGCTGAATAAAATGAAAAACGAAGACGTTTCTAACCAATAGAGATAATTTGTTAATATGGATCAGTATAGACATTTTAAAAGAAAACACATTATTAGTCCCATTTTTTGTATCTGTCACTATATTTTCACTCTTCTTATTTTCTCTGTATTTTCTGACTTTTTAATGATCAATGCGTTTGGCCATGTAGAAAATTATTTTAAATATATTTTGCATAAAGCTTAATGTAACACAATTTTAAAAATCATCATTTTGTTATCACTATTTTTATAATATGCATTGTGCTGAACAATGAGTTTTTCTTACAGATAGGTAAATATGAGTAAACTAGGATTATTTAAGCAATTTAAAAAAAACAAATCAAATCAAATCAAGGCATCAGCAACATCGGTTCCTTCCAGAGGCTCTGAGGGAGAATCTGCTCCATGCCTCTGTCCTGACTTCTGATGGCAACCAGCAGTCCTTGATGTTCCCTGGCTTCTGGATGCATCACTCTAATTCATATCTTAGAAATGGACAATGAAAAAGGACACCGAAAAGAGGGACTGAGGGAGTAAGAAAGAAGTGGAATGAACTGGAAGGTGTGAGGAAAAGTGTGGAGAACTTTCCTCCTCAGCCTTTCATTCAGCAGTTTTTTAGTTATTCTTTTAACAGTTAACTCCAACATGGATTTAAGAGCTGAGAGAAAAAATTTCTCAGTGCTAGCAAAGGGATTGCTCTCATCGAAAGAGGTCTGACTCTGATGCATTGGCTGAGCACTAGATGGCGCACTTTCTGGAGCAGTGGAACCTCCCTGGTGACCAACAACTTAAGTGGCTGTAGGAGCCTCTGTCACTTAAGTGCACAGCCTCAGCCATTCTTAGGTAACTTCCCATAGTTGTAAATGAAACCGAGCCCAACCTACTTACCCATCCCTTTCTTTTCTAGATCTCAGATAAAACCTACTGCCCCAGTCTTCTTGTCCTTTTTTGCAGCAAAACTTTTCAAAAGGGTGGTCAGCAGCTGCTGTCTCTACTTCTCACTTCACATATTCTCATCCCACTCTAGTCAGGCTCTGTCCCAGCACAACACTGTAACTGATCTAATCAAGGTCGGCAGTGGCCTTCATGTTACCAAATTCAGTGTTCACACGGACCAGTGGAACAGAATTGAGAGGCCAGAAATAAACTCATATTTATATGGGCAAATAATTTTTGACAAAAACGCCAAAAACATACAGTGGAGAAAGGAAAGCCTCTTCAATAAGTGATACTGGGAAAACTGGAAAGCCACCTGCAAAAGCATAGATAGACCATTGTCTATCACCACACACCAAAATTAACTCAAAATGGATTAAGGACCTGATTTAAGACCTGAAACAATAAAATACATTAAAAAAAAATAAAACATAGGAACTAAGCTCAAGGACCTTGGACTTGGACTTAAAGAGGATTTTATGAATTTGACCTCAAAAGCAAGGAAAGTAAGAGCAAAAATAAGTGAATGGGATCACATCAAACTAAAAAGCTCTGCTCAGCAAAAGAAACCGTCAACAAAGTAAAGGGACAACCATCCAAATGGGAAAATATATTTGCAAGCAATACCTCTGATAAGGGCCTAATATCCAAAATATACAAAGAACTCATATGACTCAATAACAACAAAAAACCAAACAATCCAATCAAGAAATGGGCAGAGGACCTGAACAGACACTTCTCCCTAGAAGACATACAAATGGCCAACAAATATTTGAAAAGATGCTCAACATCGCTAGCTATTAGGGAAATGCAAATCAAAACCACAATGAGATACCATCTCACACCTGTTAGAATGGCTGTAATCAATAGGACAAGTAATAACAAATGCTGGAGAGGATGTGGAGAAATAGGAACCCTCATACACTGCTGGTGGGACTGCAAATTGGTACAGCCACTATGGAAAACAGTATGGAGGTTCCTCAAGAAACCAAGAATTAATTTACCATATGATCCAGCAATCCCTCTACTGGGTATTTACCCCCCAAAACTTGAAAACCCATATCCGAAAAGATATTTGCACACCTATGTTCATAGCAGTATTATTTACAGTAGCCAGGACATGGAAGCAACCAAAGTATCCTACAATAGATGATTGGCTAAAGAAGCTGTGGTACATGTATACAATGGAATATTACTCAGCCGTAAGAAGAGATGAAATACTGCCATTTGCAACAACATGGATGGACCGCGAGATAATCATGCTAAGCAAAATAAGCCAGACTGAAAAAGTTGAAAATCACATGGTATCACTTATATGTGGGATATAAATCTATAAGCAACAAATGAACAGGACAGAGACTCATGGACATGGACAATGGACTAGTGGTTACCAGAGGGTAGGGAGTGGGAGAGGAAGGAAAAGGTAGACAGAGTAATGGGGGTCAAATATAAATTGGGAGGGTGAAGTGAGTAAAGAGGATCAAATATATGGTAGCTGAAGGAAACTGGGCTTTGGGTGGTCATCACACAATAGAATATATAGATGTCAATTTATAAAGTACACCTGAAAATTATATAATTGTATTAACCAATGTTACCCCAATAAACTTAATTAAAAAAAGGTAACATCTTACAGTTCCACACTTATGAAGGCAGAATGACTCTACTGGCGTCCCCTTGAACACAGACAGAACAATGCTGTGACTGACATCAGGACCTGATGCAATGATCAACTCCCTCCTACCCTAGCCTGGACCAATCAATAGAGCCCATGACCCCAACTTCCTTAGCTACCACGACTAATGAGTTTTCTCTATATAACCTATACCCTAGAGGCCATCAGGGAGCCAGGTCTTTGAAAGCTAGCTCACCTGCATCTCCGGGTTTGGCGTCATTTCCTGAAATAAACCTCTACTTTCTCTGCTGCAAAATAAATAAATAAATAAAAATAAAAAATAAAATAAAATAATTTAAAAAATCAGTGTTCACTCTTCATCATGCTCCTTGATGCCGCACTTTCCTCTTTTTTTTTAAAAAAAAATATTTAAGTTAGTTCCAAGTATACAGTACATTGGTTAGACATCTATATAGTTCATAAAACAATCCCCCCAATCGTTCCCTCCCCTGGCCCTCCACCTAGCTATCATATTAATGCTAATTGATGCTATACTTTTCTGGTTCTCCCACTACTTTGCTAACAGGCACCTCTTCCTCAGATTTCTTGGCTGGCTTTCACTCCACTTCCCTTCTCTTTAACTGCTCTCCCATCCTGGGTGATCTTCTCAATCCATTACTGTCACCGGAAGAGTGACTTCCAATGCTAGGTCATAAAAGACATTCTGTTTCTGTCTTGCTCTTCTTTGGATTGCTTGCTCTAGGGGAAGTTAGCTGATCTGTCATGAGGACACTCGAGCAGCTCTATGCAGAAGCAGACATGACACGGAACAGACGCCTGTTGCCCACAGCCAGAGAAGAACCGAGGCCTTTGACAACAGCTATGTGAGTGACTCATCTTGAAAGTGGATCCCTGATCCAGTCAAGCTTTCAGATGAGTGCAGCCCCTACTGATGGCTTGACTGCAACTTCCTGGGAGATCCCAACCCAAAACAACCAAACTAAGTTTTTCCCAGACTCTTGACTCTCAGGAATTATGTTAGACAATAAATGTTTGTTGCTTGAAGTCGCTAAACTTTGGGGTGATTTGTTATGCAGCAATAGATAACTGATACATCCATGCCTACTTCTCTGACTTCATTTTTCTCATCATGCTCTCATTATATCTGCCTACCTATTTGCCCTTGAAATATATCAGATTTGACTATGGCCCTTGACCTCATTGGTCCCTCTGGATAAATTCCTGTTACCCTGGGTCTTCTCGTGCCTGGCTCCTTCCTGTCATTCAGGACTTAGTCTGTTTTGCCCACTCATTCTAAGTTAACCACTTTCCCATCATCACCCTAAAGAGTCTCCATCACACTACTCTATTTTATTTTCCTCAAAGCATTCATAGCTAACCATCGTTAATTATTTCATTGATTTATTTATTCATTATCTGAGCAGGAAAATGCTTTCATATGTACCATGGCAACCTCTGTGCCTAGAAAAATGTAGGGGAAAAATTGGTACTCAGTAAACATTTCTTGCTAAAACAATGAATAAAATCATTTTAACATTATTTATTGGAACCACAATCCTTAAGAAGATTTCATCAATTTAGAGGTCAGAGTCTAAATTTTTTTTCTACCGCATATGTTTACCTGACCTGTTGACCTAGCATATCACACCTATGTTGACCTAGAATGTCACAACTATGTTTCAAAGGAAAACTATATTTAAACATAGCTATGAGTGCAGAGGGGAGGTCAACAAAGGTTGTGGGGAGAAAGGTAGGTAATGAGATGGATCAAAGTTTACAGAGCTTATAGTTGCGCTGACTCATAGCTGCCTTAGTCCAAGCAGCTCAGGTTGGCAGAATGTTTCTAAAAATATTCTTCAAGAAGATTTTGGAAAATTGACAAGTTACCATATATAATGGCTCAAATCTTGACCCAATTTCCCCAATACAGTCAGAGAAATTAATATCTACTTTCACTTCAAATATATATACATACATATATATGCATGTATGTATATCTATTGTATATATATGTGTGTATATATATATATATATTGTGTGTGTGTGTGTGTATAAAATCTTTCCATAAAAATGGTGGATGGTGTAAAGATCAAACACCAAATGTAAACTATTTTATAAGAAACATTTTCATGTTTTTGTATCACAGATTACCCAAGATCGATATTCAAAATATTTCACATCTGGTATAATATAAGTTAAGATATAAATCAGTATATATACCAAAAATGTTTCCAATTATTTTCTAACCAAATTATGTATAGCATAAAAATGCATAACGCTGTAGTACAAACCAGTCACAATCATTGTAATCATTACCAGTCATTTACGATTTTTATAAACAGTCCATGTGTCCTGGGGCTGTTTGGATTGGCCTTAGGTGCCTTCCTCTGTGAAGGCCATCGACTCCTGTTGTGGTGGCCCTTTCCTGCCTCTATGATTCTTGGCGCATTCCTTGGTCTCTCTACTGCTTTCTGCCCTTGTCCCATGGGAAGGTAGAGGCCTCTTATGTACCATGGCCAACTCCAGAGTGGTTCACTGTCTTTTGTGGTATCTTAACCTTACCCCAAGGTTTGTAAATAGACATTTCATTAAACTCTCCTCAGGTACACTTTTTGAGTTAAGATGATATCTTCTTCTTATTATTATTCACAGCACCAGTGATGATAAGATAAATCTTACCAAGTTTACTTCAAGATAATAAAAAGGATTATAAAATATGTGTTATAAGCTGAGGAAGGCTGGGTGCGATGAAGTTGAGAACCTCTGCTCCAAAGCAAGGGTAATCGAAGATATTGTTGGAGGTGTGTATAAAAAAAGCCTCTCCTCGTAAATCTCTTGAGGGGTCTAGAGCTGCATAAAGTAGGTAAATGTGCAAAGGGAACTGGAAGTCTCCTGGGAGGGCAGGTTGGGACATCTTGGTTGGGCTCAGTTGGCCTAACGCTGAGTAGACATAAAGTAGATGAGCCATGTGTCCTGTGTCTCTGTCTGCCGCATCCCACTCAACTGTGGGGAAGTTCACACTGTGAAAATGGGTAGTCAAGACTAGGGCCCTGGGCTCAACCCCATGAATCCTAGATTTCCTGACAGAGCCCAAGTTATGAGCTCAGTATGTGGCTGAAGCTAGAAATCACTCAATCCCAGCCTCTTCTGCACAGAGACATGCCAGGGGGGAAATGTGTATCTCGATCTATAGTTTGAGAACACATTCCTGAGTGACAGTAGGGAGGGAGACTTTCTCTTTCTTCTCTCTGCAACTATAGAGGATGAGGCTGCTGCTACTTGGGTGGGCACAGGGTGGCCAGTGTTTCGACTGAACCTCTTCAGATCAAGAAGTCTATGGGACTAAAGGCACTCCGCATGGCAGGCAGGGCGACAAACAACAGGTATAGCAGCAGAGGACTGGCGGCATTTTCTGTTGGTGTCAGGTCTACTTGCCTCCTTGACTGGAGTAAGCCCCTGATGATTTGATTTAACATGGAAAAGAGACTCCGAGGGTGGGGGAAGAATGTTCTTGCTCTTCTGTGATGGATGCTTGAGTGACTTAAAATAAATATTTAAAAGATATGATATTATTATATATGTACATCAGGCTGGCGCGTGACTGTACTTCAATGGTTCCCTATTTTTCTTAAGACAAAATCCAAATTTTTTGCCATGGCCTTCGAAGACCTTAGGCCTCTGGGCCTTGCACCCGGATCTCACCTCATCGTCTCCCCTCCCCCCTGAGTAATGTTCTACTAGATCTAAGTCAAATACACCATGCTCAGTCTCTCTCTTTCTCTAGGTCATTGACCCTTCTGACCTTCTGTCTGAATTTCATCCCTGCTGCCCAACTGAAGTTTTACCCACTCACTTCACTAACAAGTTGTTTATCATTTAGATCTCATGTCAGATATGACTCCCTTCCTTGAGAAACCGTGACTGACCCACAGATTCTGGCAAGGATATCTGTATCACGTTCAGCAGTGTCACACCCCTAGCATGGTGTTGTACATTAAATTGTGTCCTCTAAAAAAGATACGTTAGAGTTCTAACCCTGGGTACCTGCGAATGTGACTTCATCTGGAAACAGGGTCTTTGCATATGGAATCAAGTAAAGATGAGGTCACGCTAAATTAGGGTGCACCCAAATCTCATTCCTGCGTATCTTTATAAGAAGAAGGAAATCTGGATAGAGAGAGACACACACAGGAAGGGTGCCATTTGGCAACAGAGGCATAGACTGGAATTACGCATCAGCAAGCCAAGAACTGCAAAGGATTGCCCACAACCATCAGAAACTAGGAAGAGGCAAGGAAAGATCCTTCTCAAATTCCTTCAGAGAAAGACCATCACCCTGCTCACACTTTAATTTCGCACTAAGAGCCTTCAGAACTGCAAGAGAATAAATTTTCATTGTT
Organism: Pteropus medius; assembly: GCF_902729225.1. NCBI lineage: Eukaryota > Metazoa > Chordata > Mammalia > Chiroptera > Pteropodidae > Pteropus > Pteropus medius. The sequence continues at coordinate 31,549,945 of NW_024354500.1, read as the reverse complement.
TTAAGCCACTATATTTGTGATATGGTGTTACAGCAATCCTAGGAAATTGATATACAAAGCATTGGATTGGAATTACCTATTCTTTTGTTTCTCTCACTAGAGTGAACCCCATGAGGACAGACTATATCTCACTTATTCGTCATTATTTACCTAGATCCTAGAACACTGAATATCATATATTAGACATAAAATAAATATTAGTTCCATAACTGAACAGGAAAAAACACTTTACCTGAAGGAAAATGGTCTAAAAAAACAGAGAAAAAAGTTTTTATGTTGTGGGTCAGAAAGGCATCAGAATACAAAAGGAAAAGATTCTTTTTGTGTAACTGAGTGTCAAATTAATATTTCTACTTAACTCTTTTTGACAAGGTGTATGATAGCTGTTACGTGAAAGTTTTTCAAATAGATCAAAGAGTCCACAAAACTTTTTCTCCCTTTATTTATTTTTAAGTCAAAGAGACAACTTAGGACTATATCATGATTTCACATTTGACCAAAACAAAATAGATTGCTTTGAAAGTAAATCTGCATAGTCGATTTATAATTAAATTAGCACTTACAGTTTGGAAATGCTTCTTAGTCTCACAACTGGCAGGATTTAAATCTAGGAAGACCAATTCATTGCTGAAAAACGTCAAAAGATTGGTCCTTGTGCTGGCTGTTCATTACTGCTCTATTTAATATCGAAAATCTTTTTGATTTCTTCTAGTGTTTTCGCATCCAGGGGAGGCTTCCTCTGGCTGCCAGGCTGCAGGAACTTCTTCACAGTAGGGAGGTTGCTGATTCTGGTTTTCAGGGCCTGCGACGCACAAGACACAGTCTCAGAGTGGAGACAAAACACACACACCATCGTTAGCACAAGCCAGGGATCTGAGACCTTCCTAGACCAGGACCAACAGAATCCCCTCCATCAGTACCAGCGTGAGGCTGGGAAACAGATGCCCAGTGAGACAGAAAAGAAGAGGAAGAAAATATAGCTCAGTAGCACTTTCCCTAGAGATGCCTTTGTTTAAAACTTTACTTGGTTCACAGTCTTCGCTACTTTCTTCCCATTCGGAAACCCTGTAGGTTCATCGCTCTCGTGCAGCACAAGGAAGAGGAATATGTCTGTCAGATCCCAACCCAGATAAAGTCTCCAAACCAGAAAATGAAGATATGGGAGAATTAGCCTGGAACTGAAGACAGAAAATATAAAAGCCAAACCAGGATGACAGTCAAAACCAACCTGCCCTGTGAGAGAGGCACAGAGCAAGAGGGGGCTGTGCGGAGAGAAACACAGTGTCTGAGAGAAGGAGCAAGAACTGAGGGAAGGAAGTTAGGGGAAGGAGAGCTTCCTGGAAGGACTCAGGTGATAACGAGAAGGACACACCTGGGAGAAAGGCCATCCCAGAGAAAAGGACAGAAATTGTAATGGAACAGGGGCTGAGGAAAGAGATGCCGAGTCCTGTGTCCTTCTCTTTGTAAAAGACAAACTATTCTTCATGGGGCAGCATCACCTCCAACTTCCTTGGGAAAACAAGATTCTTTTCATGCCTTGCACCAGGGCCTAGGATCAAATTTTGGAGACCCCAGGGCAGCGAAGGCCTGGACAGTGATGGGGAGCATCACATCACCAGGCCAAGATTCCCAATATTAGACTTCAAGGTGAAAATGTGCCCTGCCCCTCCTGAGGACAATGAAAGGAATCACCTTCAGCAGAGGGAAGTTGGCCAGAAGGCTGGGGTCAATCTCTTCCACATAGTAGAAAAGTTCAACCAGGTAAATGTCAGCCCTGCTCAACTTGTTGCCAACCAGGTAGTCTTGTCCGTGGCTCTTCAACACCTGGTGAATTTGAGGGATCAGATTAGGAACACAAGCACGCTCGGGCTGGGTCCCCCTGCCCCTGCCCAGCTCTCTCCAGCCCGACTTTCCCATCTCTACTGCGTCACTGGGCGGTGTGGAGCATTGGACCACATTCACCGCCCCTGATTCAGTGAGACAGACAGAAGTGGGTCTCTGCTGTCCTTTCCTCACTTCTGAGCTGAAGCCCAGGCTACCATATCCTTTTCCCATCCCCACACCACTGGGGCTCCCTTACATGCGTCTTCTGCTGGCCCGGGTCTCAGCACCAGCTGCACCGTGTTTCTGCTACGTGCCCTGAAGTCCCAGCAGCTCTGAGAATTCAGGACACGACTCTCCATGCTGCTGCAGTGCAATCGTGCATCCTTCCCCACCTCCCTGCCCCGTCTCTCTCTCATTTGGGCAAAGGCTCCATCTTCATGACATCCTCCTTCAATCCTGAGCAGACTATTTCAGAGTCTACATTTCTCTTCTGTCTGTTCTCTTCATTTCCTGGTCTAGCTCTCTGGGACCTGAAATAAATCTGTGTCAACTTGAACTCACCATCTCCTTTACAAAATCAGCTCTGACTCCTAACTTGCACTATGTTAAGATCTGCATGCTGAAGTGTCTAGGGGTGAACTGCACTGATGATTGACACTCATTTTGTAATACATTAGAAGGTAATATGTTTGACTGCTAGAGAGAGGGATCGAGAGAGAGAAATCTATATAATGCAAACAATGAAAGGCGAATTTTATGTCCTCCTGGTGGATGCATATGTGTTCATTGTATATTTATTTCAACTTTTTTGAGTGTATGAAATTTTTCATAATAAAATGTTGAAGAAATATGTAGTACTTATTAAAATATTCCAGCAATATGGAAATCGCAAAGTATAAAGAGAAAAAACACACATAGCACCACCAACTAATGATAATAACATTTTGGCAAATATCCTCTCAGATTATGTTTACATATAGAAGGTTAGGTAATTTTTGACAAAGAATATAATAACATCGACACCTATTTTGTAAAATACATTTTTTTAATTTATGTTATCATGGGGCCCTTTGATTTCAAAGTATAAGTATATCGAACTGAGACGAAAGAGTTTGTCATTATGTGAAGTTTCCCTAAACTGTCAGCACTACAAGGACCAGGAAGGTGTATTTTTTGGATTACATTAAATTCTTCACTCATTAATATGGATGGACACACAAGCAATGAATTAATATTTGTAGAATAAATAAAAAAAAGAATGCTTTATAATTCTTTGTAAAGATGAAGGTGTCAGCACTAAACCTTTTATTTATATGGAAGACTCCTGTATCTCTTACAATCATTATTTTGGTTTATAATTTTTATTTAGCATGCTTTCAGGTAGTTTTGATCTTGATATGTTCTCCTACCTTCAAAGAGAAACATTAACTAAGATATGCATTATGTACAGTGATAGAACTTTATTGCCTTAGTTTGGCACTACTTTCCTTAAAAGTCTGAGAGCCATGTCCATAAAACACGTAGACTCTTTGTTACTTAACATGTTTTCATCTGTCTCTTCCTCTCCAACCTGCTGCCACATCTCTGTTTAGATACATCTCACCCATCCCCGAAACACTACCATAATCTCTGGATGGGCAGCTGGCCTCCGGTCTCCCCCCACATGTCGCCAGAATATTTGCCGATGAATTGCTTTCATCGTATTCCCCGTGGATGAAAAGCACCTGCTCCATGTTCTGTAGGACCTACTCCAATTGCTAGTGTGCCTCTCAGCCTTCCACAGCTCACACTCTCTGACCACGAATTCCATCCAATGGAGAATTCTAATTGGGGCCTAGTAAACTGAAACTTTGCTGAAAGGTTGTAACTTGAGTATAACAGGTACATAGCCTCCTGACTGCTGATTTTTTAAAAGCCTAGAGAGTCAGGGTGCTACATTAGTACTCAGGAGTGCTCACGGGAAGGGAAGAGCAAAGCCTCAAGAACGCCCAGGAACGATTTTTCTTTGTGCGCTAATCTCAGTGCCCCCAAATGCTGAATAGCCCACTTACTTTTTCAAAGGCAGGGAAATAACGGGTGGTTACTTTCTCTTTGATCAAGGCGGTCTTGGCATCTATCTCGTTGGGCGGGCATAGTATCAAAGTCAGGATCATTTCATTCAAATCTGCCATGCCTTCTGTATACATATCAATCCTGAAAGACAAAAACGACCAAATCGTTGAACATCTCCTGCCTTAGATGTTATAGTTTAAAAATGTGAAAGAATGGGGTTCTTTTGTATCCTTCCTTTCCTCAGCCTTATCCTCGTAAAGGCCTGAGCACACGGAGTCATGATCCACCAGCCTCCTGGCTTCACAGTTCCTCAGGGTTTGGAAACCTCTGTCATTCTCTGTGCAATATCCGTGAGCTGCATCCTCTTCTACAATCCCACTTGCTTAACTCCACACCAAGTGGAACTCTCATCCTCATAGCTGTCTGCTGTACTGGACCTCAGTCTATACTTCGACGGCCCAGGTTGCTGCCAGCCGTTATCCCCCCGACACAGCCCTGCCCATTCATGGAAGGTTCTGTATGGTTCCTCAAAATTGTTGATGAAAGAACAGAAAAAGTATCGTACAGGGCTCTCTCCTTTATGTCTTTCCCATAGAGGTTGTATTTGGCGGCGATGTAGTTGAGAATGGCTCTGGACTGTACCAGCTTCATCCCATCAATTTCGACCATGGGCACTTGCTGGAATATCAAACCGCTATCTTTTGAAAGAAGAAAACAAAAAGTAGAGTGAAATGTCTTATGCAGCACACTATTAGGATTAAAAAATATTTGTTAAAATGACTGGAAATATACAATGAAACTAAAATGACTTGGTGACACTTTGGTAGAATGGCATTTGGTTTTTAGCTTTTTATAGTTCTTCCTTTTCCTATCAGTCTGCCTTTTACTTTTTGACCTATTATTTCATTTATCTTTTTATATCCCATCAGATACATGTAGGTCTCTTGTAATTTTGTGCCAACTTGCCTCATGGATAATACATAAGAAGTTGGGGAGAGTCTACAACAGGGCTGCCAGCCACCTGGCATTTAAATGGGAAGTTCCCAAAGGAACTTTCACAGTATTCCTGGCATACAAGCAAGTTTAGATGGAGATTTTTACATAGGGATCCCTTTCCCTGATCTTCACCATCTGCAATATTGCTAGTATATCATCTTGCAGTAAAGTAAGAGATAATTCAAGGCAACTGCTGGGCCTATTTCTGTTCTTGTTGCTCTGATGCATGTGTTTGAGTGTCCTTGGTAGGCAGGCTGTGGGGGTCCTGAAATGATATAGCTCACTCATGATGCAGAAAGTCAGGAGAGAGCAGGAGGTAGCATTCCGGGAGACCAGGGACGGTTCTCTTAGCAAGTACTCAGAGAGGTCAAGCCCATCCTAGCTCTGAGCAAGTTATAGATCTGCTCAGGGAGCCCCACCCCTTACAATGAACTTCATTCCTCCCTTTCCAGCCCCCACCTTCCCAACACACACACACACACACACACACACACACACACACACACACACTGCCTGGTGTCAAAACTCAACTGTGATGTCTACTAGATTAGTGGAACTTAAATATTTGGTCTTACCTTTTTTTAACTTTTCAAAGTCTTCTCGAGTTTCTATAAATTTCTCTTCAAACTGGAAAGCAGAAACAGTAAGGGAGTTCTTGTTATTTCATTCCATGGCATTATGGTACTTTTAATTTTGAGTGATCCTCTGATATATAATATGGAGGAGGTAAGATTTCTGACTTTCGCACACTACATACAAGAGTGTGATCATGGCCTTTTGGAAATTTGGATTAGAGCCTTCAAGGAAAGAACATGGGCTGTAGCCCATAACCACTCATATCTGGAGGTTCAGTTCATCCCACCTGCTTTCATATCTGACAATGATTAGATCACGATTTGGGAGGGGGTGTTATTGAAGGGAATGGACTGGAAAGTTCTTCTAGTTGTGGAGTTTTAGTATCTCATGAAAGCCCTCTCTCCACATGAGACAGAACAGGGCATTGTGTGTCCCCCAGCAAGGGGTATGCCATGAGGCCCATGACCATCTGAGATGCTGCCACCAGGGACCTCTGCTGTCATTGACATCGCTGCATTTCATTTTCCATTTTAAACTGGGTGCTTTATGGTAAAAGTTTTGGAATTTCGGGTTTCTAACTTGCTCAGTGGAATAGTCTGTTGTGTGGATTTACATGATTCCATAGGGTGAGACCATATAGACAGTGAATTGTGTGAGCAGCAGCAATTTATGAAACTCCCAGTTCAAGCCAAAGATAAGGGATGCTAGGTGGTCATCACGGGAGGGTAGCAAAGGTAGGATGGTTTTGGCTCATGTGCGGGAGGCCGATGGGATCGTGGGGATCGGCCTTTGGGCACAGAGAACCCAGAAGTTCTGTCCGAGAGCCTGACCAAGAGTCGACTAAGATGGCGTAATGGAAGCCCGGGATGCTCTCGGCATCGCCCCCTACTCACTCTCTCGTACTGAATCCATCTGACCTTCAAAACTGAAGTCTGGACTACAGTGGAAACTTTGAGTTATTGGTTTATAGAGAAAAAAACAACCTGGCATGGCATGATTTGTATTTTTTGTGTTCTTGTTGCTTCACGAAATTAAGAAAGGGCTGGGCTAAAGTCCCCATACCTTCATGTAGCAATCAAGAAAGTGTAACCCAAGCCTTAGGTAGGCATGTTATCATGAGGCTGAGAGGAGCGAACTAGAAGCTCCTGTCACATGACGCCACCTCACCTGAAACCCTCCCTTACCGCTCTAACCTGAGGGACCAGATCTCCTGAGTTTATCTATGACTCCCTCCCCTGAAAACTCTCACAGAGTTGCTGGGTTCTTGTTATCTGGACTGAGAAGTGTTTTTCTCATGGACACCTCTGGAGGGCAGCACTCAGCAGAGTCCCATGGATATCGACCATGGGGAATATAGTATTTCGACACTGTAAATGCTGGGGGGTCCTAGATACTCCCACCCTTCCTTTTATTCACCCTTTTACTTGTCTGCATCCTCACTAGAATGTTAACTTTCTCAGGGCAAGGACCTTGTCTGTCTAGTTCATTTGTGTATCCTCAAGACCCAGAACAGAACCTGGCCCTAAAATCATTGCTGAGTGGGTGCATTAAATCTTTAACAGGCAGTTTCTTCCAATCTGTCCCTCCCCATATTTCTGATTTATGTTCAACTTTAATTACATTTATTTTCTAATTTTTATATTTTGTCTTTTTATTATGGAAATTTCTAGCATGCATAAAAATAAGCAGAAAGTGGTCATCTTTACACTCATCACCCAACTTCATTAATTATCAGCTCTAGCTAATCTTGTGTCATCTATACACCCACCTACTCTTGCACTCATAATAATTTGAAGCAAATTCTAGATATCATATATTTCATCTTTAAATACTTCAATCTTTACCTCTAAAACATAAGAACTTTTTAAAATAACCACAATACATGATCACACCTAAAAAGTCAATAATAATTCTTTAATATTATCTAATAATCAGTGTTTATGTTTCTAATATTGCATAAATGTTACAAATGATATTATATGGTTCATTCAAATTCAAATAAGGCTCATACATTGTGATTAGTTTCTTCAAGTGATTTTAAATGTTTATGTTCTTTGATGAGAAGAATTTTAATAATATTTTACGTCTCTTAATAACTGATAGTTTTCATCTCTTAATAACTGATAGTTTTTGTTTTATCTCTTAATAACTGATAGTTTTTGTTTTAATGCGAAACTCTTGACTGGTCATTAGTAAGAAATGTTTCTTAGATTAGTGAGAAAATACTTAGATACAGTCAATTTTAGATCCAACTTAAGATGACAGAGCTCAGAACTGACCTCTACTCCTGCAGCAGCCAAGAGCCACCGGATGGACTCCATTCGTCCTCGTGCATTTAAGTAGTGAAGCTTGGGTTTCCACGCCATGATGTAGTCTCCTGGTTTCTCTAAACCTACAGAAAGGAAGAAACCACAAAAGCAAAAATGTACATATGACATGTGATCGAACAGCACCTAAATGCTCAAGTCTACCTTCTTGCGACAGAGTTGGAAGAGTTCCTAGCAGGCATTCCCTGGCTTAAATTCTTACCCATCAGCAGCTAACCCTGGAAAATTGCTTCAAACCACTAAAAAAGAGCAGGGTTGGAACTCACCCAGGTGCAAGTTTCTTCATGAAATTAAGAAAGGCCTGGGCTAAAATCCCTATGCATTCATGAAACAATCAAGAAAGTATACTCCCAGGCTTAGGTAAACACGTTATTATGGATCTGAAGAGAGCGAAAATGTTTTCGATATCCATGTTGTTGCTGTGAGATGCAGTAGTCTAAGCTTTAGAAAGTAAAGAATGTTTTGGAAACATACTTCATAAACTCACCTGTCTTGTAAATGGAGATTCTGTTTATTGTACTTACTTATCATGGGAAATGGAGAGGCTATGACTCAGCAGAATGAAAAGGAGGATGAAATCTGTACTAATATGTGAAATGTGTTTGTTATGGACTGGAATTCACAGAGCTTAGTGACTCAAACCCTCACGCGAAGCTCCCTTACCCATTCACTGAGGATCTAGTTACAAAGGGAAATACTTTTTATCATATATAATATTTCCTCATAACACTCCTCCTTATAAGCCACTTTTTTCACCTTCCAAATAGGAGGTACTCGATGTCCTGATTGAGAGCGGGGCAAAGGTTGCCACGAAACTTTGCCTCATCAACAGAGAATGAGAACTAGTGAGATTCAACAATTTGCCAGAGGTCACACACATTTGTTCTGATTTACACTCAAAATCTAACAAGTGTGTCTACCCCCTACAATGACCCTGGGAAAGAGCTTCTAACATCCTGTTTTAAAGATGAGAAAACTGAAGTTCAAAGAGACAAAGTACCTCTTCTATGCTCTTATGTTTTGCAAGTGTTAGATTTCAGGTCTGGGCCCTTTTCACTCCACCATGTAACACTTTGGCATGCTCTGTGCTTCTCTCTGAGAACTTAGTTTATTTTTCCCATTTGGAATCCATTAGCCAACTAATGGTTAAAGGGGAGGGATAGAGGGAAACACTGAGTTCACAGTTCCTTTCTGTTAGCTGATATTTAGGAGCTTGATAAGAAAAATTAATAAAAGCACGCTTTGCTTTACGCTGACATTCTTAAAAACTGTGAGTAACTTGAGAACTAGCACAGCTAGATTTTAGAAAGTAAGCTTATATTCCTTGAAAGGAATATATCCCATGATAATTCCAGTAGTAAACCAGAAGAGTGATGTCTCTGGGGCTGGTCCCATTACGGCGTTTCTTAGCAGAGAGTTGGGAGACAGATACAAACCCAACTCCTTTGCTTATGAGGCACGTAAACTTGGTCAGGTTGTTTAATCTCTGCATCCCAATTTTCTCTTCTAAACTTAAAGATAGGTGTATGTACTTTTGAGAGCTATTGAGAACGTTAACTGAGGTGATGTTTAAAACCCATAATGAGAATCAGCAATTGCAAGTCTCCTCCCGTTCCCAGTTCCTGGGAGATGGGTGAGTCTCTGAACACATCGAGTAGCACGTGTGTCTTCTTTCTTCTGTCTTTCTGTCAGTCTATCTGTCTTTCTGTCTACGTATCTATCATCTATCTCTTGACTCGGCACGAATAAAACTTTACATATGTATAGACTTTTTTTTACATAAATCATATAACAGCTCTTTTGACTTAGCGTGGGTGGCAAGAGTAGTTATATTCAGCTTGGTTCACCTGGATTGCAGAGGTTTTCCGTGAAGGTTCAGCAAGGTCAGGCACATCATTAAACACAGCCTTTTGAAGTCTCAAGACTACAGCAGTTCCTGGCTCTGCTCTGACCTTGCACTCCATGAGCCTTTCTCTTCAGCAACACTCCCCTACATACACACACCATTTGCTCCTTGACCCTTGCACTCTGGAATCTTCCCTTTCCAAGAGTCCTTTACCATGCAAATGAGAGATCCTCTGTTTCTGTCTCCTGCGATTCACTGCACTAGTGCAGTCTCATGTCAACACCGATGGAAGTGATCACTTCTCTCAACATCATGCTCCTTACCGTGAAATGCAAACATTTCACAGCTCCCTCTTCGACACCTTGTTTCTGGTTTACATGTAATATATTTCCTTCTATTAAAACTTTTCCGTCCAAGCTTCTCAACTAATACTCCTTGAGCAGTTTCATGTACTACGAAATGATAGCTGGCTGGGAACAGGATACAAGACTAATTTGGTCTCTGCTCTAAAGGGGTTTCGATCTAGTCAAAAAGACCGGTTTGTAGACAACTGACAGTGCACAAAGAGCCCAGCAGTGACTTTGTGTTAATTGGTTCCAACCCAAGAATTATGATTCTCTTAGTCAGCATTTGAGCAAGATGAGAAGGCTGGCAAGCCGAGAAGCTGAACAGGCAGTGTTGGCTCTTACATTCTGATTTGAATGACTTTTACATTCTAGCTAGGTGAATTTCTGTTCTTTTTAAAAACTAATTATATGTTCCCATGATCTAGTTTTCCCACCAAGACTTTCTGAGTTTGGGAGTTTTGAGAAGTTGTATAATCCAGTGGTTGTACCCCCCACCCCAGAAGACATTTGGTAATGTCTGGAGACATTTTTGATTGTCCAAGTAGGCGGAGGGTGCTACATCTGTTGGTAGAGACCAGAGATTCCTCTGACAAGGAGTGGGGCTATGCCTTCGATGTGCATCTGAATGCTATTTATCTGCCCTTAGTCATGCTGCATGTTATCCAGCTTTTTTCATCAACCATGGTATCCTAACAGACACAATTTTTTAAATATTTAGTTGGAAATACCTTATGGTTGATTGCAGTTGGCTATTAGATCTATGCAATCTTTCCAGGACAAAGTCGTTTTGAAAAATGCAGTAAATCTTCTCTATCTATTTGCATCTCTTATTCAACTCTAGACTGTAAATAGCACTAAAGTGGAACTTTACCTCACTCTGTGTTCTTTCTACAAGTGCAGACTGGAATGAAGAGAAAAAGTGAGAATATTAACCTCGACTGCATTAACAGTATTGATAAAGTGATGATTTCTTGTAAAACTTGTAAATGAACGATCACTGTAAATATCTTAAAGGTGTAAAGTTTGCAAATTTAGAGAAATACGTATGTTAACAGTACTGTCAAATACATTCCTTCAAAATGCATTAGATGTATATTTCTACAACATAACAGAAACTTTTTAACCAACAAAAAAGAACAATGAACAGGACAGCTCCCTACAACAAAGAATTACCCTGCCCAAAATGCCAATAGTACCAAGTAGAGAAATCTGCTCCAGCATTTACTAGACTTGCCTACCATGAGTTGGTTGAACCCTAGAGAGAGAGCAGGACTTGCCAGGTAGCTAATCGCAGCAAAGACTGAGTACAATCTAGTTCTGCTGACAGTCAGACTAATCTCATCCTGTTATAATAAATTTTTATTTTGAATTTTCACAACCTTACAGTATCACCATGCAACCTTACAGTATAACTGTTGTGTGTTGGCTACTTCAACAGAGAAAGTGACTTTAGTATAATCATCTATATGCTCTCCCTCTTGCACTGGTCATACTCTCAGATTGTCTAAAATGATATCATTCTTTTTTCTCCCATATTATTATTTTTTTCTCATATCTAAATGCTTATGCCCTAGTTTTCTAAAGTCTTCATTTTTACCTTTCTGTAAAGATGTATTCAATGGCCATTGAATAAACAACTCTTGAACTGTCCCTTAAGCACACCAAGAAGGCACTATGTGAGTATAAAGCAGACATTTTCTTGTGCTAAGGATACATTTTAAAATATTTTTTGGTGCCTTAGATGTGAGGCTTTGAGGCAATGTATAAAGGCTTATAAAATCAGTACTTACCTTTTTAAAGTCTGTCTCCCACTTGGCTCAGCAACTGAGTGGCAACCTCTTATGTGCGTATCGGCTGTTTTTACAGTGGAATAACTCCTGCTCTCTGAAAGGAGTGGCTTCCAGATAGAGAAAAGCCACTCCCCCAAAGATCAGAGTTCATGGATACCATGCTAGATTAGAAGGAAAATGAAAAGTCATCCTATCATGAAATAACTGGTTAATGTGTTCCTTTTCAAGGTCGATAAATAAAAGATTAAACAAAAAATTTTAGATTGTTGAACTCTCTCTACCAGTCAGTGAGATACGGCTTTTGAAAAAACTGTGAGGTTTTCATGAATTGGATGCAAAGATTAAAGCAGATGAGAAACCTGTACTGTGAGCAGAGCAGGGAGCTGATATTCAGTAAAAGGCAAGCTGATCTCTGGAATACCTTTTAGGACACACTTATGCTAAAAAATTGTTTATCGTTTATCTGAAATTCATATTTAATTGGGTGTCCTGTATTTCCACTAATAAATTTGGCAACTCAATCAGTATACTTCCTCCTCTCTGCCACATTCAAATCAGCCTTCCTAGCCTTTGGGCCTTAGCATGTGCTATTTGTTCTGTCTGGAATACTCTCCTTTAAGCTACTACTATATTTCCCCTATTATGTCTTTCCTTTCCTTACATTATTTTGACATTATATCCTTAATATCAGTTTCCCCACAGTCTGTGATATCCTGGGGGTAAGACCTTCATCTTGTTTTCGGTCACAGCTCCTACGATTGGCACATAGTAGGAGCTCAATAAATAACATAGTTTTTAAAAATTATTAAGCGGAAAATTTCTGGCAAATACAAATATAGAAAGAAGAATAGTAGAAAGTAAAGAAAACCCCCATGTACTTATCCCTGTGTTTCAGCGATCGCCAACCATCTTTTTTCATCTACACCCTAACATGGGTGGTATGGTGGCCTCCTAAAAATATAGGTCAACATCCAAAACCCTGGAACCCGTTAACGTGACCATATTTGGAAAAAGGGTCTTTGCAGAGATAAGTAAGCAAAGGAACTTGACATCATCCAGGATTATCCGGGTGGGCCCTAAAGCCAATGAGAAGTGTCTTTACATCAGAAGAGAAGACACAGACAAGCAGAGGGTGAGGTGATATGAAGATGGAGGCAGAGGGTGGAGTGATGTGACCATGAGCCAAGGAAAGCAAGGAATGTAAAAAGCCACCAAAAGCTGGAAGAGGCAAGAAAGAGTTCTCCCCTAGAGCTTCTGGAAGAAGTACAGCCCAGCCAACTCCTTGACTTTGAACTGGCCTTCAAAAGTGTGAGAGAAGACGCCCTGTTGTTTTAAGCCACTCAGTTTGTAGTAATTTGATATAGCAACCGCCAGAAACTAATATATGCTTCCACCTATGGCTCTCACAATCATGGGATTATTTGGAAGAAAATCCTAGATAACCTATCACTACAGCTATCAAAAAGTTAGCATAGTAATTTTTAACAGGTAAAGACTTTTTTGAAAAATAAATAGTAATATTCTCCAATCATACTAAAATTTAGAATTCCTTAATTTCATCACATACTCAGCATTCTAACTTCACCCATTGTCTCATGAAAGTTTCTTTGGGTTTTTTGCATCAGAATCCAAGCAAGGTCCATGCATTGCATTTGAGTAATGAATAAATATATTTTGTAGACATGGGTGAATTAATACAAATGCCAGGCAGATGAAAGTGTGTGTGGAATTCGGAAGAATTCCCGACCCCAGACTCGAACACATAAGTCATCACTAAGTTCATGGAGTTGTATATGGTGTTATTACCGTTTGTGATGAGGCAGTGGGGATGCAGCAGGACCACACCAGCACACCGAGAACTCACAGGATAGTGGAGGAGGCACAGTGGCTTTGAGCTTTACTAGTGGTTTACAGGGCTCTCTGGGAGGCACAGAAGAGAGTCCGACTCTCCCTGGGACGCAAGGAGGTGAGGAGCTGAGAGTGGCCAGGTGGGAAGGAACAGGCAGGCCTAGTCAATGTGCCCAAGAGGAAGGCAGGCGGCCCCAGGGGTGTGATTGGGCTGGAGCTCTGGACTGAGGAGGGCTGTGAGGAGGCATGCTGCAGGCATGTGAGTCGCTAAAGGAGTTAAAGAAGGTAGTGATACTTGGATTTGCACTTTAGGAAAACCACTCTGGTTGACAATAGAGAACAAACTAGAGCAAAGTGCAGCTGCAGTTAGGAAGACCCACTGGGAAGTTACTGGGGTGGTGGAGGCGAAGAATCATGAGGCCTGACCTCAGGCAGTGGAAGAGGATGGGATAAGAGAGACATGCATGGCAATTGGGACTTAAGCTGCCAAGGCTTGTGCCTCATTCAATGGAAAGGCAAAGAGAGACAGTCAAAAATGAGTCCTGAGTCTATAGCCACACCACCCTGAGGAAGCCCAATCCCGTCTGATCTCGGAAGCTAAGCAGGGTTGGGCCTGGTTGGTACTTGGATGGGAGACCACCTAGGAAGACTAGGTGCTGTAGGAGTAAAAAATAAAATAAAATAAAAAAGGGATTGTAAGCTGACAAGGTCCTTGCAATCTGTGAGGTCAACAAAGGGTTGCCTTGCCTGAAAATGAAAAAAGAAAGAAAAGAAGAAAGGAAGAAAGAGAATGAGTCCTAGTGGCTGTTTGGACACCCATTCTGCCCAGGTTGCCCTGCTCCAGGGGAGGAATGGAGAGAAGGAAGAAGAGGAACCTGAGAAAGAGGAGACACCAAGTTCGGTTTCTGAGAAGCTGCCTTGGAGGGAACTGAGGAACCAGAAGGTGGAGATGAGCTGTGGAGATGAGCTGTGGCCTGTCAGAGGCAAAAACCTGGAGATTCTGCGCTGATCTGGAATGAGGTAACCTGGTCAGGAAGAAGGAGAAACAGGGCCAAAGCTGTGTGCCCAGCTCTGAGCTGGTTTCTCTCAGTTCAGCCCCCTGAGAGAGGAAGCACTGAGGGTCTCCTGGAAGGAGAAGGGAAGATACTGCAATACGCTTCTATCTCACTCATGAGATGAGGCAAGTTCCCGTCAACTTGGCCAACTCTGGTCACTGAAGCCAGTCCCAGGGAAGGCAGCACACATCCTTGTTTCTTACGACATCATCCCTGCCCACTTCTCCCCAAGGCAGGCAAAGGGCCGGCACTCCCTTATGGCCAGCCTGAAGAATTTGATGAAATTGGCAACCAAACTCCAGGGGCCAGTGTCCAGGAAGAGTTCTCTACCCACACCTTTCTCTTGGGCACGTGACCCGGTTACATCTGCCTTCTGGATACGTTCACCTGGCTGCCCCTTGGGCAACTCAAACTGACCAAATCCCAAGCAGAAATCAGGTTTCGAATCTCAGATTGATGCTGCTGATCCATACTGTTGCCCAGGCTAGAAGACTGCCATCATCCTTGAGTCCACTCTCACCCTACGAATCTTCTATTTCCTTTCCACTCTCTCACCAATCTAGCTGCTTCTCTCTGCATAGTGGTCACACAGACCAGGGCTGGGTCAGAGCCTGGTTTTGTATCGGTGAGGTAGTTTACAAGCCCAGCCTTTAAAGCCAGGCTGTCTCTGGCACTTGATACTGTGTAGCTTGAGGTGAGCTACTTCCTTTTTTTGTGCTTTAGTTTCCCCACCTATAAAGTAGGACGATGATATCTACCTCATAAGTATGTTGTGAGGGTTGAATGTAAAGTGCTTAGGTCAAGGCCGGGAAGTAAGAAAACACTGTACGTACGTCTTGATCATTACATTTTTGCCCTTATCACAGGGCTTCCTAAATGTCACCTTTTTTACTCCATTCCATCGTAGGTTATATGTGGGAAAATATGAAAGTACGTACATTTTGATGATTAATAATGGTTATCTTTGGGTTGTGGAATTAGGGGTTGTGTGTGTGAGCGTGTGTGTGCACATTTTGTCTTTTTCACAAGTTAAGCCTATACTGTTTGAAATTTAGAAAAAGGTAATGCAATATTTTAGATAGGCAATCAATAAAAAGAATTAGAATACTCAATTATTTTTACACTATGATTATGGTTATGAGGGTTTATATGTACACAGGCAAAGATAGAAAGGAACACAACAAGAAAAATAATGTGCATTGGATTTGCAAGATTGTGGGTTAATAAGCTTTCTTTTAAAACATATCGAAATTTTAGCATAGTATCATTTCTTAATAAATTAGATTAATTAAAATCAGGAGAACAGACATAAAACAAAATAGAACTTCCTCTATAAAACAGAAGGAGGGAGAGATAAAAAGAAGAAAGGATGCAAGACTTACTTTAACTTGACACAGATTTGCATAGCCTAACAGTGCCCAGCATTAAGCGATAAGGGCACAGCATTGCTTTATATCTCACTGTTTAGTGCTTAGAAGAAGCTACATTAGCATGGCCTTGCCTGGCATAGGCTTTAACTTTGCTTTACCTTGTATTAGCTTTGTATCTACTTGTACCACATCAATTACTGTACCTGTACATGAAGTATGCGGGCCTTTGAGTTTAGGCTCAAAACCCAGGCTCAACCACTTATTAAGTATGTGAACTTGGAGATTTCCTTAACATCTCTGAGCCTAATTCTTCATTAGTAATTTGAAGATAGTAATACTTACCTCACTAGGTTACTGTAAGGTTAAAATGAGATGATACGGGTAAGACAGTTGACATATAATTACTGGAAATGGTCCTTATCATTATATCATCATCACCATCATCATCATTATCATCATCATCATATGGGTGCAGTTTGTATGGACAGAGAATCATATATAAACTAAATTTTCTGAACACCCAGGGTCTCACTCTCTCAGTCTCTCTTACTCTCTGTCTCTTAGAGGAGACCATACTCTGTCTATTGAGCATTATTCTTTTTCTAATAAAACTTTCCTTGTGTCTCTAACTCTGGCATGGCATGCACTTGAATTTTTTTCTGTGCTCAGTCAAGAACCCTCTCTCTCAGCACGAGACTTCAGCTTCCAATGCAAGGGGATTCACCCTGTCCTGCACCAGTGCCATCATCATCCTCACTCTCCAGATGAGAAATCTGGGGCTTAGAAAGTTTAAACAGTTTTCCCAAGGCCAGAGCTAGAAAAGATATTGGGAATTTGAGCCTGCTCTTGAATATATTAATATTTCTCCCTATTTTAGTAAAAGAAGATAAGAGATAGGCTCTAAATGGTCATCCATGGGCCACATCTCTCCCAGTCTTTCATTTGACTTCCCAATATTTTTAAAGCATTGAAGCCAACACTGAAAATGGAGACATTTCAAATAAACATCCAGATAGCTAGCTCCTTTAGTAAAACTTCAAGAAAACTAGGGAAATTGGGAATGACAAACTTTCTGAGTGAAGGCACTTCTAACCCCTGGCCCGCTTCATTCATTGGCCCATATGCCAATACTCTAGGTGTTTGGCTTTGCAATCCGGGATCTACCAGGGAGTTCTTAGAGTTCATTTATTATCATTTAATTATCCCTACACTTTTCCTTTATAAGCAGAGTAATCGATTTTTTTTTTCAGTCTCAGTTTTCTATGAACCCACCCTCCTTTATTTTAAAATGAATTAGACATCCACCTCATTATTCTATGTAGTCACACCTCATTTCTAACCAGCAGCAAAGTCAGTTCTTACCTGTAGGATCAGGGAAGCAAATCTAAGTTCCAGCCCGAGGTAGGCCATCACATCTCCTCTCCTGCAAATCCTTCAGAACAAGAATCACCAGGGGAGCCCATAAAAGCACAGATTCCGGAGCCCCTTTAAAGAAAGATTTTGAATTAGTCCTTCGAGGTGGAGCCCAAGAAGTTGCACTTTTATCCAGTCATTCCACTTTTCGGTATGTACTCAAAAGAATAGAAAACAGAATCTTGGAAGAGATACTGGTATACCCATGCTCATAGCAGCATTTATTCACAATAGCCAAAAGGTGGGAGCAAGTCAAGTGTTTGTCTATAGATAAATGGACAAAGTGGGTACATACATACAATGGAATATTATTCCGGAAGGAAAGAAACCCTAACACAAACTGCAGGATATTATGCCAATTTAAATAAGCCAGTCACAAAAAGAACAAGTACTGTATAATTTGACTACTTATATGAGGTACCAGGATCAGTCGAACTCATACAGATAGAAACTTCAAGGTGATTGCTGGGGGCCAGGGAAGAGGAAGGAACAGGTTGTTTTTAAATGGGGACAGAGTTTCAGTTGGGGAAAAATGGAAAGAGTTCTGGAGGTGGATGGTGGTGATGGTTGCATGACAATGTAAATGTGTCTAAACTCACTGCACTATGTACTGTAAAACTGTGAAAACTGTAAATTTTATGTTATGTGTATTTTACTACTATTAATAGTGATATTATTATTATTATTATATTTTACTACTATTAACAGTGATATTATCATTATTATTATTAATAATAATAATGAAGAATTTGCATCCTAACAAGCTTCCTGGGCACGCTGCTCTGTGGAATAGCCCTACTTTAAAGGATTCCACGAACCATAAAAACATTGGCGTTGTAGCCAAATTAGCTCTTAGGGATCCCAGTTTCCCTCTTGTCAACGAAGCGGGAAGTGGCCTTAGAATCACAGTGGTGCATGTTCCTGGGAATGTAGGAAGAAGTTGAGAGACCCAGGTTTTACTCCTGACTTTAACTCTTGGTAAAATGGGTTCTCAATTGCGCAGACCTCTTAACCTTCCTGAGTCTTCGTTTTCATGTTCATGAAGTGATAGTTTGGACTAGGTGATTCCTAAGTTTCCTTTGGGCTAGGTGAGCGTATAATTTGAATCTGAAAGTGATTCCAGGAGAAGACTAAGGTGGACTGATGGAACAACTATGTAGTATGACACAGTCCAGACCTTTCCCATTTAAGGAGGAAACAAATTCTTTTCTCTGGGAAAATTAGGTTCATTTGGGAAGGTTCTGAAAATTTGAGATCAATGTTTAGCAGGCCTGAAAACTGAAAGTGGTCACTGGAACCACTGATTCCAGTGTTTGGCAGTTTCTAGAAATGTAGAGAAGGAAAGATGCAAAATGACCGTGAAGGCTTTAAAATTACCATGAGGGAGACGTCTCTTAAGCAAACAATAGCCTGGTTTGATCACTTCTGCCTCAGTTTTAAAATCCAACTTGTGTTCTCATATTACAACAGGAACTAAAAATTCCAAGTTCATGTCAATAAACTGTTCTAAAGAGAACATTTATTTCAACATATCCTTCTTTCGCTTCAAGGTTCTACTTTGAAAACAAACCATATGAAACTCTTCAATAATCAAATTGACATCTCTGTGACAGCCTATACCCAGAGGCCTTTAAGTTGAGACCAACTAGCTGATCTCTCCCATATCAGAACTGAAACACTGTGGAGAAGAGCTCTGTTCGTCCTGAGAACAAAATGCTCGGAACTGTACAGAGAGTAAAAGAGACCTACCAGCATAAAAGAAATGAGCTGATAAAGACTAAGAATACAAACACATGGATAAAAATATCTGTGCTAACAAAAATAGAGCAAGCTGAAAACCCAAAAACCAAAACCAAAATCTTTATTGAGGAAAAATAAGCAGATGTAATTTTTGAATACAAGCTTCTCTTTCTTATTACTTTGAAATATTGTTTCCTTAACTGGAACCCAATCTCCGAGCTACACGTGCAACATTAATGGCTGATTAACTTGCTGCTAATTAGATTTTAAAGTCTAATTAAACTTTAGAAGCATGAAAGAAGATGACAACAGTGACTCCACCTTGTTGCCATAATCCTTGGCAAACAACCGACGTAGCCCGGATGTTCTTTTTTTCCTCCCTTTTTCCATTTTAAAGGCCTCTGCACCTAATCCCTGGATGGGACACTTTTCTGCTTTTGCTGCCAGAATCTGTGTTCTCAAATTGCAATTCAAGACCCTGAATAAATGCTTTTCTTGCCTTGCAGCCTTGCCTCTTTCTCTTGGACAACAGAAGCAACATACTTCATAAAACTGGCAGTTCTTTAACTTTTTGATTATTCAGCTATTAACAGATTTGCATACAACTTATATTATGAACCTAAAGATTAAACATATACATCAATTTCAGCTTCTTTTTCCCATTTAAAAAAAAAATACTACAGAAAAATTCAATGTCTTTTCTCACTGAGTTACCAATAGGTAAAAATCTTTTGAATAGAATGTGCCTTCTTGCCTCTGCTGACCTGCAGTAGTGTCAGCAGTAGTGGTTAAAAGGAGCAAACAAAGCAGGTGGAAATCAAGGGGGGGGAAATTTAGATGCATGGAATTTATAGTATCCCAAACATGTTTTAGTTAGAAATGCAATTTAGACCACCAAAATGAAAATTCACTGATTAATGATGGTTAGACACTGTTTCCTTTCAAACAAAATGTTGCTACGGCTACAAAAATAACAACCATATAATTACCGCATTTTGCTTAGAAGCATCTTGAGTAAAGGATCTCATTTTAAATTTGCAACTCAGGAACTGCCTGAGTCAGAGCAGAATTCGTGGAAGAACAGTAACTGGTGTTGTGTGAGGATGGCGCTGATTTGTATCATGTACACTGTTCATATCCAGTTCTCTGGAGTTAATATTGGAAAGGGTTATGAACCCAAAGACAACCAGACCAGGCCTGCCAGGGCTGCCCAAGGACCCAGTTATCAAATGATCACCAAGGGCAGCCAAGGATGTTGGGCAAGCAAATGTGTTCTGTGCCACGTGATATCTTTGTGGCTTTGAAAGTACAAATTCCCTTAGAAAAGGAGACAGAGGTTCAGAAAGATAAAACTTGCTTAGTCATCCAGCTGGCCAGATCCCAGAGTTTATGTTGTTTTCATTGCATGCCTCTCACTTGCAGTGCAAGAGAGAAAGCAAATCATGACATAGGGTTTGAAGAGAGCATGAACCAAAGCCAGCACCACTGGAAGCAAGTGAGGTTATCTTAAACATAAAGCAGGAAGAGGGGCAGTGGACAGGGCAGCCCCCTCTGGGGTAGGGTTACCAGATAAAATACAGGACATATGCAACATTAGGGACATACTTATACTAGAAAACTGTACATTGCTTAAGTGCAAATTTAACTGGTGTTTTATCTTTGCTTTTTGCTTAATCTAGTAACCCTACTCCTGAATGCCTTTTGTGTCTGATTTGTTTGGGTTGGAGCCAGAGCCTTGAGGTTGCCCTTAAAGTAAATGTTTAATGATGTCCATGATATAAACAGTAAGTTGAGGGTGAAAAGAGAGGCATTCTCACACCTGGGGAGCATGGTGTACTGAGTGGGGAGACAAGACTGCATTTGTTCGGAAAGATGAGTAATAATACAAGTTCATGTCAAAAACCTCAACCAACATACAGGTCACATGGGATCTTGTTAAAATGCAGATTCTGATTCAGCAGTTTTAAAGCAGGACCTGGGACTGCATTTCTAACACGCTCCCAGGGGCTGCTAACGCTGCTGTTCTGGGGCCACACTTGGAGACACGAGGACTGTCCCTCCTCATGGGTTGGGTGGACGTGTCTCTGGGCGTGTCATCTAATTCAATGAACTCCAGCATCTCTTCCAATCCCATGACTCTTCTGTCTGCTTGTTTCACACTTGACAGGATGCTTTATCATAAAGCCAATCTCTATGATGTCTTCTGGGAATAACAAATGCAACTAAATTACGGTTTTAAATTTGACAACAAAGTCTTGAAAGGAAAAACAATTGAATTAAAAAAATAATGGAATTTAAAACAACTGTCCCTTTGCAATTGTAAACAGGGGTGGAGAAGAGCAAGCATTTAGATTACTGGGAAATAGCAGTTACTTCTAGGTAATTACATCCCTGTGAATAAGTGATCTCAGTTAAAGTAGAACTTGGGAGTTCTCCACACACACCCTCTCACTGTACTGGTTTCCTTGTTATATACAGTCTAACAGCGATGTAATTTCTCCCCATCCCTTGACCCTCCTCTGCTATTGAAATAGACAGCAGGTACTCCAGGGCCAGGCGGATCTGCATGCAAACTTCCTTTCAACCACTTACTTGGTCTATGGTCTTGGAAAGTTGCTGAACTTCTCTGGGACTTACATTATAAGGTGGCTGTGAAGCTTAAGTAAGACGTAAAAACTGCCTAGCACAAAGCTAGACACAGAGCAGGCACTCAGACACAGTAGCTATGATGATTATTGTATCATCATAAATGGAAGAGGCTGTGGAAAGAGAATTTAAAAGCACTGAAGAGTGAAAATAAAAAGCGTGGGTGAGAAAGGTAAGTCAATTGCCTCCACATCTCCTGGAATGGCTACTGTCTCGGTAGTTAGAAGTCTGGCCAGAAAGCCAACCTGAGAGTGCCAGACAGGTCTTGGGGCATGCGTCCAGGAAGAATGGCCACTTAGATCCTCAACCTGAGGACTCCCTCAGTAATCCATCACCACTTCCAGGAAAGTGAAAGCAGATCACCCCTCTGGACCCTCCCTGATCCCTGGCCTGGTGGACTGGCTTGCTAGGATGTTCTCACCCAGCAGCTGTACCGAGCGAGGCGGAGTCTGCAGGACCGTATTCCTTAATGCTATGTGAGGCCATGCTGGCAAACAAGATGGAATAAGCTATCCCCAACCAGTGTCTGGATCTTGTTAAAGTCTTGCATTTTACAATTATTTGCTCTTAACTCTGGAAGAGGAAGGTGAACTGAGTAGGCCTGACCTCTCTCCATAGTCCTAGTTCTGTCTCTGGAAATCTAGGTCCTCTGGCTTCTCAGAGCCTTGCTTTATTCACCTGTACAAACTCAAATGACTTATGTTTCTTGGAAGGTGGTTGAAAAAAATTATCATATAACTGGCATAGAGCACCTAGAAGAGAGCAATCGCTATGCTGTGTTATTTCAACATGAAGGACCTTTGATCCCTGATATAGCTACACCTATTTCCTGAAACTTGAAATTCCTTTTTAGAAGGGACAAACTTTTTTTTTTTCTTTAACCACAATTAGATATGAGGTACAAAGTACAAATTGTGCAGAGAGAGGTTACGTAAATCTGAGAATAACAGTGAAGGGAAAGAGTGTTGTGGTTAGAGAAGCCAGAAAGAATGGATCCCAGTTAGCTTCTCAGACGAAGATGGCAGTATCTTGTAGGGTCATCCAGCCCAGGGGCTCTGTGTCAGCTCTACCGGTCCTGAAGCACATTGTGTAAAGTGTCTCTGGAGGTAGCAAGACAGGAGGGAACTTACTTCCATGAAAAGCACACCAGCCAGCCTTAAGAGGGAGTGACATTCTGCCACATGCTGCCACATGGATGAACCTGGAAACATGATGGTAAGTGAAATAAACCAGCCACAAAATGACAAATATTATATAATTCCACTTATACAAGGTAACTAGAATAGGCAAATTCATGGAGACAAAAAAATACAATAGTGTTACTAAGGGCTAGGGGGAGGAGAAATGAGGAGTTATTTAATGGGTTCGATTTGGGACGATGAAAAAATTCTGGAGATAAATAATGGTGATTACTGTACAACAATGTAAATGTGCTTAATGGCACGGAAATGTACACTTAAAATGGTTAAAAGGGTAATTTTTTTGTTATGCGTATTTTACCACAAGAAAATGCACACACAAGAGGCATATATACAACCCAAAGTTATGTTATTTTACAAGAAGAAAATAATTTCCAGGAGGATCAGAATGCTCCTGATAGTTGGTCAACACATCCTCAACCCTGGAGAAAACCTGTAGAAGAAGCTGTGATGAACACAGAATCCAAGTTAGAACAGTGGAGTGATGTCGAGAGCTGGCTTGACTCATGAAACTATAAACTCAGGGTCCCCCATCAGCACTCCTTAGGGCAATTTCCCAATCTTTCACAAACTGGTAGAGAGAAGAAATGGTAATATTTGCAAGCTCTGGGGGTAAACCACTGGGTGGCAGCTCCAGCTGCTCCAAGGGGTGAGATAATCAATACCTTGGCCCCACCTCCAACCCATCCAGGACACCCAGGTTGGGAAACTCTGTGCCAGGGGACCCAGAATATTCATGGTCAAGTGCTGAAACAGTCTACAAATTCCTACCCTTTGCACACTGCTGTATAAAACTGTTAATTAAATTACAGCTTACTTTTGCGTTAAATCACTTTTTCTTGAGATTATACCTCAAAGTCCTTAACTGATTTAGGGGCTTCTGAGATTTCCTTGGCAGGACCTTGAAAATCTGTTTTTGGTTAGCGAAGTCTGTGATGCTTTATTTCATTCACTATTGAGAGGGAGTGACAGGCTTAGGTAGGACAGCTCCTCACACAGGGCAATTCTTCCCACAGGAAGAGAAGGCTACAAGATGTTTACAATTTTATCATGGCATCGTGGGTTCAAGCCAGTTTTATTTCGGAGACATAAAATAGACTGTGACAGAAAGCAGATCAGTGCTTGCCTAGGTCTGAGGTGGGAACAGTGACAGACTGAAAAAAGGAAAACTTTTGGGGGCGATGGGAGCAGTCTAAGACTGGAGTGAAGTGATGTTTGCACAACCGTACGCACTTACTAAAAATCATCGAACGTCTCATAATATGTGAATAATACCTTAATAATGCTTGTTATTGAAAAACAGAAACGTAGCATTTGTAAAAACAAACAAACAAAAAACCATTGAGCTCTGCTCATAAGATTTGTCCCTTTACTATATGTGTGTTTTATTTCACTAAAAAGTTTTAGCTGAAAAAAATGCATCAAATTCCAACGGTGTTATAATCTAAAAGAAAAATAGTACTACCCTTGTAAGGTTTTGGGAAAGGCTCAATAAATACTGGATGGAAATGGATTTGTGGGGGAAAAATATATATAAATACTAACTAAGCATTGTAAATGGTTGCTGAGGGCTATAAATGAAAACGCCATGTCTAAATTGCCAACCCCCTTAAGTAAACAGTAAAGACTGTTTCCTAGCTATCTTCAATCTGCCAAACTGAACACTATTGCCAAATATATTTAAAAGACCATGGGTCTTGATTTCTGGATCTGAGTTCTGGTTCAGCCACTCACTGGCTATGGTCTTAGACAAATTTGTCTCCTCTCCCTGGGTCTAGTTTTTCCCATCCCTAAAACCAAGATATAATTTCTGCTAGCAGCGCAGCACAAATGGGGCTTGGCCCATGGGGTCAGGGGCTTGCTGAGCCTCACTTTCCCTATCTGTAATCTGGGGAGATAATAAATCTGTATGGTTCTGTGTGTCCAGCACCTCTCCCTTCTCCTGGTAATAACAGCCCCACTGCTTTGAGAAACCTCTTCTGCCTCATCCATGTGGTTCCACTGTGGCTGCAGCAATCCCTCAGTGCTAGCCCCAGGGGTACCTGGACCAGGATAAGCCAACCTGAGGCTGACACCGAATGAGATATGGGCAATCCTGATAGTCTGAAAGTCCCGGAATTCACACTTATTCTTTCAAACATACACGCTAATAAACCCCCTTCTTTGTTTAAAAGCAACAATTACAACTCCCTCCCCCACCACACCCATACACAAAATCGGGGCCAAAACCAAAAACAAACCTCCTTTCTCCTAATTTTGCTCAGAGCTGGTGATCCAGTGGATTAAACCATCTCTGAATTTGTCTTAACTTCTCTCCCTCTAGCTCTTTATGGAGAAGATCCTGCAGCAATCATATGTTTTAACGTCCAGGTTGGAGTCTAAAGAGAGGATTAATTAGCACCATCAAGTTTGGAGGGGTCATTATGGAGCCATTGCCCAGGTTGTAATTCTTTGTACGCTGAGGTCCAACCCCCCATACCCCCAAAAAGAAAAAAAGGCTTTAACTGAAACGGGAGATTCATAGTCACAAGAAAAGAAATTCTCACTTGCTAGAGTGCTAAACTCCTGAAATGGGGGAACAAGGCTGGAACAGCATCTCCATCCCAGCGTCTTCTGGAAGAGAAGACCAAACACCTACAAGCCACCTCTCTGCATTTCTATGGATATGTTGAGCTAGCCAACTTCACTCATCCTTCTCTTTCTGTTCAAATCTAAGGTTCCCTGGTGACATAGAAGTTGGGCCTTGAATGTTGCTGAGCTCTATTGGGGTCGGTTTCTGAAGCTCCCTTGGGCACCCAGAGTTACCTCGACTAGTCAGGCAGTGGGCCCAAAGAGAACCCCTACAGGGGACATTAAAGTGGTAAAGACTTACAAGAAAGATACCAAGTCGTACTTATGGAGTTGTGGGACAATGAAACAGGCTCTGGTGTTGGCTGGCTGTGCCTTGGGGTGTGCTGCGGGAGCATTCTAGGTTGAGGTCAAGCCTAGGGCTTATTTAGGGACCTGGGCAAGCAGTGAGAACCTAGGAAGTGGTTGTTTTTTAAAACAGTCTGAGGAGGTGGATTTTATTTTTCACTGTATAAGCCTTCTAAACTGTTTGAATTATTTACCAAGACCAAGTGATTATAACAAAAAGAAATTGGCTTACAATTTCGAATCATTAAAAATAATTTATTATTCTTTTTCTACTTAATTTCTATCAGGTCAAATTCTTGGCGTTGGTGGCGGTCAGAGGAAAGAGTCATCCGACGAAGGGGGCAAGGTTTTTTCTGAGGAAGTTTTTTTTTTTTTTTTTAGGCGAAGCAACCCTCAGTTGACCTCACAGATTGCATGGACCTTGTCGCTTACAATCCCTTATTATTATTATTATTTTTTTTTTATGCCTACAGCACATGGTCTTCCTAGGTGGTCTCCTATCCAAGTACTAACCAGGCCCGACCCTGCTTAGCTTCCGAGATCAGATGGGATCGGGCTTGTTCAGGGTGGCATGGCCGGAGACTGAGAAGCGGTTTTTTCCCCCTCTGTCATTGGCATCACATGTTAGTTGGCCATAGCTCCGTCAGGGTGGGGAATGAGATGAGGCGATTAGCTAAGTGGAATCCATAGGCTGGGCTTTGACCACACTAGGAACAAGAGCTCGGGCCCCATGTGGGCTGGGGCACAGGGTGCTGAATGGCCCAGGTTATAATAACTCGAGTAATCTATCATCTGAGGAGGGGAGGAGGAATGGATGGGGCTGGGTGTGGTGTAGTAAGGTCATGCCTCGTGGTGGCCCTGAAGAAATGGCATAAAGGCCGGTGAGATATTAAGTCATTTCATAAGTAAGAACGTGTACATGGATACACACTCAGACACTGATCCAGGGTGCAGCCTGGGCGAGACATCCAGCAACAGTTTAGAGCTGGTAGAATTGTGTGCCATAAGCTATTGGCAGGAGCCCTGCTCCAGAGCAGGGACCACCCACCAGGAGCCACAGCTGTGCCTGCAATGTCACCCTGAATACTCGTCCCATCACGAAGTCAGCCCCTCCATCTACAACCAAGTATAGCCCTTATGTGGGGTGGAGCTCCAAATTACACAACTTGGGAACACAATAGTTATCCTTAAAGTACGTCAGGTGAGGGAATCTTTGGGTCAATTTGTATAAATATTCATCAGTTATATCTTACTCTCAGTGTTACTTGGAATTGTTTCACCAAAGCAAAACCCAGTCTTGGTGGCTATGTTAGGGGAATAGTGGTGTCTAATTGTCCAATTTTTTTCAAGGTCTTAGAATGGTGTTGCCAGGACATTCTTTGTCCCCCACACTAGCATTAGTCATCATCCTGCCAATTTGTCATTTGACACTTTTTTTTTTCTATTTCGAAGTACTCAGCATCAGGGTGGGTGTTGGAGAGATCCTCCCCCTTACCCTCTCAAAGCTCTGTTCACTCTTCCCCCAGTGGTCCCAATCTAAAAACCAACAGCAAGAACAGTGCCTCATGTAGGCCACTGCCCTCAACATATCAACCTCCTATTTATAAACTGATTTAAAAAAAAAGTTATAACCTTCATCCACAATTGACAAGCTTAAAAATTTTCACATAGCAGATTGTTTTCATAGTGCATTTAATTGTCATTTGCTGTTGATGGCAGTAAAGTTTTGTTCTTTTCAGAGACTTTATACCTAGAATCTATAGTTAGACTCCATTGGCACGGCCAACACCGTGTGGATCATGACTGCCATCGTTAAGACTTGCTGCTATTAGAACTGCAGAATGTTCCTGACTACTTCGACATAGTGGCTATCCGGGGGCAGCTTCCTTTGACTTCCCGGCTGTAGGAACTTCTTAATTGTAGGGATGTTGCTGATTCTTGTTTTAAATGCCTGAAATGAGAAACAGTAAAATTGAGGCCTTGATAGCAGTGACAACCTTTAAGAAAATTCAAAAGTTTGTCATGAGAAGAGGGTGCTTACACTAGCAGCTTTGTGGAGCCCAGAGTGTTGTATCTGAGTTATCTCTCATGTATGTTTGCCAGGTGTTCCTGGGAAGGGCATTATAATTGCAGGTGTGTGTGGCATGAGTTAAATTATTTTAATAAAAAATCACTGTCACAATTAGGAAGTATATATTAAAAACTCAAAAAATTTATATCCTTTGACCTATCAATTCCTGTTCTAGGAATTTATTATAAGGAAATAAGTAAGAGTGTTAGCAAAGAAATAAGTATAATAATGTTATCACAGCGAAAAATTAGAAATAACCTATGTTTCAAAAAAAATCATTTTTGTAAATTATGGTACATCCTTACAAGAAATGTGTAAATCAGCAATTTAAAATTATATTATATGTAAAAAGAAAGAGGAAAGTCTCTATATTAATAGGCGGAAATCTCTAGAACATGTTGCTTAGGGAAAAATAAAAGCCCAAGGCTTTGTGTAAGAAAAAAAAGCGGGGAGGGGGAGGGGATAAATACTCATTTTTGCATGTATCTGCATAAATGGGAAGGATGGGAAGTACAGAAAACAAATAAAAGTGATTATGGGAGCAGGAAAGTGGGAGGGCAGTAGTGGGAGATTTCATAATCTATGCCCTTTTTATACAGTTCTGATTTTTCAAAAAGATGTGACTCCATTGCCTAATGAAAATAAAGTGCTATTGCAGAAGAATATTTCTTGACATGTAAATACGTTTATGATCATTTAAAAAACTATTAAAAGCAGGTCACGAAACAATATTTAGTAAGATTCTATTTGGGGAGAAAAATGTAAAATAATAATCAGAATATCTAATGCAGTAACATTTGGTTGTTAGATCTTTTTTTTATTTTGGTCTATACAAATGTATAATGTAACTACACAAACTTGCATTTCTTTTGTAATGAGAAAAAAATGTTGTTTTTACACTATAAAACCTATAGTCACCTATTAAACTGTTTCTAATGAATTGGAATAGAGGCCCATTAGGTCTGGTGGTGGCAGGATTCAAAGAGAGATCTGAGGACTGAGAAGATGTGGCAGGTGATAAGCAGTGCCACCTAGGCAGCGGCTCTGAGCAATCAAGGGACTTCATGAGGGCCCTGGAATCATGGAGACTAAAGGGGAACAGAGTTGTCTGGTAGGAGCTAGAGAGGCACACAACAAAGATAGACTTGTCAGCCTTGCTTCATCAAGAAAAAAACACATGAAGTACAAAAAAAAAAAAGAAAGATAAAGAAGGAAAGTACTACAAAAATGAAAAACACTAAATGTTTATGCTAGAAACTGAAATAACGTAGTCTTTCTCCCTTCATAAGATTTTATTTCCTAAAAATCCTAGAGTGTGAGTAGGGGGAAATCAACAAAATGGATAAAATAATGATTTGTTAAAAAAGTCTTCTCGAGTTTCTTTTGAGATTGACCTCGAGGCACATTTTATTTCAGTCTTTGTTTCTATTCATTTTTTCCTGGGCTTTGTGTGGATGTAAACACACTACCTTTAACAGAGGGAAGTCTGAAAGAACAGAAGCATTAAGTTCTTCGACCATTAAAATAGTTTCCAACAGTTGTATGTCTGCCCAACTGAATTTATTGCCAACGAGAAAATCCTCTCCATGGTCTTTCAAAATCTACAGAAAGAAAAATAACAAAGAATATTAAATAAAAAGAAAGACTATTTTGCTTGACTAAACATTTACAAAGCATAAAACCTGTACAGATCAAATTTCCTAAAGAATGTTTTTTGTGATAATCTCCAAGAATGCTACAAGGATAGGATGAAACCAACACTCTTACACATTGCTGTATATTGGCATAATCTTTTTAGAAGTTTGTCAGTGATTATCAAGACATCCTGGGTTGCGAAGTGCTAGAACAGAGCTCCTTGTTATGAGCCTGGAGCTGGTGAAGTAAAACTGTACCCACTGGCATAGAAGGACACAAAAGTCGTGATTAACTAGAATGTGGCTACTGTACCACAAGTACAAATAAGTTACTAATGGGATACTAGAAGCCTGAACCTGTTGAATGAAAAGAAAGTAGCATTTATCCTACTTCCCCATGAAAATCATACCTCAGAGCAACCAAATATGAGGGTGAAGAGAAATTTCCCTCTTAATTGGCCAACATTTCTAATCCGCTCTTTTCTGCTTCTGTAAACATGCTTGTTGCAAGGCCAGAGATCTCGGTGTCAACTAAGAACTCATCCTCCCCTAAAGATGTATTGCTTTAGTGCTTGTTAGATAGAAAATCCTATGATCTGTAACTGCCCGTAGCCAATAGCAATTTCAGGGATCTGTAAGTCAGCCCATGCCAACTGTAACAACGTCAGTATAAAAATAAAATTGCCCCTAAGCTCGGGGCCCAGATTTTCAGAGCACTAGCTCTTCTGGTCTGGGACCGCCAGCATAATAAAATTGAGTTACTCCAAGCCTCCTGGTGCTGCTTGATTTCTCGCTGGTCTGAGTTTTTGCAACTTTTCTACAACATGGGGAAGATTCATTTTATGAAAAGTATTCTAGCTAATAAACAAAGAGAGACTGACAGGATTAGGATATCAAAATTATGTATGCACTAATAAATCAGTGGGTCTAGGCATTGATCACCAATCACATTTAGTTATAAGAAAAGTGACAGCAGATAATACGTGCCTCCTAATGACCTACACAATACTATTTATGAAGTAGTCCAGCCAAAATACATCAACCCCGAACCTGATCAAGCTTCAAATTCTAACTTCCAATTGGCAGGAAATCTAGAGAATAAAGGAGTATGTTGAAATCAGTAAAATACAGACTGTGAGACACTCCGCAAGACAAATGCAAAAGTAAAAAAAAGAGAGAGAAAGAGAGAAAGCAAGAGTAAAGAGTGATCTTAGCTATCAAAAGGGACTTAAAATATATAATTGACTAATTACAACGAATGAATTTTAGTTTGATCCTAATTTGAGCAAATGAATTATTTTAAATGTTTTGCGAAGTCCTGGATTAGGCCACACGGATTTAAAAATCTGTAGTATGACGAAGCACAGTTAACGCTGTAACTCAATCATACTAGTTTTTTGTTGTTGTTGTTGTTGTTTTAATGAAAGGTATTTCAACGTCACTGTACATTGTTCTGGAATAGACAGGAACTTGCTTTGTCTAGTACTCTGAGGTTCTGACAGAACTCTTCATTATAGTTTAGTCATTAGTAAACTATTCTTTTCCAAGGCTAAGACTAAGGAGAAATACTACAGAATTACTTTGTCTTTTAAACCTTTATTTATGGAACCTATGCTAACAGGTCTTTCTTACCACCTGGCATGCTGACCTCTTGGTGTGGAATCATACCAGATGTACTGAGAAGACGTTTGTAATTAGTAGTCACTCCATAATGACTTCAGAAAAGTTGTAATTTTGAGAGACTTGCCTTTTGATTGAGACATGATTAGCCTACAGTATTAAACTTGGAAGAAATACCTGACAATGTATTTGAGATGGCGACGCCTTGGGCTGCTAGCTTTTATAAAAAGTCGGAACAGAAACGCTGTATCTTTTCATTGCACTTAGTTTATTCCAGTTGTTTTGTCGGAATAATTATACATGTTATTTGTTTTGGAATCCTTATTAAAGTTTTAGTCCAAATGCAGGAAACCCCTAAGATGGCTTCTGTCTTTTCAGACAGTCGCTCTTTTAAATATCCTTAT
Source organism: Pteropus medius (assembly GCF_902729225.1). NCBI lineage: Eukaryota > Metazoa > Chordata > Mammalia > Chiroptera > Pteropodidae > Pteropus > Pteropus medius. Next base: position 31,518,271 of record NW_024354500.1, on the reverse strand, counting down.
CGAAAAAGGGAAACGAAAACATCCCAGATCCCCAAAGCCTGGGAAGGGAAAGTGGAAACTCGGAATCAGATTTCACTAGCACATTGGCAAAGGCCACAATTAATTTCTCCAACTTCCACTACCTTTCCTACTTAGTGAGAGGCAGTAGAAGACGGTGGGGAGAACGTCGCCCCTGGAACCAGTAACAGCTTTTCAGGAAGCCAGTGTCCCTGTTTAGTTGGATGACGTTAGGCAAGTGTCTGAGCTTATTTTCTGACCTATAACAGTATTTGTCCTGCCCACCTCACTGAGTTTCTTTAAGTAGGAATAAGATCATGCTTGTAGTCATGCTTTGGAAATATCAGTACTGTTATTAATGGAGAGACTGCAAAACCTCCATTTCCTAAAAGTTTTACATTTGTTCAATATTGACCGGATCATCTAAAGCTGGGCCTTGCTGCTTATAAGTGACGCAAACATGCATTAGAAATGATCCCCGTAGAACCAGGAGTTGATGATCTTCTTCAGAAGGAGTTTTAAAAATCTCAGATCAAGGAAAGGACGTTTGAGATCATTCAGTTCAATTCATGTATATTAAAGATGATGGCATGGTGGAGGCCAAGAGAGGCAAACTTGACTTGCCCAAACTCACTGTCTGGGGACAGCTAAGCCAGCAGAAATAAGCCTCCTGGTTGCCAGCCCAGTGATCTCTCTGCTGTCCCTCTCTGCCTTTGTTCACAAATAGCAGTCATGCCCAGGAGGGTGGCCCAAGCAACTAGCAGCATCACTGACTCAAGAAGGGCTGGAGGATTTCAGAGACTCTGAGGGAGCACTCCTGCCACAATGATCATGGAAAAGTTTATGGAGATACATTCATTTATTTATTCAATAGGTATGCATTTAACCCTTACTGTGTACCAGTGACTGTCTTTGAGCAGAAATAAAGAGGAAGTGGAGGGAGCTTTGGGAGGATTCCAGATAATAAAGTTCCTGGACAAGAATTGGGAAAGGAGTAAGTGAGCCTTACCCACTCAATAAGAGCTACTGGTACAGTGCAATTTACAACCATAGATTATTTTTATTTTATGGTAAAGAGGATGCTTATGTCAACTGTATTTTAATTTTAAAATATTTGGAAAAAAGAGGATGCAGAGAAGTTGAAGGCCTTGCCCAAAGTCATACAGTTTGTAAATGGTATGTCTGCTGAGTACTAAGTGAATATTTTCCTTAAAAAAAAGATTGTGTTAATTTCATGACTGTTTATCAGCAACAATGGGACACCCGAGTTTCCTTAGATGAGGAAAATAAAGTTATGGATGTTAGTAGTTTAAGAAGTACTGTGAAAGTACCAGTCTTTTCTCTCAGTGTGAGAAGTTTTTCTGGCGAATCATAAGGCTTAAAGACATCTTCTTGGATCTTTTCTACAATCTTGATTCTAAAATTGTGACCTATTAAAATGGTTTCTGTTAATTTGTTAAAACCACCAAGAACAAGTGGATACAAACCAAGAGAACTAGAGAATACCTTAGGTCAAAATCCCCTTCCCTTTTGTTCCCTCCCCTCCAACCCATTGGATCATTATTTAAGAATTATTAAAGGAGTCTTCAGTGGGATGAGGAGTTTTGAACCAATTAGCACTGGGTCAACCAATGCTATCATATCTAATTGAGGCAGGGTCATAATCTACTTGATAAGCTTTTACAAATAAAAGCCAAAAAGACAGTGCAAATGACAAATTTAGCTCTGTATCAGAGACAAAGTGAATAGTCAATGTTAATGTCATACTGTATGCTTTTTCTAACAGTTGTCATTCTAGAGTTCCATCTTCTATAATGAAATGAATATTTCTAGAAACAAATTTCTATTTTTGCCAATAACATCAAATAAATCTAGGCTCACCCTTCTGCAACTTCTCATACTGCTCTCTTGTTTCAAGAAATTCTTCTTCAAACTAGATAAAAGATAGAGACACAGTTATAACTTTAGGGTCCTAAAAAAAGAAAAGAGAAAAGAAGGAAGGAAGGAAGGAAGGAAGGAAGGAAGGAAGGAAGGAAGGAAGGAAGGAAGGAAGGAAGGAAGGAAGAAGAAAAGAAGAAGGAAGGAAGGAAGGAAGGAAGGAAGGAAGGAAGAAGGAAGAAAGGAGCAGGAGGAGGAAGGAAGGAAGGAAAAAGGAAGGAAGGAAGGAAGAAAGAAAGAAGAAAGAAAAGAAAAGAAAGAAAGAAAGAAAGAAAGAAAGAAAGAAAGAAAAGAAAGAGAGAAAGAAAAAGAAAAGAAAAGAAGAAAAGAAAGAAGAAAGAAAAGGAAAAGAGAAGTATTCACAGTATATAAAATGCCCAATGGCTTCCAGAATGAAAATTTTAAAGGAACCATAAAACTCTCAACTTCCACACAGCCAAAGATTCTGATAGTGTGTGTAAATTAGTTTAGATTGGCATGGGACTGGCACCTCTTTTTATTTTTGGCTTACTTAAAGCATGACCCACGGCCCTTATTTCTATTTTTCCTTTTCTTCACCTTAGCTCTTCTCTCGAAACTCTTGTCTTTTTCTCTGACTTCCCCAATGATTTCTGCTCTTCCGTTTTCTCTTTTCTTTTTCCTCTCTTCTGTTATTCTCCCTCAATATCAATTCAAATTAAATTTCTCTTTGATGCTCATATAATCAATAAAAAGGATCTAAAGATCATTACTCAAGTGGGGTTATCATCATTTATTGATGGAGTTTCTAAAGCTCTTTTTGGTAAGAGTGATTTTTTCTGTCCCCTTTGAGGTGGGGCTGAGGTAAGGTGAGCAGTGTTAGGGGAGAAGTCCCTAAAGAGAAAAGAGGAAAACAAAGGAGGTCAAGAGTCCTTGTTCTAGAGGAGATGATGTTCAAATAGGAAAAAGAAAGTCTACATCTGCATAAAAGCAAACAATTCTACTTGTGAAAATCTATGGAAAAATCAGTGGAGAGGGAATTCAGAGTTAAGGAAAGATCCACACGGGGCTATCCCTTCAGAGGAGGATTTACAGGGAGATCAGACAGCAGTTGGGCTCTAATTTTTTTTTTTTTTTATGCCTACAGCATCTGGTCTTCCTAGGTGGTCTCCTATCCAAGTACTAACCAGGCCCAACCTTGCTTAGCTTCCGAGATCAGATGGGATTGGGCTTGTTCAGGGTGGCATGGCCATAGACTGGGCCTAGGGTTCTAGTTGGCAGCCATGGATAGAACATGACTGAGGTACTAAGGTAGAATTGGAAAGACCCCAGGAAATCAATTGGTCTCAATGGAGAGAATAATTCAGATGTGGGTCCCCTCTCTCTCCTTTGTCTTGTGATCAACCAAGATCTTTCCAGGTCCCATAAAGCTTCCAAAACACCTTCCTAGGCTTCCACCCTCACACCCCTTCTTAAATGGAGGACTATGATCTGTCCTTCACCTCTTACAAAGGAAGACAGTGGAAAGAGAAAGAGTGGGTGCAACTTGAAGGAACCATCATGAATTTTGAAGAAGGAAGAGGATTACCATTTCAGTCTCATCCAAATCACCCACCTTCCTTTTCCAACCAAGCAACCTACCTCCACTCCAGCTGCAGCCAGCAGCCAGCAGCCAGCAGATTGACTCCATCCTGCCCCTGCCACGAAAGTAGTAAAGCTTGGGTTTGGCTACCATGACTTCTGGCTCAGGGTTTTCTGAAGAGCAAAATAAAAAAAAAATACGTTTAAAGAATAAACTAACACACACTCTGTTCATAACAATTCTAAAACAGACAAAATGAAACTATTTCTTAGGGACACATACACAGGAGGTAAAACTATGAAGAAAAGCAAGGAAATAATTATCACAGGAGCAAGATGATCGTTACCTCTAGTGAGGAGGATGGAGATTGTGATTGGGGGGTAAGTGGGGGATTCTGGAATGCTAATAATGTTCTATTTCTTAAACAGAATCGGTAATTAACCTTTATAGTTAATTTTTAAACTGCGAATGTTTTTGCACTCTCATATGTATGTTCTATCTCACAATTTAAGAAAAAGGTAAGAAGGAGCAATACATATCAAGGTGTCAAGGTATTCTGTAGATTTGAGAGACTGCTTCTGGTATTTTGAGGAAGGAATCAGGAGTTAATATGATATCTTCATGAATGATCTTTGCAAAAGAAAATCTTTTCTAACAGTAGCAAGGAGCTGGGCCTCTTTGGACTGAAATGTTCGGTGGGAACTGGGGACTCTTTCATTTCTGTCACAGGACTTTTCTGAGTACTAGGACAAGCTCAGATGAAGACATAGACAAGACCAGGATTCTGGTCCTACCTGGCCACCAGGGAGCTGGGTAAGCTTAGGCCCAATTCACTAAACCTGTCTGCCTTCATGTACTTATCTACAATTGGGAAGAATTACACCTAGGTGACCTGCCTCCTTTTAAAGGAGAATATAGTGACAATGCAAGCGTATCTGATAGTACTTTCTACCTCATTGTTGCAAGAGCCACAGTGACTATTATGTTAGTGACCCTGCTGGCACATCAGGAAGCATCACGGCGAAAAACGGGATGGGGAAGCTGACCTCAGCTTCCAAAGGCAGCACTTACAGTCGTCTTCACTATTGTATGTTATTCCATCTCTCTCAGCCTCAGTCTCCTAATCCTTAAAATGGGGGTGGTGGTTGTATTACCCAACTCAGAGGGTCATGTGAGGACTGAGGATTGAATAAAGTAATAGGTAAAATGCATACCACAATCTCTGAGCCATATCAAGCAGAGTCCTCCACACTTCTTTAAATGAATTACAAGTGGATTTTGTGTTTCTTAGAGTTTCTGAAGCTAAGATGAGCTTGTCTAATAGCTTTATATGGGATTTATAAGTGTTTGTTGCAAATGCAATTGATATTTGAAAAGAAAGCTAAAATATTTGTCAGTTTGACTCCATGTTGCAATCCAAGATATTGAAAAAGTAAAATCTGGCGTGACTTTCACCTTCACTTTGTAGTTATGAGCATAACGAGCATTTTTGTGGTTCGTGGCTGTACGAAAGTGTATTTTGGAATCTTACATAGTTGGCTTTGTGCCCACTGTTTTCCCCCATTCTCAAGGCATGTGGGAGACTGAAGAATGAAACTTTGGAATCCAGAGCTGGATTACAAGGGATAAGATCACTCCTCTCTCCGCCATCACCTCCAAGCCTTCCCTGGAGCCTGAGAGAGCCCTAAAAGCCAAATATTAGAACAAAGGAGACCCCACCTCAGATAATAGGCCTGTATCTGGCAACCCTCCCTTTCTAGATCAAGAGAAGGAAACTTTTTCCTCTGGTTGTTAATAACCAGCAACCACTTGGAAAAATCCCAACAAATGTTTGTGTGCACCATAAATAGCTGGCTCTGGCCAACCAGACATTCCTCATCTCTCAGACTCAGCTGGCTCTGTGGCCTTTAAATTAGGTTCTCAGATGGATGATGGAGAACTGAACTGGAGGTTGTTAAACAAGGCTCAGCAGTCCCCACCCCAACCCCTCCTCCAAGGGCTGAGCACAGAGAAGGGGCCCAATACCTCTTACAAGCCGATAGCCCAAGAACCAGCTGCTCTCCCTGGATTCTTCACTGCAAAACACCAACAAAGAGGGAAACTTCCGGAAGGCAGGGGTTGTGGCATAGTTCTTCCATCTCCTATAGAACCAACCTGGTGTGATCCCAGACACGTGGCAGCTATTACCTCAGTGTGCCACTTTGAGATATGTACCAGTTTCTTAACTTATTAAATTTCTGTGTTTGATCTTTCATTCTTTCTTTCAATATCAAACTTTTATTGAGTTCCTACTATGGATATAGTATTAGATTAGGCACTCCAGGCATACAAAGAAAACTAAGATGTGGTTCCTGCCATCAAAAACCTCACAAACCTTATATCTAGTGATGGAAACATCCAGACTACTAAGAGGTGAGTCAGAATGAAATAAGTGTTTAAGGAAAGTACAATACGGTCTTACGGGAATTGAACAGAGCCTTACAGATGGGTACATATAAATATGTTTGTTTTTCCGAGCCCCACTCCTCCATGCTCCATGGAATTATAGGTTAAGGACATAAACTAAGTCCTTCAGTTCTTTTTCCTTGACTTCTAATAAATTTCCACAAAGATTAGGATAAACTTCTGCTTGGTAATACAGAAGACCAAGTTTAGTTATGCTTCAGATGGTAAATTCAATTATTCTCATTGGTTTTTTGTTTGTTTGTTTGTTTGTTTGTTTGTTTGTTTTTAAGTACATTGTCAAAGCTTAAAAGCACAGGTACAATGGAAATATTCATTCCGTCCCTGGGAAATGAAGAGGCAGGAAACAAAGGAGTAGTGTATTCTGGATTTCACCCAAAATGCAAACACTCAAGAGAAAAAGCTGCTGGAAGACCTGGAACTGCCCTTGAGCCAACTATAAATTCATGACCCTTTTCAACTCTGCTTCTTGTGCTGCTGACATTGACCAACAGGTATGTCCCAAATTCAATAAACCTGGTGCACCAAGAAGGCTCCTGTAGGGTTCTTACGACATTGAGAGTTGAGACTCACCTCCCAGGGCTCACAAACTTTACCTCTGAGATGAGCAGTGGGGTACACTCCTCCACTGAGAGCCCCAGGTGCCCATGCCTGAGGTGAGGTGAGAGAAAGCAGCGATGATGACATGACAGACAACCTTCGGATAGTTGGAGTGTGGTCCTTGGGGAACAAATATGCCCTAAATGTTTTAGAAAATGTACCTGAGTTAGTCCCTGGGTACTAGTTTAAGCAAAGACCTAGGTTCAAATCTCAGCTCTACCTCTCACTTAAGCAAGTTTTATAACCTTTCTGTGCCTCAGTTTCCTCATTCGTACAAGGCTAATAATTCCTAATTCATTTAGTTAGTTATGAGGTGGAAGTAAGATAGTTTATGTGAATTGCTGAATATAGTAAGGACTAAAAGAATGCCACACACAGACACACACTTGCACATCTATATCTCTAGATTGCATCAACGTTCACATATGCTTCCGAAAGAAGTGGAAGGCATTCTCTAGAAGCACAGTTTTGGACCAGCAGCATCAGTTTCACCCAGGAGAGTGTTAGAAATGCAGAATCTCAGTCCCTGGGCCAGATCTACTGACTCATTGTCTGCATTCTTCACAAGATACCCAGGTGGTATCTTCACAAGGTACCCACTTGGATATTAAAGTTTGAGAAGCTGAATCTAGAGTTAAAACCCAACTAAACTGCACATGGGGCTCAGTGTACAGCCCTGGGTTATCCTTCCAAGGGAGAGCTAGGAGGCATAAATTGCAGAACGTGGTATCTAAAAAGTAGGATGAACAAATAGTGAAGTGCTGGAGTTATGTGTGGCAAAGAACCGAGAAAGGGAAGGGCAGAGGGAATTTGGGAGAATCAGAAGTAAATTTCTCATGTTAGATCATTTTTACTGATCCCCTTTTAAGAGAGGGATTCCTAGGATGTGAGGCCTTCAATTCTGAAGCTTAACAAAGTACTAGGTGTGCAGGATCCAGTCCTAGGGCAGTTCTGAAAGAAATGTCAGTTTCCTCAACTATAAAACGAGGAGTTGGTTCTAAATTAGATATTCTCTTTCATTTTTTCCAGTTTTAGCAATCTTTCTTATCTTGTTTCTCTTCTCTTGTCTTCATTCTTTGCCCTACACTGTTATCTGCCGAACACATGTCTTAGGAAAGCAGCCAGTTTTGGGGGGTGAAATTCTACTGACAAGTTAACAGTCATTCTGGATAATTGAGGTGAATGACGCATATTTTTCTCAATTATTTAAACGGGCAAAAAATAGGACTTTGGTGACTTTTCTGGATCATGAAAATTTTAAGGGGTTAATTTAAGAAGTTGCCGGTTTTAGCAGATGTTTTGGGCCAGAATATAAGATGTCGATTCTATTATGAATAGAAATAGCCTTAACTTTTACTTTGGCTTTTCCAGTGGCTCAGAATGGCCTATCTTCATTATAACAAGCAGATCAAAATTCGTCACTGAGATAAAAAACCCTCCCAGATAACCCTGTATTCCCCACAGAACTTAAATTTTCTAGTTTGGAAGGATGTAGCACCATTTTAGCTGTAAGTATATAATGTTTCAGAGCACACCAAGACTTTCAGTATAGCTTTAAAGCTACAGCACATTTTTAAACGATTACAAAGTATTTCTCTTCTATTTTTATAATATATGACACAATAGCAAAACATTTAATGAGTTAGATTTGACATGTTATTTAGATTTGACATGTTATCAAAGGGAATGTCCCCTACATGGAACTAGCTCCTCCAAAAATGTGCTCAAGTATTTCTATGGAATTTTTAATAAACAAACAGCTGAACGATATTCTTGAGTAGGGAGGAGGTAGGTTATTGATGGACGAGGATGATCAAGAAGGGAGCTCTATTCCAAGCTCACATGCTAAGCATCTTCTCCAGAGAGCTCTATATTTCAGTTTCAGAACCTAATTTTTTTTCCAGAAAATTAGTCTACTGAATTGATTCATGTTTCCCAAACTCACGAAAGGTTGAGTTATGTCCCCAAGGCTTATAAACTTATTTAAATGAAAAATATAGCCAAGAAAGAGGCTTTCATCTATCCAAGTCATCGAAGCTGCTTAGAGAATGAGCAACGAGAGCAACCACATAACCTGTTGCTGTTTAAAGATTGGATCAAGTCCTAGAAAAAATTGTGTCAGGGCTTGCCTTAGAGACTCCTGCTTTTCAACTGGGTACAGTTCCCTGGGAACGCAGGACCCCTGAGGAAGACCCTAGTGTCAGATCACCTGGATTAAATCTTCCAAGCACAATGGAGTGACATACAGATGCAGGAGACTTAGTTGACCCGTTAGCACCATGACACAGAGTGAGTGGTGCCATGTTCTTTTCAATCGTGTACAAAACTATGAGATTTGCCAAAAAAAAAATGTAATGGCTCAAAAATTCATAAAAATTTAAATTCTATTAAGCATGTTATATCCTCCCATCAACTGAAACTCACTCGACTCTCACATACTTATTTTTGAAATTACATTTAATGTATAATATGGGTGTGGGAGATATTAACATCTGATATTAAGTATATCATGAATTGGTAGTGAAAGTCTTCAAAAGGCCTTGTCTACATGTACATTTGCTATCTTGTTTTCATTTACATACCTACTATGAAGAAACAAATATCTGCTCCCTTTTTCTGAATAGGCAAGTCTAGAAATATAGGCATTAAACTAACCACAAAGTTAAAACAATTGCTGACTACAAACTGCACATTTAGTCACAAAATATAACTACCCAGCCAAACCCAAGAAGAGTATATAAGAACTCCACCACTCACCTTATCTCTTCCTGGCTCTTGTCTCTAGCATTGTGGGAGGATGAAATGAGGGTTGATAACCTTCTTCTTTCCAACTGAAGCTCCACCCATGCAAGGAATTAGCCAACCAGTAGGCAAGTTTACACACTCCTTTGGCTTCACTTTACATGTTGTACCCGCCAGCCCCCGATAGACACATGGACCACCAGAAATCAGTGAGTTATAGGAAACACACTCCTTATTTAGCCAGCTAGGTCTGCCAGGGGTATGCAGACCCCAAATTAAGGCTTATCAGCTGTCAGTGTATATTGTGACTGCCTTATTCTTTCCCCATCTTAGTGCCTCAGTGTGTGTGTTGGCCGAAGAATGACTACTTGAGATTTTTTACTTGTAGGAAATTTACTGTTTGACTATAGCCCATTGGAACATAGGCTATCACCCATTGGAACATAGACTATCACCCATGGGAACATAACATTCTAACAAGAAGCTTTCTGCTTCTGTACCCCCGCTTGCACAATCGACCTGTGGGTTGACAGGTAGTGAATAGGAGAAAAATAGACCTTTGTGTTTAAGACAGAATGAGGAATGGGATTTAGGGCTTAAAAACCCTGTACCTCTACATTTCGGGGCTGCTTAATTTGGGGTCTGCGTACCCCTGGCAGACCCGGCTGGCTGAATAAAGAGCATGTTTCCTATAACTCACTGATTTCTGGTGGTCCATGTGTCTTTCGGGGGCTGGTGGCTACATTTGGAAGCCCCAGCGAGATCTCAGGGAGTGGCCCTGGGATCTAAGACTGGACCGGCCTCCGAAGCGGTTGCTGTCCCTGTTACGGATTCAAAGAGGTGGCCAACCTGAGACGTTCCAGGGCCCTTGAATGCTATGACGGGTCAGTACAATCGTCAAGGACGCAACCTTTAGGACACGCTCTTTGTTCCTGGTCCCAACGGGAATCTGGAATCTCTGAGGCCTCGGTGTCTGGATAAAAGGTACATTCCTGTTTCTGTTGACCGGTCAGTGGGGGTCCGTGGAGACACTGGATGCAGTCATATCTCCCGGACAGTGGCCAGGCCACGGGATGTCGCCTCCTGTGCTCAGTTGTTAGGTTTTGTTTATTATCTCTGGTCTTGTCTAGGTTGTAGGTGGCGGACTTCTCTGGGTCCACCTACACCCCAGTAATTGTTCTTGTTTGAGTGTTTGATTGTTTTTGTCGGAGTGTCTGTTTTGTGTTTTCTGAGCAAGCGATGGGAGGAAGCCTGAGTTCACAGAAGACACTCTTGGGTTGTCTCCTGTGACATTTCAGAGAAGGGTTTGTAAAGGGAGCTGATTATGGCATAAAGTTTTCTCCAGGCAGACTAAGAACATTGTGTGAAGTCAAGTGGCCATCTTTTGGTGTAAAGTGGCCTCCAGAGGGCTCCTTTGACAAAGGGTTGGTGAGGAATGTTTGGAAGATTGTCACAGGAGACCCGGGACACCCCGATCAGTTTCCCTACATTGATCAATGGTTAAATCTTGTTCAGAACCCCCCTCCTTGGTTCCGCCAGTGTGCCCTCTCTCTATGGGTGTGAGTTTTAGTTGTGGGTACCCCTAAACATGCAGCAACTGAAACTCCAAAACAGCCCAGTCCCTCAGTCCTCCAATCTCCACCGGAGGACAATGACCTTCCCCAACCCTATAATCCAGGACAACAGAGGCCCAATAGCACCACCTCACCTCCCCGGACACGAGCAGATAACCCTTATGGGCCTCCTGCTCCTGCTCCGGGCGAGGCACCGGCCGATACCACTACCCCGGCCATTCTTCCCATGCGAGAAGCACCAACCCAGGGGCATCATACTGACAGGCCCTTTATGGTTTACGTGCTTTTTTCGAATAGTGACCTGTACAACTGGAGGCACAGAATCCGCCTTTCTCTGAGAAACCCCAAGCATTAATGGGACTCTTAGAGAGTGTCTTTCACACTCACCGCCCCACCAGAGACGATTGCCAACAGCTTTTAGTTATCCCCTTGACCTCAGAAGAGCGCAGAACCATTCGGACTAAAACACAAAAGATAGCTGCGGGAGGGAGGAGAGTTGAGGAAGCGGGGGAACAGATTGAGGAGGAAAGAAACTGCCTTAGTAGTTACTAAGAAACTACTACAAGAAATCCTCCCTCGATTTGGTATCCCTGGAACTGTAGGGCTCGGATAACAGGCCAGCCTTCGTAGCAAAGGTGTCTCAGCAATTGGCTAGCTACCTAAATTTGCAATGGAAACTCCACGCCACCTACCGGTCTCAAAGTTCAGCCAAGTAGAGCGAATGAATCGGACCCTAAAAGAGACATTAGTCAAGTTAGGATTAGAAACTGGTGGGACCTGGGTAGAACTTCTCCTCTTTGCTCTTCTCCAAGCCAGGTGTACACCATATATTAATGGATTCACCCCATTTGAAATTTTCTTTGGAAAACCCCCACCTTTAGTACCTAGAATAGAAGATGAGAAAAAGGCAGAACTACGTAACCTTGTCTTACTTAAGTCTTTACAGGCCTTTCAAAGTGTACAGAAGGAGATTTGGTCTGGGGTTCGTGCTGCCCACTCAGCCCCAGGGGACAGACTTCCCCATCAGTTTCAGCCTGGGGACTCTGTGTGGATCCGGAAGTTCACTTCCAAGGGACTAGAACCCAAATGGAAAGGACCCTTCACTGTCTACCTGACGACGCCCACTGCAGTTAAAGTAGATGGCATCCCATCATGGATTCATCACTCCCACGTGAAGGCAGCATGAGAGTGGACAGCTCAGGAAGACGGGCCCTTAAGACTAAGCCTCAAGCATACATAAGTCTAATCCTTTGTTCCTTCCTTTGTATCTTTTTAGCCCAGGCATTCGACCAGCCACAACCAAAATCAGAAGGAGCATTAATAACTTTGCTAACGACAATACACAAGGTCTTAAATAAGACCACCCCAGACATAGGACACGATTGCTGGTTGTGCCTAAACCCCAAACCCCCTTACTATGTCGGGGTAGGAACTCCCTTAAACTTAACTGAGCTCAGCAGTGCACATGACTGTGAATGGGAAACTCCTCGACTCACCTTGGGAGACATACACGGAAAAGGAACTTGCCTGATTTCAAAGAATTATTCCAAGCTGTTGACACAGTCGCCTTACTTCGATATTTGTAATCGTACTATTGAAGTACCTACCTCAGGAAGTAAATACTATAAGGCTCCAAATAATACTTGGCTAGCACGCGATAGTGGGCTCACTCACTGTGCTGCAGCTGTTCTTTTCAACTCTGGTTAGGCTAATATTTGTATCTTAGTCTTTGTACTCCCCCAAGTGTCCCTTTACAATGGGCCGGAAGGCAGACTCCACTTCTTCCATCAGGACAGGTTACAGAAACGGGCCATACCAGTCTTAGTCCCCCTTCTTGGAGGACTCGGAATAGCAGGCTCAGCGGCGGTAGGTACTACTGCTCTAATCAAGGGAGAACATTAATTATGTGAAATTGGAATGCAGATAGATAAGGATATTAAGACCTTAAAAGACACCATCAGCAGGCTGGAACTTCAAGTCAATTCACTAGCAGAAGTAGTCCTCCAAAATAGAAGAGGTTTAAATTTATTATTCTTAGAACAAGATGGGTAATGTATGGCTCTGGGCAAAACCTGTTCCTTCTATGCCAATAACTCTGGAGTAATTAGAGAAAGCTTACGACAAGTACCGAGAAATTTGGATGCCAGGGAAAACCAGAGACTAGAATCAAACAACTGGTTTCATAGGATGTTCAATTGGTCACCATGGCTAACAACTCTTCTATCTGCTATAGCTGGACCTTTAATCATCCCTCTCCTTTTGTTAACTTTTGGCCCATGTTTCCTTAATTTCTTGTTTGTATATATAAGGAAAAGAATTAATTCCATTAGACTTTTAGTGTTACAGACTAGAGGCTATGAGCAAATTCCGCATGAAGAATCAAAGATTCGATTTTTCCTAAGGCCTGTAGGGAATGTGGTGGCTGAAGAATGAATACTTGAGATTTATTACTTGTAGGAAATTTACTGTTTGACTATCGCCCTTCGGAACATAGGCTATCACCCATTGGAACATAGACTATCACCCATGGGAACCTAACATTCTAACAATAAGCTTTCTGCTTCTGTACCCCCGCTTGCACAACCGACCTGTGGGTTGACAGGTAGTGAATAGGAGAAAAATAGACCTTTGTGTTTAAGACAGAATGAGGAATGGGATTTAGGGCTTAAAAACCCTGTATCTCTACATTTCGGGGCTGCTTAATTTGGGGTCTGCGTACCCCAGGCAGACCCAGCTGGCTGAATAAAGAGCATGTTTCCTGTAACTCACTGATTTCTGGTGGTCCGTGTGTCTTTCGGGGGCTGGAGGCTACAACAGGATCCTTTATTCTACCCTATTACCAGAGTCTGGTGGCTCTTGAAAATGGGGGGAAGAGAGGGAATTGAGACTAAAGGGTAGGCATCTGGACCAAAAGGAGATTGTGACAAACTGGGGTAATGCCACCTAAGGCAGGATGGGGGAATTGTACCACTTAGGGTCCTGGAAACATGAACAGATTCTCATGAAAACATTGGAGACAGCTTGGCCTCTAGTATTTATTTTCTGTAATTCTTTAATTCAGTGCAGAAGCCAACCTTCCTCCTGGGTTGTTTCTTCCAACAGCCAGCTTTGAGGGCCCCTGGTATCAAAGAGAATTAAAATCCAAAGAGCAATGTTTGGAGAATGGCTTAAGGTCTACAGTATAGCAGGCCCTCAATTAATATTATCAGGCAATGGCACTGGATAGTAAAAGCACATCAAAATGGTAGTATAAAATAGCCCCAATTTGCTGCCATCCTAGAAAACTCAATAATACAGATCCCTGGGTGTTATCAAGTCCATGTCTGGTTTCCATGTATAAATTTATTTTCAAATGAGTATAAAATGTTTCTCCTCCCTGAAGAGTTTAGACGAAGCAGGCCAAAAGACCACCTTCACTCTGACACCAACTGCAAGTTCAAGGGGGTGCCCAAAAAACACCCTCAGTCTCGATGATCTGCTAGAAGTACTTACAAAACTCACTAAAAGCTGTTATACTCACGACTATGGTTTATTACAGGGAGAGGATACAGATGAAAATCAACCAAGGAAGGAGATGCATAGGGCAGAGTCCAGGAGTGTTCCAAACACAGATCTTCCAGATGTCCTCTTTCTGTGGATTCATGGACAGCATTAACTCCTCCTGGCAACCATGTGTGACAATGGAGTATTGTCAACTGGAAGCCTTGAAACCAGAGTTTTTACTGGGGCTGTATCACGTGGGCATGATTAACTGCCCATGTGGCTGATCCAACTCCAGCCCCTTCAGAGTAGAGCTGACCCAAATGACCCAAATGTCTCCAAGCTCCCACCCTCCATTGCATTGTTGGTGTGGCTCAAAGCTCTCATTCTAAATCACATTGTTACTATCTAGCAGGCTCAAGGCCTGTAGGCAAATAAAGACATTCCTATCAGGCATGACATTCCAAAGGCTTAGAGATCTTCTGTAGAAGCAAAGTTCAGACCTGTTTTTGGTCTGGACTTTGGGAAGCATTAGTCTTTTTATTACACACTCTCTCATTTTCTTCTTTTTGTGGACTCTTGCTCCCAGGATCCTGGCTGGAGCCTCTCCCTTAGAAGCAGCAGCTCAGGCCATCATTGTTCCTCAGGCCTGTCACCAAGCTCTTGCTCTTCCAGCAATTCTAAATGTTAGTTAGAGTGGTGACAGAGTACTCACATTGTGAAAGTGTGAAGACAAATAACTACCAGGATGTCTGCACTTGCTTTTCCTCTAATAAAACACAGACGCTTGCAATGATTGTGACAGTCATTAACGATCACCTCCTGTTCATTTTTTTTGCAAAAAAACAAACAAACAAAAAACCCTTCCTGCAGTAAGGGATGAGTGTGTTCTATGAGACTCATCAAAAACTTACCTTTCCTCAGTTTTTAAATTTCTAAGTATAAGATACTTCAAAAGCGGCAATTCTTCCTTTTCCAAAATTACTTCTGCTGTTTCCACATCTATTTCCCCTACTGTATAGTCAGTTTTTCTAGAGCAGGGCCCTGTACTAAGTTTCTGCCTCCTGGCACCTGCTTGGCACATATATAATAGGTGCTCAATTAATAATAGAGATGTAAATCAATACGTGTTTAAAACAATACGAATAAACCATCCTTTTAGTTCTGAAATGCAAAAAAATTAGAAACCTACAAATAACCATTTGGATACTAAGAGGATACAAGTAATACATATTTATAATTTCTCATATGTGTGTCAAATATAGCTGAAAGGATATACAAATGATAACTATGTTTGTCTGTGGGGAGCAGAACTGGGTACGAGGGGGGAGCGGCGGGGCAGGGCTGAAAAAAACACTTCCAACTGTATATCCTTTTACACTTTTTGAACCATGTGACTGTATTATATATTCCAAACTATTTAATTAAAAAATTCTAGCAACAGGGCAATGATTTTTAAATTCTTTATTTTGGCTAATATTGACTGCATTCATTTCTACCATGGATTTATAATAGCTCAGAGGAGAGTTATTCACTAGATATTATGTTGTTATTAGACACTAAAGAGACCAGAAGAGGTTTAGAATGGGAAAAGGAGGGGAGATAAGCAGCTCAGAGGAGAACATGAAGCCCTGCCCATCCCTGCTATAAGGAAATGAGTTCGGATCAGATCTAACATCAAGGCCAGGCTCTCTAAAAAGGTTTTTAGAAAAAAAGTCACATAACAATTATTTACTGGACAAAAAAAGGTCAATGTTTCTAGATGAGATCTCTTTGACATGAAAGACCCAACTTAGGAACAACTATACATAGCACCATGACAGAGCTGGGATCACGGCAGCCTCGCATCAATTAAGATACTACTGTGTACTCAGCAATCTATAGGGGCTGTTATGGCGCGAATGATTCTAAGACCCACGGAGCCAATTGAGATTAATTATGAGCCTTTATTAGCCAGCCGGCAACTGACTCTCGACCACGCAGGGTTAGAGGAGATCAGCCCTGGGGTTTGAGAGTGAGGCAGTTATAAAGCCTAGAACAAGCAAGCAGATTACAGAAGCAGAAGTTGGCCATTAGCACAATACATCACCTAGTACCACACCCTGGTTAACAAGTAAGTGGATTATAGAAGCAGACATTGGCCATCTTCATATCTTATACAATACACATCCTAAACCACACCCACGCAAGTAGGACAACTTCTGGTATCTAAAGATATTTCTTCCCTGTAGCTGACTTAGCTAGTTGGCTCACTTGAAAATTTTCCACCCTTAACACGGCAACATCTCACTCACAGATGTACGTGTTGCTTTATGGCATAAAGATGTTGTAAACGGTTCTCACATAGATTTCATCTGGAGGAGGCTTCTTCTTGCTGCCAGGTTCAAGGAATTTCTTAATTGTGGGAATATTACTCATTTTCACTGTGTACTCCTGAAAAAAGGTAAACATAAAAGGTATTAGTTATTATGAAAACATGGTTGTTCAAAATGGCCCATTGATATCTGTCCAATGAATATTTGTTGTAAGGATCCACTGTGCTGGCTCGAAAATTACTGCTTGGCTATCACCCATTGGAACATAACATTCTAACAATATGCTTTCTGCTTCTGTACTCCCGCTTGCACAACCGACCTGTGGGTTGACAGGTAGTGAATAGGAGAAAAATAGACCTTTGCGTTCAAGACAGAATGAGGAATGAGATTTAGGGCTTAAAAACCCTGTACTTCTACATTTCGGGGCTGCTTACTTTGGGGTCTGCGTACCCCTGGCAGACCCAGCTGGCTGAATAAAGAGCATGTTTCCTATAACTCACTGATTTCTGGTGGGCGACTAATCTTTCTGAGGTAACTGAAGTTATACAAGGAGGGACCTCAGGAATCCCCTGGAACATTTCTTGAACGAGGCATACCGGGTATACACCCCCATTGGTCCTGAGGCCCCTGAGAACCAGTGGGCGATTAATGTAGCCTTTGCTACTCAGGCAGCCCGATATCCAGTGTAAATTGCAAAAAATTAGAAGGTTTTGCAGGGATGAACCTGTCCCAACTTGTTGAGATAGCCCAGAAGGTGTTCAACAACAGGGAGGCACCGGATGACCCCAAACGTATGGCTAAAATCTGAAGCTACTGTCATCAACCCAGCCAATCTGTTGCCAGACCCAGACCCCGAGACCTCCGTTCATGACTGCATAGATTTCACAGATGCTGTGTGTTCCTCGCGGCCAGACCTCAAAGACGCCCCTCTGCCTGAGGCCAGTGAAGTTCTGTTCACGGACGGGAGCAGCTTCATGCAGGAAGGAAGGAGGTATGCTGGGGCAGTGGTCGTAACTCTAACTGGCACCATCTGGTCACAGGCTCTTCCCCATAGGACTTCTGCTCAAAAGGCAGAACTCATCGCCCTCGCTGAGGCACTAAGATGGGGAAAGGATAAGGCAGTCGCAATATACACTGACAGCCGATGCGCCTTTGCCGTTACACATGTACACAGAGCCAGCTACAAGGAGAGAGGGCTTCCTTTTTATCTCTTTAGCCTAGGCATTTGACCAGCCACAACCAAAATCAGAAGGAGCATTAATAACTTTGCTAACGACAATACACAAGGTCTTAAATAAGACCACCCCAGACATAGGACACGATTGCTGATTGTGCCTAAACTCAAAAACCCCCTTACTATGTCGGGGTAGGAACTCCCTTAAACTTAACTGAGCTCAGCAGGCTAGAACTTCAAGTCGATTCACTAGCAGAAGTAGTCCTCCAAAATAGAAGAGGTTTAGATTTATTATTCTTAGAACAAGATGGATTATGTATGGCTCTAGGTGAAACCTGTTGCTTTTATGCTAATAACTCTGGAGTAATTAGAGAGAGCTTACGACTAGCAGAGAGAAATTTAGATGTCAGGGAAAAACAAAGACTAGAATCAGATAACTGGTTTCATAGGATGTTCGATTGGTCACCATGGCTAACAACCCTTCTATCTGCTATAGCTGGACCTTTAATCCTCCTCCTCTTCTTGCTAACTTTGGGTCCATGTTTCCTCGATTTTGTATTTTTGTCTTGTTTGTATATATAAGGAAGAGAATTAATTCTATTAAACTTTTAGTATTACAAAATAGAGGCTATGAGCAAATTCCACATGAAAAATCAAGGATTTGATTTTCTGTTAAGGCCAGTGGGGAATATGCTGGCTGGAAAATTACTGCTTGGCTATCGCCCATGGGAAGGAACATAGGTTATCGCCCATGGGAACATAGGCTATCACCCATGGGAATATAACATTCTAACAATATGCTTTCTGCTTCTGTACCCCAGCTTGCACAACCGACCTGTGGATTGACAGGTACTGAATAGGAGAAAAATAGACCTTTGTGTTTAAGACAGAATGAGGAACGGGATTTAGGCCTTAAAAACCCTGTACCTCTACATTTCAGGGCTTCTTAATTTGGGGTCTGCGTACCCCTGGCAGGTCCAGCTGGCTGAATAAAGAGCACGTTTTCTATAACTCACTGATTTCTGGTGGTCCGTGTGTCTTTCGGGGGCTGGCGGCTACAACACAACCAGAACCGTAATCCAGCATCTATTTAAGGTCTGATCTCATGGTATGATTATTTACTATCTCTGCCAACAATTACTGGAATCTAGACCAGGCTTTATGTAAATCTCTTGGTTCACACCAAGATGTGAATTCTTTTCAGAGATAGCAAAATAAAAAAAAGATGCTTAGAATAGGATTACGGACACTTGCTTAAATAGAACAAAGGAAGAAAAAACAAAAGACATGGAAGTACCTTAAATATATTGATCTGCTCAGAGCAAATGCATGAGTCATTTAAATAAAAGTGCTTTAAAAGTCATCAGGTGGGACAATTTACATTTTAAGATTCAGCTTCCTTGGACTTTTATTTTACTTCTAGTAACAAATAAATCCTTTTTCTGGCTGTGTGAGAGATGGCCAGTTGCATTTTTTTGTAGCTTAGGGCTCAGATACCATATATTTATGTAAACTAGAATGGAAAAAAAAAATCATATTTTTTTCATTCACAGAATCAAATCTTACCAATTCTCAGTAACTGAGAAAAGTCTATTTGATCTAGTGAAAAATTTGACGTATATGAAGGAGTATATTTTGAACTTATGAAGAAGTATATAGTCTAATAAAATCTTTCAAAATAAAGTCATTTATTTAAAAAGCTACTAATTAAGTTATATACAAAGCACAGCCTTAATTAACCATGTATATACATACAAACATATATGTCACTAATAATAACAAAATTCTAATAATCATGTCAATTAATGTTATGTAAATATGACAATCTTCTCTTTGTAGTACTTGAGCTATTTATATTATCTTATTTTGAATATTATATCACTATTTAGAAGCTTATTCCATAGGATTTATCATTCGATATTTACCTGGGGTCCATACTTGTCATGTATAATGAAAACTTTTGTGACTTGTGACATTTTTTAACCCTTTAATGAATGCAGGAATGACCCTGTATTAATTCAACTCAGAACCAGTGTTACATTCTGAAGTCCTTTAATATTGATACTTGATCTGATCAGAGATTAAAACTGCATTTACATAGATGTGCCTGGGGTTTAAAAAAAAGTTGTGAGCATCACGGATGGAAAATACCAGTAGGTCTTTGGGCTATTTCAGAGATCTACTGGTATTAGAGTCAAATTAAACATTCATCTCTGACTTCAAGAAGAAATGAACAGACAGCTGAACTATATATAATGGCTATTTGCCTTGTTGAAGATTCTTATCCTCATTTTCTAGGTGTCTGCATTTAACTGGTGGTTGTTGTCCTTATTAGTATATCAAAATGATGTTTACTAGACCTAGAAATGATGTTTACTAGACCTATATATATATACACATTAAAAAGTATCTGTGTTTCTGTTTGGAGATTAAGTTTGTCTCTGATGGCTTTAAATAACGTGGTCAAGGATGTGTCAATGTGGTCTATATCAGAGATTGACAATCTCTTTCTATAAAGGGCCAGTTAGTAAATATTTAGGCTTTGCAGGACATATGGTCTTTTTCAGTACTACCCAACTCTTTCATGATCACACAGAAGCAGCCATAGACAATGCATAAATAAATGGGCATAGCTTTGTGTCAATTAAACTTATCTATGGATATTGAAATTTGAACATCATATAATTTCATGTGTCATGAAATATTGTTCTTTTAACATTTTTTTCAACTAGTTAAAAATGTAAAAACCATTCTCAGCTCAAGAGCTATACAAAAACAGGTGGTAGGCCTGATTTGGCCTGGGGTGGAGTCATAGTTTGCCAACCCCAAGTACAGAGGAAAGCCATTGGATTTGCAGATTACCGGGTAAGGTTCTAGGCAAAACTCAGGGACCCACTAGGTGGGCCATCTCAGCTGCTGACTTCTTTACCCTGAGTCCCTATTTACTCCTAAGCATATTGAAGGCATTGGATGAGATTAGGTTTTTAACTCATTTCCCATTTAGAAATGCTCTTTGAGGCTGAAGCAAATCTGACTGGTTTTCAATGTGAAAATAAAATACAAAAACTGTTCCTGGAGTTATTTCTAAACAGAACTTGTCTCTAATCCTAATGTAATAGAAATGTATACATAAATCGGATTCATTGGATACATCTTTTGCTAATGACGGTTCAAAAACAATGTTAATTGACTTGGGGTAAATGCTGTGGCTGCAAGTACCGCCAGCGAGTATTCTTGGGGCAAATGGGAAATGGGTTAAAGCTCTTTTCTGCTTCAAAATCTCTCTGATCGATCCTGCCAGAATAATAGTGAGAAAAAATAAGCTCAACCACACACAGGTTCTTCCTTGGAATTTCTGGAAAGAGAATTGTGGGAACTCGTTGGAACGATGTATAGCGTGCCTTTTATTAGCTATCAGAACTCAGGCTTTGAGATTTCCAATTTGAGACCACGTGATTTCTGAGAATGGGAGCCATGCCCTGATGATGGGACTGTTTTTGATGTAGACACTCAAGCCCTCTCGTCAGCATATTCAACAGGAACAGATGAGGGGTGGCTGTCCATGTGATTGCCTCTATGGCAAGTCCCTACTGGCAAACTGTGTATGGAGTTTGTTACAAGTGTGTAGTTATGGGACAAAACTAAGCTAAAATTTCTTTCACATGTAAATGATCTTTCAGCTCTAACGACTTGGGAAGCAGAAAAACAATTTCAAGTCTGTAACTTCATTTCATTTTACTAACTAGAATCTAAAAAAAGAATCACACACACACACAGCCAACCAATCAGCAGACATTGAAAGAAGGCCTAAAAGTTCTGGGCCAATCTTCTTTATTTACCTGGAGGTGAGGAAATGATGACAGGATATTAGGAATTTTCTCCTCTAGAGCCAAAATGGTTTGGAGTAGAATTATATCTGCAAGGCTCAGCTGATTACCAACAAGAAACCTTTGTCCATGTTCCCTTAGAACCTGTAGGATATATAATTTGCATCAGTTACAATACTCTACATAGAGAAACTGATGAAGCTACTGAATCAGTACAGTATTTGAGAAGGGGTGAAACTATAGCCTTGCCCTTTCATCTTTTTATAAATAACATTAATTAAGAGGACACTAAGATAGATAGAGAAAGGAGACAAAGTGTAAAATTGAAAGCATCATTAAATATCTACTCTATATCAGAATGAAACAGTGAAAAGGGGAACAAAATATTAATTCTAGATTTATCATCCAGTATGTTAAAAGAATACTCTTATTCTATAAATAAGTCTACATAAGTGAATTAGCCCTGATGAATTCAGGAGGCTGGGCAGGAGGAAGTGATTTAAAAAGTAAGTGATAGGTCCTCGTCAAGGAGTCCAATCTCGTTTGCCAGTTCTGTGTCTGTGAACATCAGGACTCACTGTCATAAATTAGATGTGACTATAAAAAAAAGGCAAGCTTCCTTTCACATCTTCTAAGACAGAGAAAATTAAAGCATGAGAGTTCATCTTGACTCCCATTGTGAGTAACATACAGGTGCAGAGAGTCACAGGAATAGATGACGATCAGGAAGAGCAAGAAACAGTGATAGAATGGAGATCCCCTTTGCAGTGAACTCTTGGACGCCTACGAGTATGAGGAAGTGTGCCCACACGTGCATGTGGTGCGTATGCCTGACAGGGACTCTGCCTATGATTCCGAAGCAAATATAGCCACTGCAGCCAGAGTGGGAGAGTACAGTGTATCCAGAATCTGAAGTCAGAGGGACAACGTCCATTCTCAGCTCCCCAGCTTGGGCACGCCACTCAATGTCTTTGTGATTCTATTTCATTATGTATAAAAGAAGAGTAATCATTTTTAGCTCATGTATTAGGAGGAGTCCTGACATAGTCTCGGCCAAAGGGACATAATAACCAGCAGCGACCTTTCACCAAGGCACTTATTCCTCCTTTGTCATACCATATGTCTGCATTATATATTACATTCACAAAGTGCCTTGTGAGCAAGAGACCATGGAACCAGGTGACAGAAAAACCCAGGAAATACCTCTTCTTAAATCTAATTCCATGAAGATGGCCAGAGGAAGTTTGTCAATTCCATATTTTTAGATTCTCTTGTTTTTTAATTAAAATATTTAAAACAATGCCTCTCGGTTGAGGAAAAGGAGTTTGAAGCCCAGAAAAATAGATAAGAGTAAGAAGATGAGGAAAAAACGAAACAGAAAACAAGTGTGAAGGGAAGAGAAATAAACAGCAATGGTTCTTCTCTTCATATCAAACTATTAAGCGAGATGTCTGATACATAACGCTGTTCAGCAAATGTTTGTGGAATGAACGAATAAATTAGGTAGTTTCTGCTTTTCTGTCTCTTACATAGGATGGGTACCTGGTGAATGTAAGAAATAATAATGCACACATGTGGTAAGCCCATATTTTTTCCAGACTTTTGAATAATGTGGTCCTAGTAGTATCTGAGGAGCTGCAAGACATCCTGGTTTTGTGCTGGCTACTGTCAACTCCTAGAAGTCTAGCAAGGTCAGTTCAACAGGCCTCAGCATTACACTGCCCTGGCGGGAAGAGGCATTGGTGGCGGCTCCCTTGTGGTCTGCTTATGTTGTGTTCATAGGCTTCTCTGCCACCTACCTTTTCAAACACAGGAAAGTATCTAATTATAGCCTTCTGAGCCATGTTAACCACTTCCTTCTGTTGATCGTCTGGTTTTAGGAAAGGATGCATGATAATCAGTTCCAGCAGATCCAGCGTCCCCTCCACATACATGTCAATCCTTAAAACAAAAAAGTATTTTTCTCAATTTCCCCTTTTTGGAACGCATCGGCTTCCACAACTAAGAACTTTCTCTTGAGGCTCTGGCAACTTAAGTACCAAGAAGCATTTATCTACACCTGTCTCTTAAGAGGAAAGATGCAAAGACAACTCTGGTTGTCATTCAGAAAATTCCTTCAGAAACATCTGTCACAAACCAGAAAGCACGATAGTTATGACAGCTCTCTCTCCCCAGCCCCTACCCCTCCACTCTCACTCCAGTACCCACACTCAGTGTAGGCGGAACTTCGCATTTATAAAAATAGTGGATTACACTTATGGAATGCTTGGTATGTATCAGGCGTGGTGCTAAACACTCTATATCTATTATTTCATTGAATCCTATGACATTATGAGGAATGTGCTATCGTTATCTCCATAGTACAGGAGATTCATCAGGACTCCAGAACTTGACACTTTGCTTAGGGTCATGCATCTGGGAGGTACAAGGACCAGGCTTTGAGTTCGAATTATAATCCAAGGCATAGTATCCCAGGCCTTGAATGTCAGAATGGCTTCCTATTCCTAATAGTCAATGGTAATAAATTTGCAAGAAAAGTAAAAAGTAATATCAAAGCATTTAAAGATGTTGAAACCTGAAACAATCACACTACAGATACAGGATCTAATATCTGAATTCAATTATTTTCTATCGTTTTACTCAGACTCTCTGTACTGATTTTCCAACTGGCCGTCGTGACCTTTCTGGGTTTTTGTTTCCTGTTCACACGAATGACACAAGACATAAAGTAGACAGGGTGCGCTGTAGAGGACTGCAAATCGGCTAAGGCATCAATAAGCTGACAAGTGAAAACACTCAAGAGGGGCCATAGTACAGGGTTCTCTCCTTGAGGTCCTTGCCAAAGAGATGGTGCCTGTCCGCTATGTAGTGGAGAATGCTTCGGGTCTGCACCAACTTCATCCCGTCAATTTCAACCATTGGCACTTGTTGGAACAGCAGGTGGTTACCTGAGAGTGGAAGCCCAGAGTTAGAAGTGATCTATGCCCTGTCTCCCAACCCCTAAAAAATGCTCTAGGGAATGAAAAGGGATGGTGTGGCCATAGCCTTAAGGAAATAGTGTAAAACTCCCTGATGACAGATAACCTCAAATTCACTCACGGCAGCAGAGTTAGCCATAAAAGAAGCCTGAAAACTAGCATTGTTCTAAACTTTTCGTTTTCATCCAGGGAAATTACCTACCCACAGTGATATGGGGTAGAGACAAATTTAGTGAAGATATTCCTCAAGAGCTGCACTAGATGCATGTATCTAGTTAAGGCTAAATTTGAATTAATGAAAATTGAGAAAATTTCAAATTCAATTCCTTAGTTACACTAGACACAGTTCAAGTCCTCAGTAGGCACAGATGGCTAGTGGCTACTACACTGGACAGTGCAGAATACAACATTTCCAACACTGTACGATGATCTACTGATAGCACTGCCTTAGACAATCTGATAATGAAGCCTAAGTCACCAAGTGATACTCATGCATACTCATTGTTTTTTCTCTTGCACAGCCATAGGCCAGTTACTACCAAGTTTGCCCCCACTGGTGAAAAACTAACCCATTACTTTCTTTAACACTTTGTATCAGACAGTTCCCACATAGCAAACTCTGAGGACAGATGCAAGTATAGGGTACAGCCTAGCCCTCTGAGGACAGATGCAAGTATAGGGTACAGCCTAGCCCTTGAAGGGCTCAAGGATTGGGGCACGTGAGGGTTCAGGGAAGACGAGGACTCAGCACGTGACTAGTCATGTCAGGCCAGTGTCACCCGTGACAGGTGGCATTACAGCCCTTCAGAGTTGGTCTCTCTTAAGGAAGTCTTGAGTTGGGCCTGAGGCTCCTGCTGATGGTTGGGAGGGAGGCTGCTTACAGGGTTGCTAGGTATTTCTCAAGGGCCCTGGGTATGCAGAGTGTAGGAATTAAAGGGGGGGGGGGCTTTTATTGATTCCA
The DNA here is from genome assembly GCF_902729225.1 of Pteropus medius. Lineage (NCBI taxonomy): Eukaryota > Metazoa > Chordata > Mammalia > Chiroptera > Pteropodidae > Pteropus > Pteropus medius. The sequence continues at coordinate 31,492,682 of NW_024354500.1, read as the reverse complement.
TATGTTTGGTGTTTATTTCAGAAATCGAGGACATTTATTAGCAGACTTTAAGCCCTCAGATAATTTGGAGGAGGCAAAAAAGGCGTGACAAGGAAGATGAGGAGGGAAGGGATGAAGGAGAGGAAGGGAGGGAAAGATGAGGAGGGAAGGGATGGAGGAGGGCAGGGGGAGGAGAAAGAGATGGAGGAGGGTTGTTTACATGGATAGAAGAAGGAACTGCTCCCTTCCTTTAGCTAGCTCTTACAGAACTACTGAATAAGAAGCAATTTCCTGGCGATTTCAGCTATTATTCATTTGTCTGGTTTTAGGATACTGTTCTGAATGTTTAGTGTCAGCAGCATCTTTGCCCTTCCACCAAGGATCAATTGTTTAAAAAAATATATATCAGCATTACCGGCAGTTGTCTCATTTCAATACTCACCATCCTGCAACTTCTGCAACTGTTCTTTTGTTTCTAAAAATTCTTCATCAAACTAAATTTTTAAAAAGATAATCCCCCCCCAAGAAAAGGTACATGTCATTATGGGATCAGGACTGCAAATACCAAGTTAAATTGCCTCAAAATCTGAGAGAAAGAGGTCACTTAGCACTCACATCTTGGCTTCTAAAGAACACTGCCCTCTAAGAGAAACAGGGGCTCCAAAGAAAAAAGGCTGATTCTGTTACATTAGGAAGCAAGGAAGTGCTCAAAGACTAATGAGATATGTCAAAGGCAGACGCACTTAGGACCTTACCTGAAGGTAATTCCCTAGACAAATTTGGGACAATTCAAGCATCAGAAAGAGTAATGTCAGTTATGGATTTTAACACACACCAACAGAAAAAAAAATCCCTGTCTCCAGAAATGAATAATAAAAAAGAGAAAAAGAAAAGCTCTTTTCATAGCAGAATTAGCACTAATTAATATAGAATTATTGCTAATTAATGAAAAAATTTTAAAAATCACCAATCTGCAACCTACTTTCAAAGGATTGAGGGGGAAAAAGCAGAAAGACAGGAAGGGAGAAAGCAAATGTAGCAAACTGTTGACAACTGAATTTAGTTGAAAAGTATCCATTGTACTATTACAATTTTTCTGTAGGTTTGAAAGTTTTCAAATTAAAAAGTTGGAGAAGAAAAGAAACAGAACAAATTTCTTTTCTTCTGACATTATAAAATGTTCTAGTGCAACTTTATGTCAGGAAGAGGAAGTCTCGTCCCCCCAAGTCTGGGGATGGTTCTCTGCTGTTGTCTGTCCCTGTGCTACTCCCCCAAATCATTTAAGAAAGAGGTAGAGCTGACCAGCACAGAACCGGCAGTCCTCCCAGGCCTCCTCTCCTGACCCGGGGGAAGAACTGGGATGTGGAGTATAGGCATAGCTTCTGCTACTTGCCAGGGTCTTCGTGGTGTGAGGAGAGGAGCTGCATGCCCCTAGAAACACTCTATCTGGTGCCTCAGGCTTAACAATGTTCCAGGCATTTGTCCAAATGCCAAGCTGGTCAGATGTGGTATGGGTGGTGCTTCCTCCACAGGACTGCTTTCAAACATTTATGGCCATGACCATTTAAAGCACATGGAAAAGTGAGAGAGTGGTGTCCAACCCCAGGCCCACCCTTTAGAGATTCACATTCAGTAGTTGTGAGAGACCCGAATTATGCATTTTCAAACACAAGTCCTTCCCAATGGTTCTGATTTTTGACTTTTAGGACATTATGCAAAATGGGTGCTCTCACTAGAGAAACTATGTGTCAAGCTTTGTAAAAACTATTGGTCAGGAAGAAGAAACCGGCACCAGAAGGGGAGATGAGAGAGTGGACAGAAAGAGAAGGACAAATATCACCAGGCAGAGCTTAGAGGGAGCTTGGCAACTCTAGTCCAAGTACAGCTCAAGGCTGGATGGGTAGAGACAGCATCTGGGGTTCTAGCTGCACAATCAGTTGTCTTTGTTCCCTAACTTGGGAGAACTGCCGTCTTTCACACCACACCACTCCTTCTTTCGACACTGTTTCAGTTAAACTACCCACAAGTCCTGGATTCAGAGCTTGCGGCTGTTAAGTCTTCTCTTAATCATGTGTTGATTTCCCTCGGAACAAGGGGGATCCGACTGGATTTCTTGGTGGGGGGTCTTCAGGTAAATGGAGCCCCAGGCAGTGGAGAAGCAACATCTAGCACATACCAATGTCTAAGGCCTCAAACCAAGTGACTGAGATGGAGGACGCTGACTCTCTGAATTAGGACTAGCTGCCTTTCAGCAGGTTTGGTTACCTAGTTACTCAGATGTGTGTCTTTCGCATTGTAGGCTCAACCTGATACTGTGACACCGGAATCACAAACTCATTCAGTGGCTGCCAGACTGTCCTCCTGATTGTTTCAAATTTATATGAGCCAAAACTTAGCTAAAATTGTCTTTTGGCAAAGAAATGGAGAGGGCCACCCTCCATACTGCTTTTTGGGAATCGTTCTTGTAAACCACACCGTCAGCCCTAGTAAGGGAGGCCAATCAATCTCCCTCCACCGTGGCCAGAGGGGTGTGCCCAAGACCCAATCTGGGCTAATTATTCTACCCCACCTGCCTGCCCACTGCGACTGGTCTATGATAGGTGGGTCACATGACCCATGCTCTTTTTGTTGTTGTTGTTGAACTTATCTAGGGTTGGGTTTCAATTATTGTAACCAAGAATCTTGACTCGTAGGAGAGTAAGGGGAATAGGATAGAACAAAGATAGGGAAGAGAGAGAATGTAATGAAGGATTATAATACATACGCATAAGACACTCATTGCAAAACCTGCTTAAAAAACCCAAAATTATAATTCAGAAGCATACAGAGTTAGACAGATGACATAAATAAGCAGACCAGGTTCAGGTCATGGAACCAAGAATTTTTTAACTCTCTTCTTAACACAATTAGAACATGCGTCCTAAGACAAAAGGAAATGAGGGTCTGTGTTGAGCAAGAAAGGTCTACCTATAGTGGCAGTCCTTAATCAGATTCAGCAATTGCTGTCACGTGGAAATGAGGGCTCAGTATCATCAGATCTTCCCATTTCCCAAGAGAATTCAGAAATCAGGATTTGTATATAAAAATGATTATCAATTAATTTAGAAAAATTTAAAACACTGTGTGGAATTATAATTCTGTGTAAAGAAACCCAAGCCCAAACCCAAAGCAACCAAACAAAACCCAAATGCCAAACCCAACAGACTTCGTGTGTTATCTTTGGAGGTTGGTAGGGTAACAACTCATTATTCTGAAAATTCATAAAGAGACCAAATCAAGCATTTATCTTGCCTTTCCTATATGAGCTATGTTTCAAGGTAATTAGTTAATGAATGAAAAATTATTCGTTATAAGAGAATCACAGTTAATAAATTCATGTGAAATGATGGAAATAGAAAAATCACCATTTTGTAATCCCCGGCAATGATCAATAGCTGCTAAAACCACTAGTTGAAAGGGTAATGGGGGAAATTTTACAATGTGTGGGTCAGGCTGACGTTACTGGAACACACCGATGAAGCTATGCGTCTCTGAAGACAAGACAGTCAGACATCATGCACCCCTAATGGCGTACAACAGAAATATGCCACAGTATCCATCTGTCAAAGTCTGGCAGGAAAAAAAAATTTAAAGATAGAAAGAAAAAAGGAGCCTGGATTTGATCACATCTCTGGATCCAACTAGCCGTTTGCAGAAAATATAGAGAATAGAGGAACATGTTAAAATGAGGGTAAATCAGCCAAATACAGAATGGGGAAAATTCTACAGGGCAGTTTCACCCACAAATAAACGGCACTAAAACAAACGCAGACACTTTGCACCCAGATCTTGGCTGTTAATACCATTTTCTAATAAAAAGGACCAGGGCTCCTTGGAGAAATACTTGATTCTAGGGCCAGGGCAAGGAAAATAGCCTGGAGCATCTTGTTATGTCAGAAAATAAGAAATTGATGGGGATGGGGGAAAGAAGGCTATGTGGAAAGGACACGAGAGCTAACCTGAGAGAGTACCAATGGCCAAAGCTGAAATATTTTGAGCAAAAAAGTAAAGAAATATTGGATTATGACCCACAATAGAAATAAATGTACTTAAGTCCATACTGATATAAATGAATGACTGAATACATAAATAAATTGGGGAGGGGGGAGAAATCTCCCTTACATAAGAATTCTAAATGCAGATACTCCCCTCTCCAGGAGGTGGAGCTTAATTCCTATCCTTTTGAGCGTGAGCTAAACTTAATGACTTGCTTCCAAAGAATGGAGTGAAAAATAGTTTCTTTACAAAAAGAAATCTGGCAGATGCCACCTTAAACAAGTGACCAAGGTTAACAGCACCAGTGATAACTCACGTTAATATCACAGAAGCCCTAATATGATGCAATGAGAAGGGCACTTCGCCTCTGTGCTATTTTTCACCCAAACCCCAGTTTAACCATGAGAAAAACATAAGACAAACCAACCCAAGCTGGAAAAGTCTAACCAATGCTTTTTAATAAAAACTGTCAAGGTTGTGAAATAAAGGAAAGACTCAGAAAATGTCACAGATTGAGGGTGACTAAAACATATGACCTAAGATAATGTTGGATCCTGGAACAGTCATCCACTACATTCCATCTATAAAGAAAAACCCTTTGAAGGGAAGGAATCCTCTGACTCTGAAGCATGTCTGTAATATTAGTGAGACAGAACTATATCAGGGCTCTGCCATTTATGTTTTTCTCAGTCTCAAAGCCATATGAAAAATCCGTGAAGAAATAGCACATGGGGGTACCTCCACTCCAGCGGCAGCTAAAACCCATCTTACGGTTTCCATCCGACCTCTTCCATTTGGATAGTGGAGCTTGGGCTTCTCTGCCATGATGGCCTTTCCGGCTTTCTGAAAAATTTACAAATGCAGCAACTCTTCTTAATTTCGTGCCCTCAACCCACTGCTAAACGAATATTCATGATTTGGGCACAGGAAACTATTGTTTTTACTGTTTCTCCTCATTCCATAAAAGCATACCACCATTTTAACACATTAAAAAAAGAAGAAAAAAACACGTTGGCTTTCATATCATCTCTATTTATGATGTCTTATTCCGGATCTTGGGAAGCTGGGGCCATTTGTTGTAAAGACATTTATGCTAGCAGTACAGTACCTCACTGATTCAGATCATCATACACTTTGACCTTGAAAATCTTAGATTTCCCAAATTCGGCCTGGAGAAGCGAAATGCGGAGGGTCGCGGAGAATTATACATCCACCCGAACCTTTGCAAGTAGTCACACTTTCACACGCATCATATTTGATTATCACAGAAACTGGAAGGTGAGCAGGCCGAGTATTCCTATTGTCTACAAAATGTACATCCTTTGTCGCGGCTGCAGTAGCGGCCCCTGGGTCCCTCACGTCCCTGGCACCCGCAAAGAGATGAGCCCGGGTTCTTGCGAATGCGCCCAGGCCACAGACTAGGCCACCCCAGACTAGACTCCGGGACTCCGCATGCCCGCTCAACCCACGCTGGGTCAGAGCGGCCGCCCGGCCCAGAGAGGATCCAAGCCTGCCGTCCATCAAGAGACTCAGGGTCCAAAGAGTGGTTTAAAAAAAATACGCACACTGGCCCAAGAATGCTTCCCAGTCGCAGCAAAGGGGCCCCAGTCGGCCCAGACGCGGGCGGGAGCGCACAAGACATGAGGGAGGGAGAGAAAAGAAGGATTGTAGGGGATAGGGGTAAGGGATGGATGGTGGAGTAAGAGGCCCGAATCGGAAGAATAGTGGGAAAGAGAAACAAGAAGGGAAAAGGCGAGTGGGCGCGGCAGGAGGGACACAGACCTGCAACCAGCTAGAAGAATCCGGAGCCACACAAAGCACACAGCGAGAAGCCAGCTGAGAAGAAAGATCAGCTGGCGGAGAGGAGGCGCTACCGGTGGGCGAGGCTCCGGGGAGATTTCACCAATAGAAACAACACTATTTAGCATGACCCACCCATTTGCAAGGCATTCTGGATAATATGAAAACAGCCCAAATTCAAGCCAATTTTAACATTAATTTTAGCATTATGAGGGAGAAAATGACCTTTAAATTATCATTTAGATTTAGACTTTAGTTAAAATTTTCTGTTAGCGATCCAGCATGGGTTTTTTTAAAAAAAGAAAACTCGACCTATGCGTAAAGACAGAATTCTCTTTAGGTTTATATAGCTTGTGCCAATATTAGGGTGCTCGGATGTGAGGGCGATCTGGCTGCGACATCTGTCACCCCATTGATCGCCAGGGTTGATTCGGCTGATCTGGCTGGCTAGGCGGGTGTCCCCTTCCTCCCTCACCGCTCCATGTGCGTCCCTCCCGAAGCTGCGCGCTCGGTCGAAGAGGACGACCTTCCCCGATAGAGGAGAGGACCGTTCTTCGGTCAAGGGTATACGAGTAGCTGCGCTCCCCTGCTAGAACCTCCAAACAAGCTCTCAAGGTCCATTTGTAGGAGAACGTAGGGTAGTCAAGCTTCCAAGACTCCAGACACATCCAAATGAGGCGCTGCATGTGGCAGTCTGCCTTTCTTTTAACAATGCAATAAAAAATCTTAAGCACCACATACTACTAGAAGTGTAGAAGTATGAGAAGTATAATAGTGTAATGTTTTAATATAAAAGGATAGCCTATTTTTCAGAGGTGTTAGTAAGCAAAGTACCATATATAGCTATATGTGCCACTAATGAATATATTATTAAAGAGCAGGACTTAATTTTTCTCATTTTGTACATACACATTTAGTTTTTTAAATTTCTTTTTCACTGACCCCATGGATCATATTGAGCTTTCTCTTCACTGATACGCAACTGCTTTAAACCACAGGCTAAACATAGCACCTTCCTGAATGGGAGGAAGGGGAGTGTTGGTGTAGAGGTGTCAATGGGGCTAAAAAAGTAATTTGTCCGGTAAAAAAGTTAACACTTTAAAAAATATTTTAAAGCCATCAAGGCTATATTATAGAATAGAATGCTAAATTCACATGACCCTTAAGGTTAAAAATATATGCTTTCAAAAGGACTTCGAATTTCTTTTTAGAGGCAGCTTCTGCTATTCTTCAGACTATAGATACTATTATTGTTTTCACCCATGAGGTGCTCTTGAAAAGACCTAGCTTGAGAAGCCTGTGCTGGTAATTAATTGCGGCAGCACAATCAGATTTTTATTTTTAATAGATTTCTCTGGCAGAAGTGTGGAGAATGATTTGGGACAGTGTGGGGTCATCAAAGAGGCCTGTTAAATGTCCTCCTGAATTAAAGTAGCATCTTGAGTTTGGAGAAGATGGGTAAGAAAAGGTGAGCTTTAAGGAGGTGGAAAGTAAAAGATTTACTAATCAAGTAAAAGGAAGTTGAGGAAGAGAGGAAGAGAAAAAGTCTAAAATGATGCTGCCCCCTAACATACACATAGACACATTTCCTTTTCCCCCGTTCTTGTCTATTTTTTATAACATTTATTGTCATCTAACATAATATACATTTTATTTGTTGTCTATGTAGATTCGATAGAATGTAAATTCCACGAAGTTAGGAATTTTCATATTTTTAACAATATATTTTTGTATATCCTGCTCCTAGATATTCAGAGAATGTTTTATTGAAAGAATGAATGAATGATGCCTCTAGTTCCATGAAGCCTGTTGGAAGAGGACAAGGTTTGGGAGAAATAACAACAAGATTTTCTTTGATTCCTATGAGCCATCCAATTTGTAATGTCAACTAGACGGTTGTATAAAATAGTGATGAATCAAAAGGGAAGACTGAAATGGATAAACTGGCAGCAAAAAGATGAGCTTATCCATACATAAAGTAACAAAAGAAGCAAATCAAGAATAGCTGGGCACCCCAAGAGCCAGAAAAGTCACTTAAAAAATATGTGCAATTTTATCTTTCTAATTCTGACCTAACACAGAGATTGCTCAGTTTAACATGGGTAGGAGGCCCTATTTTCCCACCATACTGAAAATGATCGTTCTTTATTCATTTTTTCCAAACCATCTTTCTACAAGGATTCACTTTAATTGAACTAAATAAGACAAGCATTATTCTTCAATTTTTGTTAATAAGTCAAACTTTTATCTTCATTTCTTTTTTTCTAATTAGTTGAACCATATCACATTGCCGATAATTTACTATTTTTTTTTCTAACCTACAAAAATGACAACTTCATATGTCCAACCTAACAAAATAGGACACACATCATCCTATCAATCTTTTTACTTGAAAGAGAAACTAAGGGAGAATCATAAGACTCTATTAATTACACAGCCTTGTGGAGAAATAAGAAATTCTTCTAATAATTCTGCCATTCTATGCCAAGTAACCTTAGGTCATTTTATTCCTTGAAGTCCCTGAAATCATTCTATTCTTGGACACCCTTGGAGTTTTTCTCAGTCTGGTACAGTATCACTCATAGTGTCTATCTATATATCTGGTATATTTTTGGAGGCCTTGGCAGGTCCCCTCTGCCTCTAAACCTTCGCCTACCCACTCAGTAGCAAGTAAAATCGCCTCAACAAAAGTCAAAAGCTTTTTTTTTTTAAACATACACATTTACCCTTATTTATCACTGTCATTTAAAGCCTGATTTTATAAAACACTAAAAGACATTTTTAAGAGTTCTGTATCACCAGAATTTAAACAGTAGAAATATCGTTAGCTTTGTATGTGTAAGTTATGTAAATTAAAATCAAATAATTGGATTTTTTCTCAATATGGAAACTATACAAATGAAATAAATGGCAAAGGATCTAATAGCAATATTTTGTTATTTATAGATTACCAGTTACTTTAGGATCTAAACAAAGATTCTGAATATTCGGACTTCTTTTGCTGTGTTTCACATTTAAATATCTCCCTACCTATATTCTGAGTCAAGCTACTTGACCAAAAGGTCTGATTTAGGAAGGCATTTAGCTTTATAGCAAAAATTTTTCCAATCTGTATTTACCACCTTCAAAGGAATTGACATTATAGCGCAGATGTAATGTGCTGGTTTCCTTTTGAACGGTGTGCAAAAAAATATGTCCACCCTGTGGAAAGTCAAACAGGTACCAAAAAATGGGACAATTATGCATAGCCCAGGGAAGTATGTTGTTTCCCCATCTAAAAATTAACCAATGAAATAAGATACATGAACTATAGTTGACTTGGCTTCAGGAAAAACACATCTGAGAATTACATCATTTGTTCTCATCTCATCTTCAGTTATTGACAGGGATTTTGTAGGCTGCCAAGCTATTTACTTTGTGAACTGTAGTAGTGAAGGAACGAAGACGGACTTGCTCAGAATTGGTAATGAACTGTGGTCCCGCTCTTCCCATTTCTCAGGTACAACCAATCCTTGTCTGTATATATCAGCAGATTAAATGAACAGGACACTTCCAGCTTTGGCAGGAAGGTGACTGTAGCTGTGATCTGTCTGATCACTGAGCGGATTTCATCTTGGATAGCCTTGAGACTTGTCTGGGTGTGCTGTCATCTTTGACAGTCTTGTCATACTCAATATCAAATTGCCATCTTTCAAGGACCTTGCCGCTTTCAATATTTGAGATGACTACCACCAGTTTCTGAAATGAACACTTGTATAACCGATCTTTCAGTTGTTCCACGTTATTTATGTATTTCGAGCTCAGGATCAGTAGTTACAAACAAGGTGAGTCCATATTTCTGCATTCGAGTAAAGGTTTCCGATAGCTATATGCCACACTGATATAAAATGCTGTTGATGCCAAGTGAGAACTCGGCCACGATTTTGGCGCTCCCGCGCAGCGTGAGGCCTTGCTCCCAGAGAGCTGCAGCACCGTGGCCAGGCCTACAGACGCGACGCGCGCTCACTCGCTGCGCTCCCCTAGAGCTGGAATCTTTGGTGCTTCTGAAGGGGCACAAATGCCAAAGGGTAGACAAATGCTATTACAGTCGGGTCAGTTCTGATGGCGAGGGGCACGTTTAGGGATTCACCAATACAAGTTTGATTGGTAAATCATGTTCCTACAAAACTCTTTCAAGGATTCAAAGAATGTTTGGGAAATGAATTTTCTGTGGAATCCTGTATGTAACTCATGAAGTTACGAGCTTCTTTTGAGGCTTTATATTGTACGTGAGTGTGCTGTGAAAGCTAAAAACATACAAAGTAGGCATTAATCATGATGAAATCAGCAACAGGAATTTTTGATTTCCCCCATTTTTAATGTCCCTAGTCACTTTACGAAAAGCTAAATTAAAAAAAAAATTACACATTGCAGGATAACTCTTCATACTGCTACTCTAAGTGTATGTTCCTCCATCAAGGAGAAGTTAAAAAGTATCAAAGTTCCAAATTAAGAAATATTAAAGTTATCTTTTAATTGAAGAATGTGACAGAAACACTCAAATCAATTTTTCTTAAACAGTAACTTTATTTGGAGCAGAATTTTTTTTTAATGTAAAGTTAATGTTTTTAAATACATTAGGACAAACTATTTAAAGAGCAACATTTTATTTCAGAAGGGGCTTGCAATAAGTGGTTTTCTGTCCTATCTTCTCATCATTATGAATATTTGCTTTATAAATAATTATATTCTTACTTACTCCCTTGTAATCAAATCAGGTGACAAATTGCTACCAGTGATGAGCTATCTGAGATCAGAAGACTATTCAGGTCATTTTAAATTCACATTAGCACAGTGTCTAAAAGAAACTGATAATACAGATTAATGTGATATTTGCCTCCGGTTTGTCTTCTCAATGGTTTCCATGAGACGGTCCTTACAATAAATTATATAAAATACAGTACTTTGGTTGGAAATTATAAAAATAATTCTAAAAATTAACCACATGTATTAAACAAGTTGCTACAGTATGCTTTAAATGATATATAATAATTAGTATGTCAAACATTTTCTTATAAGCATATTGCTTTTGGCCATACACTGAGCTAAAACATACAGTCTTTCTTTTTCTCTCCTACCTAAATGGCACAAAACAATGGCTTGATGGAAGGGAAATTGCTACTTTATGAGAAAACACGGTGCCCATGAACTCCAACACTACTGGTATTTGTACTTAAAAATGAAACAATTCTTGACAAAAACAAGAATTGTTTTGTTTTACATGTGTTGCCTTGATTGTATTCAATTTTGGATAACCCCAGAAGATGATTTAGTGTTGATTTATTAGATGTATTTAGTCCTTTGGGCAAGAGATGTGTCTAAAAAACTGTTTGAAAATCAATTTGCTTCCTATTTAAATCCTATCATACATGAGCTGGGTGAGGGCTTAGTAATTCATGAGATTTTTCTGTAAAACGAATGATCACACCAAGAGTAGTTTTTGTGCCTGTGCAGTTTTCCTGCACTTTACATGTGTGCCCCTTGGCTCAACTGAAGTTTTGTGCACGAATGAGAGCCATCCCTGTACCATTTCCTGGTATCCCAGAAAGCTTTCTGACTGGAAATGAGGTATAGTCATGGAGGTACAATTAAACTTGTCATTCATCTTGGTGTCTTGCATTACATTTTATAATTCTTTAGTAATGAAAAAATACATGCAACTGGCAGCATTTCATATTCACTTAACAAAAAATGGTCACTATTCCCTTCTATAGTAAACAGCTTGTATACACAATTTGTCCTTTACCCATTTCAGGGAGAAAAAAAGAGTACTTTAGGATTTTGCTAGTTCTTTAGAATTTACATTGTTTTTTTTCAGTCTTCTAGGTTTCTCAACTGCACATAAGGCTTCTTGATTTTCATATGCATAAATGTGTTTAGCTTCCCAAGGGAAGTTGTTTGCTGATAAACAAAGGAAAGAGTAAAAGGAAAGAAAGTGAAATACTTTCTGAATTTGGGCCTTATAAAAGTATCAGAAAAACCACTTTATAATGTATAATAACCAAGTAACTAGGTTTTTCAATTAAAAAAAAAATGTAATGACCTTAACATAAGCTAGAGTGCCTAGAATATGGTATTCACAATCCATTTGCTTCTCTAAAGAGTATTTACAATTTAAACCCAGCTTTCCAGCAAGCTGGGTAAGGTTACAGATCAATTTATTTTGTAGACATAATACAGAAAGGGAAAATAAATATTAACCTCAGTAAAGGACTCATCTCTGAAAACACATTTTCTGTTGCTTTAGATAATGAGTTGAGAATATAATACAGAAATGAATTCAGTTTCAAGTTGTGCTTACACATACATATTTACTTTCTGAAGCTCTGCCGCCAGTTTGTTAACAGGAAAATATTACCTATCAAATCCACATCCATTATGTGCTTTTCTCCTGCCCCTAGGGATCATAGTGCTTGCTCAAGTAAATCTTTGAGCCAGATACTCCAAAGCAGACATTGCTCCCAATTTTAGGTCACACCTCTTTGGGAGCTATGGCAATTGGTTCAAGCTACCATGTATTAATATATCGAAGTAATAATTTACCAATTTAATAGGTTGAACCATATCAAAGTGTCAATATTTATTTTAACCTACAAAATTGACAATTTCGTGTGGTTCAACATGCTATATCCTGGAACCACATGAGAATAGCTTGAGCCCTGGGAGAATGAGTCAATACACTATTGAGATTATACCGAGTTCTCTGGCGGTGACCTTTCCTCTTGCCTTTCAGGTAACCATGACCAGAGAGGCAAATGCGCCCTAAGGAGGTGGATGAGAGTGGACCTTTTGTCTTTTTCTGTCTCCAAACTAGCTTTGTCATTTTTAAAATTGCTGTAAACATTCCTCTCAATGGAACAGCCGTGGCCAACAAATAGAGTTCTCATTGTTGAAAGAAACTATGCAAGGGTTAAGAGTTGAAATGTGGCACGCTATGACACTAATATCATGGTAACTGTGACTTCCTAGATTAGTGGAACCTCTGCCATAAATCTTTTCTGCTCCCCAAATTGCCCTGAGATTTTGGCTAGGACAGAAGGTTATTCATTGTCTGTCACTAGCCAGGCCTGGAGAACTGAACTGAATGAAAAATTCTATCAATTATAATAAAAAAAATCTTCTGCTGCTTTGAAATTTAGTTTTTTGGTCATGCATTTTGGCAGGGATAGCAATTTAGTTGACTGTATTAACCTTTAAGTTGAGAATCTTGTGGCTTGAAATCTTCCCTTTTATGGGAAATGAGACAATTTGATTTCAAAAATGAAAGAAATAGAATGTAATGGCATAGAGCAAGATAAAACCTAGTTTCATTTGTATATCTCAAATCATGATAAAGTGTATGGTAAAAATTTCAAAAAATATTTGGAGTTCTTTCATCTGGGGAATAAAAACAAAACAAAGTGCATTACATAAATACTTCAGAACAGCAAAACGGCATCAAAATATCGAATTAATAATAACATGACATTGAAAAAAACAGATCATTTTTCTAGTGTTGGTGTCAGTCAAGAAAGTCAGAGGTACCTAATGTGCCACATTTAAAATTTAATTACGTCACAAATATCTGCACATATTGAGTAAATAACCCTTTGTCACATAGTCTTAAATTGCACCCCTGTTGCAATACTGCATCAATATTATTACTGTTTTAAAAATCTGTATAAAATATTATCTGGAACCCCAAAAGAAAATCAAGTAATCTTTAAAAAGTTTGTTACAAAGTTGACTGTATAAAATGCTAAAACATAATCCATATATACAAAATGCTGCTATTTAAGAAAATAACGGGACCCAGTTTTAGAATAAAATAATTTTGTACAAAAAAAGGGTATTGCATTCAAATCAATATTTAAAAAAAAAAACTTTAAAAAAGAATATTGAAATGTCTTAGTTCAGAAGAATAACTACAAAGTGTTTGTTTGCTTTTACACCATCCAAAAGTTTTCTGCAGGTAGAGTGCCAGTTGGCTGAGGGACAGTGTCCTGCTTTCCCCTGTAAAGGGCTTTATGACAATCATCGCCGAGACGCGTACTTGGAAGCCCAGTCTGTCCGGCCATGCACTGGCTGGGCGGCTGGTGGCCGTGGGATCAACCCAGGAGTGCTTCTAGGCTGGGTATGGAAAAAAGGTCGCCCAGGATGAGGTCTCACAGCCTTCAGGGAAGAATAACCTGCAATGAAAGAAAGGTTGGCTTGATTGATAGGAGACCCATGCAAACAAAGTACTGATAAGTGCAAAGTGCCAAAAAATATCAGAAAATGAGAGTTCAAGAGGAACATTTTCTCAGACCAAAAATACTGGTGTCATTCCTGACTCCTCTCTTTTCCTCATATCCCACTTGTAATTTGTCAGCAAATCCTACTGGCTCTACCTTCCGCTTACACCCAGAATCTGACCCAACTCAACTATTACCACCCTGGCCCAGGCCAACACCATTCCCTGCCTGGATGATTGCAACAGCCTCCCAATTGGTTTCCCTGCTTGCAGCCTTGCTCTCCCCTCTCAGTCTAGGGACAACCTGCGCTTGAGTGAACCTGGAAGATGAAAGTCACATCACCTCACTCCTCCGCTCAAAACCCTCCAGTGGTTCCCATGTCGCTCAGAGTCAATGACAACATGCTTTGTACCGTCGGGCCTCTTACCACCTCTCTGATCTCCTCTTCCTACTCCCCTCCTCTCATTCAGACCACTCTTGCACTCTGCCTCGTTATTTGTTGAATATACTAGGCTTGTCCTGTCTCAAAGCCCACGCACTTCAGAATCCCATGTCCGAACAGTCCCACCCACGTTGTGTGGCTTACTCACCTTCAGAGCTTTACTCAGCGTCTCCTTTGCTACCCTATCTAAAACTGCAATCCATACCCTGCACTCCAACCCCCACGTTCTCTCTTTCCTGCCAGCTTTATTTTTCTCCTTAGCACTTATAAACATCTTATTCGGTTGACTTATTGTCTGCAGAGTGTAAGTTCCACAAAGACAGGGAGTTTTGTCTGTCTCCTTCCCTGGTAGATCCCAGGCTTATGACATGCCTATTCACGCCTACAGAGCAGGTGTTCAATGACTATTTGTTGAATCAAGTCATGAATAATCTGAAATAGAACGTACCTGGGGAGGGGTCTGGAATAGGTGCCAAGTGTACCCTCTGCATAGCAGAACCAACTTCCTTTTTCAGAAAGGAAGGGATATAGTTTCCAGTCAGTCCGCTAGAACTCGTTGAGCCGGAACCAACTATTCACCAAAGCAAAAGCTCATTAGTACAAAATCATGTGCACATGACACCAACAGCATTAAAGGACAGTGGTGCAGAACAATAAAGAATTAGGTTTTTATTTTTGGGGGGGAAAGAATTATGATAAAAGCAGTGAATTCAGAGCACAGCATTCCACCACACCACACTATCGGAAAGATTGAGTGGGATGGGGGGAGTGTGTATCAAGGACAGTGCTGCTCCTGTGGACTGCACCCCAGTGGAAGATGCTTGGTTTGTTTAAGAAAAAGGAAGCTTGTCTCCAGAATAATGATAAGAACCATTACTAGGCTATAGAAAATCTTGGCCATGACCTCGAATACACAGAGGCTGGAAGTTACTCCAAAAGGGGGGTGATGGGAGTAGAGTGGAAGGCAATACTGACGCTTAAAATATACCAAGGCACACACTAAAAATAAAACAGCTCACATTTACTGAATGTTCAGTATGTACCAGCAACTAAGCTAAGTGCTTTATATAAATAAAACTCATTTTTAATCCTTAAAAAAAGGGAAAGCTTGAAATTTTATTTTTTTTTAGTATAATTGATTCAGCCTGTTCTGAAATACGCTTTTTCCACTTGATAATATAGAATAGTTACCTTCCATGTCAGTATATGCAAATTCGAGAATATGACTAAAATAAAATTCATTTAACTATTCTCTTATTGATCAACACAGAGGTTATCCTAATTATTTACCTATTACAAGTAATTTTCCACTAAATATTCTTGTCCATAATCAGAAAAATTAATCATTATTAAAATGTATTAAAATCATTCACTTTTTATGTCATTTCCATCTTGAGAGCGCTTTAAGGGCCGAAATTGTATGCTACTCATCTTAGTATTGTAGGAGGTTAATGGAATGCCTTACATATAGCAAGTAATCAATATATATTGGAAGGGTGAATGACTGTCTATATAAGCCTTATGATTAAGGCTTAAAACTACACAGGGAATGATGAAGAATGGTACATTGGCTATTATGCAAATGCAAGTTAAAGCCATTAAGGAAGGAGTTATGGAGTGGTAGGACTGCTCTGTGTCTTCACAACACAGAGCCTTGTCAGCAATCGCTTAAGGGTGAGCGGAAACCATGGTCTGGAATGTATGTGTGAGGAGTTGTGTTGGCCAGCTGGAGCACATTTTGCATTTTGGGTGAATAGATAGATATGGAGAAAAAGGAGGAGAGAATTTGAGCAGGTAAAGTGACAAAAGGGAAAAAACATACAGTCAACGAACACAAGAAAAGATGCTCAACTTCATTAGTAAATGAGACATGCAAGTTTAAGCCACAATAAGATACCATTTCACACCCACCACATTAGCACCCATCACATTTTACAATCTTGACAGTACCAAGTGGCATCAAGGATGCAGCACAACTCCCCTGCTCTGCTGGAGAGCAATTTGGCAATATCTGTGAAGTTGAAGATGAGCAGACCCTTTAATCTAACATGTTTACCTCAGACCCAGAGAAACCCTCACATGGGTGCACAGCAATGTCCATTTCAGCACACTTTCTAACAGCAAAAATTATAAACAACTTATATGTTCGTCAAGAATAGAAGGTATAAATAAATTACGGTCTAGTAGAAGTAATAAATTATACTATTACGTAGATATATATTATATATGTTATAAGGTATATAATGTGATATATATTTTATATAATTGCTATATATGTACCTGAATTATTAAAATGAGGGGAGAGCCAGGATTATATACATATTTTAAAACATGCAAAACCATACTATGTATCTCACACATATTTTTAAAAAAGCATGAAAATAATAAACACCCAAATCAAATGGGGGTGCATGGAGGGAGAAAAAGAGGGAAAGAGAGGGAAGGCCTAGACGCTGGGCTTTGTGTCTGTTTGCAAAGTTTGACTTCTTAACTTATGGTGGGTATGTGGATGTTGATGCACTTTCTTTCGTGTTCCTTAAAATAAATGAACACTTAATGGATAAAGGCACAGAGACATGAAGCCCAGATGTTCACATGGCAAGGTGGAAGGGGAAGCAGCACAGAGCAGGGGCTGCCTGTGTGAGGAAAAACAATGAGGGAAACTGATGTGCTGGAAACAGGGTTAAGTCAGCCTGGAATGTCTCCGAAATTCATACGTCTATTAAAAAAAAAAGTGGGGAGAGCCTTCTAAATGATCTTCCGACCAGAAGTTCTGATGCCCTGGGCTAAGGCTGGGTCATCAGATGGAGGGGACACCTGGAGCAAGGCAGACCAAGTCGAGTTTGACTTCTAGAGGTTGCAGGGCCTCTGAAGTCGAACTCCGTAAAACTCTGTGAAGTTATTTTTGCTTTTCCCATTAGCCAGGGAAGATTATGCTCTTCTCCCTAGCTACTCTTCAAGGCAGACCCCATGGGAGCTGCCTGAGTCCCCAGGGCCTGGTGCCATGTGCATGCTGGCGAGGGAGGGGCACAGGCCTGGAAAAGAAGCCCAGGGTTTTCATACCAGAAACACTGTCATGGTTCCACAGCTTGTACCCTTATCTCTCTGTACCCATTCTGCCATATCCAGAGAATTTGCTTCTCGTCATTTAGGAGTTAATAATTATTACTCACCTGAATTTATTTTGCTGATTACTGACACCGTCCCTGAAGATTTTCCAGACAAACCAGAACTAGACCATGGGTTAGATGGAATAAAATCCTTGCCTGGAGTCGGGAGTATACCATTTCTTATATTTATTCCTTATAAGGAAGAAATGTTTTCAGAATGTAAAATATGCATTTAATTTTGTACCAGACTTCAGGGAGAGAATTAACGCAGAACCCAATTTGCCAAAAACTTCCTATGGTTCAAAAATCTAAGCAAAAACTGACTGTAAAAAGGCAAGATACTGTCTTTGGGTTTAGTATGTTGTCTCACTGGTGGGTGGCCTGAATGTGGTCTCCTAAACATCCTACCAACAGATCTGACCCATGTCTTATCTCTTGACCCCATCTGGTGCTGTCCTGGGCTTTCGTACTCCCGGACATTCCTACTTGTCCTCTTTCACAGACAACTGCCTTTCTGTCATCTAAGTTCTTTTGCATCCCCCATCCCAACCTCCCAGCTCTGCAGCTCTCTGCATTCTGTCCCCCAAGATTCCATCTTTTCACCTGACCTGGACCATCACTGCACTGCCATCATGTAC
Source organism: Pteropus medius (assembly GCF_902729225.1). NCBI lineage: Eukaryota > Metazoa > Chordata > Mammalia > Chiroptera > Pteropodidae > Pteropus > Pteropus medius. The sequence continues at coordinate 31,474,426 of NW_024354500.1, read as the reverse complement.
TAGTGACTCCAGTGTGTACCAATGACCCTTACCGACTCCCTCATGTCCAAGGCTGCCCTGATCTTAATCTCAATCACCTCAACCTCAAGCCAAACCACTTTCCCTCTAGACCACCCACTTTCCCACTTGTGTCAAGCAATGCAGATTTCTAGTGGAAAGACCTCAGGTATGCTGCCTGGCTCTTACCAGTTCCTTCCTCCCTGGGGGCTGGACCGAATTTTCTCTACCAAATTTCTTATCTTAGGCAACTATATAATATAAAAACATGGGGCCTGTGCTCCAGCAAATATTTTTATGATGTTCCCACCAGTTCTGAAGAGAAACCCAAGTGTTTGCCTTCTAAAATAGAATCTTTGTATGTGATTCTAGGGACATAATTTCTTATCAACGATCAAAGAAAAGGCAATTATTTATATTACCAGGCAAGTATCGGGAGTGCTTCAAGTAGTGCTGCTTGGCCGAGGATCTCAGGGTGGGCGTGTCTCGCCTCTGATATGAAGTCTGGGTGGGGGCGCTATTTCCTGTCCCCACTGGCTCAGAGGGCTTCAGGTCCAAAACACTCTCAAATCTGAAGGGAGAAAACATGGCTTAGGTCACATGAGATAGAGAGCATCATCATATCGGTAACAATCATCTCACCGAATTCCAGATTCAGTCTATTCACAAATATGAGCCTCATACTTGCCTGCAGAGAGTCTCATCATTCTGTCTTTTCTTGTTCTTCAGGTCAATCCTGGTGAGGGATGGACTGAATTCCAAGTCATCCAAGTCAGTCCAGTCATCGGAATCTTTTGTTGACCTGGAAACAAGACCCCACCTTCTCCTACTCTTTGGCTTGATCTCACCATTTTTGTGTTCCAGGCCAGCAAGGATTTTCTGTGTATACAAAGAGAGGGGGAAAAGCGATATTTGGCATTAATGGAGCTCACCCATGAGTAATCCCCATTCTGAACTTTCTTGGTCATATCATTCCCCAACACACACTGCTTATCTGAAAGGGCAACCATGGGAAACATATTCCTAGACTTCTGTCTCTCACTTATCCTGCACAGATTACATTGCTTATTACCATATGGGGATACGAAATTGTATAAGAAAAAGATTAAAATAGAGAAATTTAAGGTACTCCTCCCATACAAGGAAGATGGCTGGATTTTCATTCAGACTTCATCTCTGAAAAAGTTAACATGATTTATACCGTCATAAACAAAGAAGTAAGAAAATATAGTTAAGATGTCAGTCATCCTGCTCTTTTACAGAAAACAATGCAAATAATGCCTTCTTTGCCTTCTCGGTAGACCTGGATACTATTTAACCATAGGGTTAGCTACAATAGGACATTGCCAAGCACACACTCCTTCCATGTTATGGGCTGGGGTAAGGCAAACAGTCTAGATACACCACCCTTGCAACCTCACGTAGTCTCTCACGTTGTGCTAGTTGGAAGCCAATGCTCAGTGGATGAATACCAGCTGACAGAAAAAGTATTACTTTTGCATACAGGTGTCAGAAAACCAGACAGTATTACTCTCAGACAGTAATATACAACTAAGGGTAACTAGACTTCCTTGTCAGGTTACTGTTTCATCGAATCTAGCGTTATTATTTCCTTTTGAACACCAGCCCTAGAGGAAAAGAAAGATCTGGGCTCAATTAACAGCTCAACGTTCACAGCATCAATTGATGGCATTAACGGGAATAAGGATCTACAAATAATAGTACAGCATGTGATGATTTTCAAAACATCTTCACAAGCAGCAGGACATTTGATTCTCATGAGCAGCCTTGTCTGCTGGGCAAGATAGGCTTTATGATCTTCCTTTTACAGGTGAGGAAGCTGAGTCAACAGGGATTAATACAATTATAATGACTAACATTTATTGAGTTCTAACTAGGTGCCAAGTACTATTTTGAATTCTTTCAAGTATTAATTCATTTAGTCTTCAAAGAATTCTATCAGGCAGGCGCTATTATTATCCCCATTTTACTGATGAGGAAATAAAGAGCAGAGAGGCCAAGTAACTTACACAGGGCCATCGAGCTATGAAATAGCAAAGCCAAGATTTGAGACCCTGGCAATGTGGTTGAACTATCCAGCTCTCAAACACCACACCACAGCTGCCCCCATGAGGGGCACCATGATTAATAGGCAGACCCAGAACGTGAATTGAGCCCTATAACTCTAAGGCCAAAGCTCTTTTAGCAATTCCATGATATTGCAGAGATATATTTACTATAATTAGATTTTATATGCTAAAAAAAACTGTCACACAGTAAGTAGGGTCAGAAGAGAAATAGGGCAGACACAAGGCTCGCTAGTGAATCTTCGCTACTTACTGCCTGAGGATTCTTTGCATGGAGGGATGGGAAGAGCAACGGGTTTGGTTTGCCCTCAGGAACATGGTTCGAGTGATCTGTCCTGGAAGCCTCTGCTTTGTAGGGGTACGTGAGATGCTGAGAGGGCTGGCTGGCTTGATGTTGTCTCGAAGAAATTCGTGAGTGTGGCTTGGTTGGGGGCTGGGCAGGCGGGACTGGCTTCATGTGAGGAGGTAGGCCTGCCTTTTCCAGGCTGTCTTTCTGTGGTTTTCCTGAATCCTGAAGGCTCTGTGTGGTGCTGCCCAATGGGTGCCCAACCTGGAAATAAGGATATCGAAGCGCCTGGAATGACACATAAGGCTGCTTTAGGAGAAAAGTCTAGCTAGGAAGATTAACACCATCAGGTTCACTGGGCTACATTTCAGGTGACTACAGTTAATACAATTTCGTAGCCCAAACCAACTATAAAACAACACCTTGAATCTGTAACACCTGTTGTGATTTTTCTTATCTAAATATCATCAAATATATGTACTTAAACTCATTTGGCTAGAGCAGCCAGTTACACTGCTATTACCTTTGCTACTTCTGAAAAGTATTCTGGCTTAACGCAGGTCTTGGCTTTGTAATGTATTGCTACGTGTCTTAAATATAATATTTCACCTTTCTAAGCTCATTTCCTCATTCCATAGAAAGAGACAAAAATATATATAAAACTGAGAGAGCCAAATACCATGATCCTAGAGGACCCTAAAGAATCGAAAGTAAAATAAGCAGGTACATCTGCTTTTACCTCAGGAAAGCCAAGAACGTATAATACGTGACACAGTTGAACCTTGGTATCAAGAATAACTGACAACTAAACTTCGTTAGTTCTGAATAAAAAAGTTTTCTAGATAGCCAAGGGATAAATCTCATAGGGCTGGGACTTTATAATTCTTTCTGAAATATTCTGTCTTCCCTAGTGTTTTTGAATGGACATCAATAAATATATAATAACTTTTCTTAATGACTCTGAGACATAGTTATAAAATCTGTAATGATTATATATAAGTGTAAATACAGAAGCAAAAAACATGGATACTATGGTACAAGTCCTGGACCCTGGCATCTAACTCGAAAAGTCCTCTGTATAGTCCCAAGCATTTTTACAAGTCTCAACTGATTTGGGGGTATTTTTAGCTTTTCTGACACTATTCTTAAAAGTACCCATTGCTCTCTTAGTTCCTTTTTACAGCATCTTTTTCCTTTCATCTCTTGTGCACATCCTTTGAAAACTGGGTTCATCAGAAATCTTACATCCTGCCCTGAAAATATTTATGAATTTCATGCCCAGAAATACATTTCTGAGAGCGTTCCGACCTTCTTAAGCCATGCAGAGTCTTATGGTACCAAATTAAGGCCCTTTCTTCTTTCGGTCTTTGGACAGCTACTTATCTACAATTCTTTAACCCCCTAAGTATCATCTCTCCAAATTCTAACATCACAGAAGCACTGTCTTCAAATGTCACTATTACTTTTGCTTACCCAATTCATCATCCTTGATTAGAATTGGTTACCTTTTTAAATTCTCTGAGCAATGTAACTGTCTCAATGAGATAAGGTGAGGAGGGGCCAGACACAACCAATGAAAAAGGCAGCTGGCAGGAGGCATGGGAGTGGTGGAGCTCGCAGCAACACCATGCCTCTTTTGGAGATATGTTATAATCTAGGTCAAAGTGGCCTGAGGGAGGGTGGGTTCAGAAAACAGGAGGTATGGTGTAAGAAGATCTGCCATCCGCATGATTGAATTGCAGTGGCTGCACTATCTGTATTAGTTATTGGATGAGTGATTAGGACAAATTACTTAGTTTTCTCATATATAGAATGAAAACAGTAACACTTATATAGTCTTCATGGGGTAAAATCACCTAAAAACATACTGAAGTATTTACAAAATGTAAAGTGCAAAAAAATGCCAGTTACGGTTATGATCCCAGCTCTGCTGCTCTCTGTCATCTGTAAAACGAGCAAATTGGATCTTGTAAGACATTTTCAAATTCCCTTTCGACCACCAATACTGCCTTATAAACCAACTGTTATATAATCTTAACCCATAGACGATATATTTGAAAACATTCTCCAAAGACAGGTAGATCTGTTTTTCATTTCCACATATATGGTAATGTACCATGTGAACTATACGCCAATTTTCGAAGCAACTATATTGTTTAAATCTTAACTGCTTTAACGATACACAGTGAGCTTCAAACTATTTTCTCTTATACATAATACACAGTAGTGGTATTCAATACTATTTTTCACCCATAGTACCAAATATAATACTTCCTATGAGATTTATAGGAATTATTCATAGTTAGATATGAACTTCACAAGAAATCCATCAAACAGAAGAAAATGGAAGAAAACCTGACTAGCTGTTGGTCGTTTCTTGGGATCCCACTGAAGCATGTCTCTTAGGAGCTGAATTGCTTCACTGCTAGCATTTGGAATCAGGGTCTTCAGGTTATTGGGTATGCACTGGGGCCAGCGGAAGTTCATCGCACTTGAAAGTTGGTAGCCTTCAGGCCAGTCGGTCTGAAAGAAGGAAAAGATAGAAATTTTGCTCAGCCAACTCACTGCAATGAGAGTTTATACTCTGGAATGTATACCAGTAACGGAAAGGCAATCGTGTCATTATTACACCCATATTCAATATTGTGGCACCATGTGTCATAAAACATGGGAGCATGCCAATGGAGAGACACGAAGAACATAAAGTCTGAGGAAAAGGGGAAAGGATACTGGATTTGACACCAACCTGTTTCATAACCTTCAAACAAGATAGTTCCTTTGTTGAGATTTGGGGGTTGAACCAAATTAGAAATTTTCACAATTGTGTTCCATGAGACAGAGGTTTGAGAAATTGCTAAGAAATTGTTTTGGGGGGTAAAAATAAAACATCTTGTCCTCAGTTAAATAAATTTGACTATATCCCCATCTTGAAGACTGAAAATATGTAAGCGGAGAGGTCCAGCAGTAAAGAAAGCTGCTCCACACAATGTCAAGCCCTTCACTTTTTCATCCATCATACCTATGGGACACTAAACACTGGAGCGAATGACAGGAAAGAATGAACGAATAATCTTTATGGTCCCCTCCAGTTTCAACACTCCACTATTTTACAAGACACATTCTGGTGTAATTGTTTTTTTTTTTTTAAAGCAAAGTGGCGCTATGTATAGCTTATATCATTTATTCGCTTAGATAGTGAGTGCCTTCTATAGGCTTAGCATTGGGTGTCCAAAAATAATCTGATATAAATCTTGCCCATAAGGATATAACTGTCTAAAGGAGAAAATAAGACATTGATTTAAGAACAATAATACAGAATAAAAAGTAATAAAGATCACAAGAGAGTACAGATAGTTTTCCAGGGAAGGGAGAGATTCTAGCAGGAGACTGAAAATCCTGAAGAGGTAGCATTAATGATTCAAATGACTTAATTTTTTCTGAGGGACTAGTCTTATACCAGCAATGATGCTAGGACCTAGAAAAATAAACACAAGACAAATCCTTGCCCTGAGTGAGCTGATGGTCCATGAAAGAGATATGTATACAGATCATTATATTAATAACACAGAACACAGCTGAAGATGGAGAGGAGATTAGAGGAAAAAGATCGTTGCAGGGCCTTGGAAGAAGAGTGGGATTTGGGTATATGAAAGATGCTCAGTCGGGCAGAGCATGTATATGCAGAGTGCTGTTGTGGGGGGGTTTGAGGGCACGTGGTTGGGGAGTGGGGGAGGGAGATACGATCTTTGGGACAAGGAATGACAGTTACAGGGGCTGGGTGATGGGGAGTCAGCAAATATTTTCAGGAGGAGAAGACAGTACCAGAGTTGTCCTTTATGAAGTTGAACTGGCTGAAGACTGAAAGATAAGCTGGAGAGAAATGACTTGAAGGCAGAAACACTGATACCTCTAGACAGGCAGTGTGAGCAGGAGCCAGTCTGTGAGCATGGCCCAGTCTGGGGCAGTGGGACTCGCAGGACAAGAGCCATGTGAAGGATACTATGTAGCGATATTCAATAGGATTTCAGGGCCAACTGCTTGGGGAAGGGGGAAGGAGAGTAAGGGAAAGAGAGAAGGTAAAAGGGAAACTCAGCCTCAAGGCTCAGGCTCTGGAATTATGATGGGATCACAGATACAAATGGAGAGTGAATGAAAGAAGCTAGTTGAGGGTGTAAACAAAAAGCAATTTGGTATACCTTAAACCTATACAATGCTGTATGTCAAGTATATCTCAATAAAAATGAAAGAAAAAATATATAAATAAGCAACTATGTACAATTAAAAAATACATAAATTTAGAAGTATAAAAATAAAAGTGTACTAAAATATTCAACACAATATGTAAGGTGAGAAAGAAATTACTGCAGTAAAACCTTCCAATGTGTTTGTGTTATTTGGAAGAAGTTTTAGAAAAAAAAAAAGGCAATTTGCATCAGATGTGTCGAGTCTGAGGTGATGTGATGAAGAGGGCGTCAGGAGAAAATCTCAGAGAATTGTAAATATGCGAGTAGAGTTCTAAAGGAGACAGGTGAGAGCTACTGATTACATTTAGGAGACTTCTGAATAGATTATAAGCTTTGTAGCCATGAGAATAGAGAAACTGCAAGGGGGGTGAGGTGCCATAGAGAGAAAAGCAGAGGGAGCCAGGACGAACACATCTTCTACTTAAGAGTAGACAGAGGGTGCAAAGTGGCCATGTCGAGAATGTGGGCATTGGAGGATTGCTGAGGTTGGGAGAAAGATTCCAGAATGAGCAGGTGATCAGCAGTGCCAGTGTCACACTGGGTGGAGGCAAGGGAGCACAGGGTGCTGCTGGCTTTGGCCCACGGCCTTTGTTCCTTGTCATTACCTTCTTCGGTGTCCCCAACACTTGGCAAATTTTGAAGATCGTGTCAATTTCACTGGCCCCAGGGAAGAGTGGCCTGAGGGTGTACACTTCTGCCATGATGCAGCCTACAGCCCAGATGTCAATGGGAGAGCTGTAGTGGGTGGACCTCAGGAGCACCTCCGGAGCCCTGTACCTGGAGGAACAAAGGGGAACTACTGGTTATTGCTTCCACTGGCCAGAAGTCAATCAAACACACAATCAATTCTCAGTGAGAGAGCTTAGGTATCTCTATTTTTGTCCAATTCGCTGTGGTACATGGATGAGTGAAGACTTGGCAATTGCTGTGGCTGCTGTCATAAAGCAGTGCTTCTCTATCTCACGGTATTTTCTGTTGAGCATGCCTCTACAGGACTCCTCTCCACAGCAGCTTTGGGAAACATAAAGAGTGAGACTAACAGCAAGGGAGAGTGAGAGTGAGAGAGAAGAGAAATAGAGAACAAAAAATTTGTTGTTTTTAGGCTACTTCTTGGTCATGGCCAACTGCTTAAATCAAATTCTTAGGTCTGAAAGTTTCAATAACAGCAATTACCCAGTTTTTCAGACAGGTCTTCTAAGAATCTTGTGCATAACTCTTTTAGGAAATAGTCTTCAGGAAGGTCTATATATAAAATATTATTTATATTATGGGAAAGCACAGTAAACTTCCTTTTACAATTATTTACAACACAAGCTTTTAATGCTAATGTACTTACAAATATGTGTCTCGAATTGCACTGTTTCTCTTAGTGAAAAGTTAACATTTGTGCCATTAATATTATTCTCAGTATAATGGTATATTTTTAAAGAAGTGTAATTAAATAATTTTGAGGAAAATGGTATTCACCATCTGGTAGATACATAGTCTGTGTATGGAGGTCTTGATCGGATTTCTCGGGCCAATCCAAAGTCTGCAATTTTCACAAGTTCTGGTCCCATGCAGAGAAGGTTCTCAGGCTTTAAGTCTCGATGGAAGAAGCCTGCAGAGACAGTGGAGAAGGAATCCTAATGCAAGCTTGCTTCTGCATTCCTCTTTGCAGCTGTATTGTTCTTTTCATAACAACTATTATCTAAAAAGTAGTCAGGTATGACACTGAAGGCTCTATACATTGATCCCACTGATAATGTAGACTTTTTTTTTTTAATTTTTATTTTTCAATTAGAGTTGTAAGGTAGAGTCGTTTGGACTCGCAAACGGTTGCATTAATTTCCCTTTGATGAATTCAAAATGTAAAATTCAAAAGTTGATCTTCATAATTTTTTTTCCAAAACAGAAAACATCTTTTAAAATACCAAAACTCAGTAGGTAGGGTCTGAGATAACTTTGCAAAAGACTCTATGGCTCAAGGAAAAAAATATCACGCCTACCCTGCCCAAGCCAGCCACAAAGAATTTGAGACTATAATCATTTCAACAGTTTATACCACGACAAAAATACAATTACAATTTTTGTTCAAGAAATGGATTTATGAATATGACCAACTCATATCTGAGATTCCGGTGTGCGTTGCAACAGATGTTTAAATGTTAAATACTTACTACTTGGCCTAATGAAGTAGAGGTACAGCTATAGCTCACATTGTGAAAGACAAAGATAACTCACCAAATGGGAAGCCTGTCTCAACTACAGCAGAGCTTTGGGAGTCCACGAAGGAGATATTCAACACACAAACCTTCCAGGTGCGCTCAGACATCCACTGGTCAACAATACATGCCTCTGAAAACCAAGAACCTTCCACTTGTAGAGAGCATCGCCAACATAGACATCATTCTACATGACTCTAAATCTTAGTGGAACACCCAAACTGGAAATACAACTCCGTTAATTCTGCTGATGGTATTATTTGTTATGTGCTTTCATTATCGATGTTGTAAAAGTCGTATTCTAACTAGCACATTATGGGAGAAATTAATAGCCATCACTGAAGAGCTACGCTACTTCTCAACACCTCTATGGTGATAACGCTCAAATCTATACTTCTAATGTGCCTTCTGCACCCTTCTCTAGATTTATGTTTCTAATAGGATAGCAGCTAGATGTCACTGTCATTCCCACAACAACCTGTCTCAAACTATCTCTCCTTCTTGAACTTTTGATAAGATATCCAGACACTTTGTAGTGATAGTGGATCCACCCTTCTCTAGACAATCATGGAACTGTCACATTTTTCATCAAAATAGCTCACGTCTGTCCCATTTGCTTTTTCTCACTATCCCCTCCAAAATCCTTGCTCTTGCCACCTATCTCTGCATTGCTACCTACTACCAGGCCTTCCACGCTTCAGTTTGTCTGGATTCTCACACTTACTGATAATTTAAACACTATCTTCCTCTTGTCACTGTCCCATCCAAGAGTGCATGCGCACACACGCACACACACACACCCCTTCCATAGCTCCTTTTTAAATTATTTAACAAGCCTAAACTGCTTTCAATCTATCTAGAGACAAAATTATTTTCCAACACTTCCATCAATGTGTAAAATGTGTTCCAATCAGGTAAAATTCTTTAGGTTCACTACATTTATTCCGATTAACAATGCTGTACCCTTGTACTTTTTGTCTATACCAATCCCAATCTTTCCCATCCTTCAAGACCTATTTTGAGTGTCCCCTCCTCTAGGAGGCCATTCTAATATGCTAGCATTCATTCATTCATTCACTCATTCATTCATTCTTTCAACCAATAAATATTCATGGAGGGCTCACTCCATGCCAGGCACTGAGTTAAGCTCTGTGGACTCAGAAGCAGCCCAAATGGACATGGTGTTTGCCTTCGTGGATGTAATAGGCCCTCCCTTCTGAACCTGAGCAGAGCTCTATCATTTTCAGGTATGTTAACCATCTTTCACTAATTAGATGCCACACTTTAAGGGTAGAAGCCAGTTATTATTTCTACCAAATGTCTAGCATAGTGGCAGGAGCATGGTGGCCTCATAATATACTCTTAATGATTAAACAAAGAACTAGAATAGGTTTGCAGAGAACATGAGGAAGCTTAATGGTGACAGATATACCTGGGCCAAGTAGGTAGGCACAATCGAGAGCAGACCAGGGCTGTTGGAAGGGCGGGAGGAAGGAAGGCTCGCAAGACAGCAACTGAGAACTGAGAGGAGAACAGTGACCCTAAAGTAGTGTGGGAGACACTGAGGGCTCAGCGTGGGAAGTCCTCATCCAGCAGTACTAAATCTACTAGTCAGGGTCATTTTCCAAAAACCTCTGTTTTAGAGGAAGAGGAAAGTGATTATAATGTGGTTATATTTGAATACGCATTAGATATTATGTACTATGAAAAGCAGTGTTTTAATAAAAGGACATTCCTCTTTGTTCATACTAATACAAATGGATAGTATTAATGACATAATGATGGGTCTGTATGGTGAATGGCTGGCTTAGACAAAGTGAATATAATTACAGAGCCTAGAACCCAGTACACATAGATGGGCTGAAGGCAGAGAAGTGATTGCATATATTCAAGAGGGCTACAGATAAGAAGTACTTCCTTCTCACCAAGCTTCTTCTATTTTCCATAATCCAAGGCATTGAGCAGACCAGACACAGGCACAATAGTTTTATATTGGTATAGCATATATGCATGTGTATGTTTATGTATGAGTGTTTGTATGGATATATGGGTATGGAAAAAATCTCTCTCTATATTCCATTGCTTCATTCTATATCCTGCCATTGTACTAATATATACCTCATGGCCTTCTTCATACAATTCCTTAAGTATCCTAACCAAATAAGAGTAAATTAAACCTAAATTATAGCAAGAACCAAACTTGAAATGGCCCACTCAGTAATTTCAAACAGTAATTCAGTATTAATCAAGAAAGGCCTTTAAAATGAAAGAAAAAATTTCTGATGTGGACAAATGTGGATAGCTTATTCTCAGCCTAATGAAATAAAGATGATCAACACTCATCAGAATGGGTGAGGTCTGTTCTAAGACTTAGTGTAATGGAGTCATTGTGTTTGAACCCTGTTCTTCAGGGCACTACCAGCTCCCACAAGGCCTGACTGCATGCTCCCACCTTGGAATTGACTTAAGAAAGTGTGAATACACAAGCAGTGATTAGGCAGTGATCTTGTTTGTCAATACATTCAGGAAGAATCCCATGGCCCCTGAAAACATGTGAACTGAGACCATTGTTTATCTTCCTAAAAAATCAGAGCATTAAAAACACCCTAAATGAGAAAAGAAATGGCAGACATTGTTTTCTTACTGAACGGATAGGAAAAGTGAATCATGGTGATGGCAAGGGGAATTATTCACAGTCCTACCAAGAAATGTGTCAGAGCTATTGTACTATGGAGCTCTATTCTGCCCATCTTGAAACTTATAGCTAAATCTTGATTTGTGGTTCTGTTCCTCTCAAGTTTTGAATACTACTTCTCCTCTTAGACTCTTTTTCTCTTCTAGATGATCTAAATTGTTATTTCTAAACTTATGCGACATGAGTCATTTGTCCTCCAGCCCCCAAGCACCATTGCAATTTCCTCTGCTACCATCTATAACACCCACTTCAACAAACTTGCATTTTCTCCCTGTTTTGTTCATCTCATTACATCAACTGGTACTCAGGTACAAGTACCATTCTTGCACCAGACCTTGTACCTTGCTTCAACCCTGGGTCATGCTCCCATAAACACTGATTACCTCCTCCTATCAGTCAAGCTTTATTCATTCCCTCTCTACTAACTGTTCTTTAATCCTACTTCCACAGAGAACATGTGCACTAATGAGAATGAAGATTCTAGTTCCCCATATGTCCTTCTAAGCAGCTTTCCTTTCTATGGATCATACTTCAGGCCCCAAATAAACTATCAGTGGGAAAATGGCTAGGAAAAAAAATTAATTGCAAGCATTGTTTAAAATGACTGGTTAAAATTCTATTCATCAGTTGACATATGCTGTGTTATACTATATTTGAGTATAAGCTTTTATAACTAGGAAGCATTTATGATTATGTCTGTAGAATATCTAGCCCTCTGTTCTTTTCATTACTGAATAATAGCAACAGCTATTATTAGCCTTATACCCATGAGTCCTTGGTGACGAAAAGTATAAGGCCCTCACGTCATGTACATTTACTGTTCATCTCTATTTTAACAACAAAATTACTATTTCCATATGAGAGGCAATACTGCATACTGGTTAAGAGTGCAGACCAATCAGACTGCCTGATTTCAAATCCCAATTTTGTTTACTGGCTGGCAAATTACTTAACCTCTCTGTGCCTCACTTTCCTCATCTGTAAAATAGGGAATATAACAGCATCTATCTTGTGGGATTGTTTGGCAGGATTCAACTTGTTAATATTTGTAAAACTTTTAGAACAGTGATTGGCACACTGGTTCCTCACAAGAGCTTCTCCTTGTCTCTTCCCAAGAACCTGGTAAAGTGGGCAGGCAGATGTGGCTCCATTTTTGTAGATAAGAAGTAAGGCTCATAAGGCTAGAGATGTACCCCACCATCTCTGAGGGGGTGGTGCTAAGCTCTGATCTGATTCCTGGGTGGGTCCATGTTCTTTTGATGTGTACACTGGGGCTTATAACAAGAGTTCACTTCCTCCTCTGTGCTTCTGATTCATAATGCAAATCCTTTTTAGCGAGTCATTCAGAGATCACGCAATAGCAAAGTGTTGTTATGATAAGAACTGTTCAAAACTGTTTGACTTTCAGAATTCAGGAACAGCCCTTCAATTTAATTTCAGGGTACTCCATGCCATTTGAATGACAGAGGGATTGTCTCTTTCATCCTGGCAGAAAATATGTTGTGCTTACTATTCATTAAGAACCCTGGGGCAAGGAAAACATCAAGCCACAAAGAAGGCCTTCTCCACTCTGCTATGTTCTGTTAACGATGAACCTGATATGAATATGTGGAAAGAATAAGAGAATAATCAAACACTATGAATTTATGTAGCACACCTTCTGGCTATGGAAGTTTTAAGATCACAGATATTACTGAATTTAAAACGTTTTTATCAAGAAGGTCACAGGGATAGCAACACACAGAAAGGCCCAGGGATGACTCAAGGTCAAGCACAGGAAGACAGTGGTGAAACACATAAGCAGAGAACCACTTCCTGGGGCAAAACATTGTTCTCTAAGCCACCTAATGCATTTCTGAACACTGGCACGGATAAGTGTGACTTGGATATTTGTAAGGGCAGGTTGAGGATGAAACACAGTTTGCATTAATTATTTAATTCCTGCAAAGTACATATGCTTTGGCATTGCTCAGTCAGTCCCAAGCAAAATCATGTTTTCATTCCCTATGGGGGAAAAGTACTCAGTGACATGAACTACGGCCATAGCAACTACCTGCAGCACTGTTCTCCCTCTCAAAGGAATCCACTCCCCGGGGACAGACTATGCCTTCACAGTGAGAACGAGCTACTGAGGAAGAGCCTGAAACTCGCAAGTCAAATCTGTGAAGTGCTTTACGTTATTTTTTTCCCCCACTGCTGGAGGAAAGGAATAATATGGAGTTACATGTGCATTTAACCAAAGTCAAGTCAATATCATATAAAAACCATGAAGAAGTTTCCAAAAATCATTTATCAGTGAAAATGAGATAGGACTTACAAAATTAATATCCATCCCACTTACAATTATTATTGCTATTTTCTTCACCTCTTACTCTGTTGTTTGCTTTGAGAACAGACAGGTTTTTCTACTGAAGCATTGCAAATGGGCACAGATATCTGAGCTAATTTTCGCTCTACCACTTTATTGCTGTGGGGCCTTTGACAGGTTTTTAAAACTCTTTGAACCTGTTTCCTCTTCTGTGGAAGGAAGATACCATCAATCCTTTCTACCTGAGAAATTGGCAAAGAAATAAATAAGGTGACAGAGGAAATGTTATTAAGTTAAAACTAGTACTGGGCACTTAAGAGCTGGGGAAAATGTCTACAAGAATTTCTGGCAATGGCAATGGTGCTGGGGTTATAAAAATAAAGGTGGTCTGACCTTCTCCATAAACTGAGCTCCCCTCGCACTGTTCCTATACACAATCCGTTTGTCTAAGGCATGCGAGGGAAATGGACAGTGCAGAAGAATGGCAAATAAATAAATAAATAAATAAATAAATAATTCAAGAAAATAAATAAAAATTAAAAAATAGCAAAAGAGCTATTTTGACACAATAGTATATGGATTATTATTGGATACAAATATGTATTGTGAGTGCACATACATGTGCATTTGTGTGTGTGTTTATGGGGGGACAGCATATGTAGGTACATGTGCACCTGGGTATGTATACATGTAGATGTGTATGCACATGTATGAGGTTATGTGTGTGTATTCATTTGATGGGATTAGGGTCTAGATAAAATGTTATGTGTTCTTTCTGGCAACAAATATCTGAGTCTCATGAAAAGCACCAAAAGAGGAAAAGAAGAGAAAGCCAAAGAACATTAACTTTTTTTTAGGTCTCCCAGTCAATTTTTAGCACTGAGCAAATAGCCTAAGTAACTGAGACTCTATGACTGGTTCCTATTTGAAAACATTCTGGTTGACCATTTTCTTTTGAGAATCTCTTTGATTGCTCATCATTTTTCCCCACCCTGGGCTCTTAAATCTAGCAAGCAACCCTTTTCCTATTTGTCTCTAATGTCTTACCAGAAGCTTTCGTGTTTTACAAATTCATACCATCTCACGTGAGTTCTGGTGACTAAAGACTAACATGCTAGTTCTATCACTGTCAGCAGAATCAGACATACCTTTTACTAAAAACTTTTTACTAGAATGCGTTCACAATTTGACTCAGTCTTGCATATTACTCTCTAAGATTATTCAGCATGTGCCTGAGGCTGACAAGAATTTGCACACATAGCCCTGTCTCTTATTTGTGCTTCATTTAGTTCGCAACTGTGAGGAGATACTTAGAGGTTAACGAGCAGGCTGGGAATGATCTTAGATGTACCATGCCACAGGCTGTGGTACAATGTCTTTTCTACTCACTGCCAATGTGTGTCAGATCTGAACTGTGCTATCAAAGCGCTTCCATCCAGCTTTCTTACTGGGTAATGAAACTCATTTGTTGGTGCAGTATTTGCAATGGCAATGACATCCGTAGACTGGGAGAATGGATTTCTGCCTGTGCAAGATCAGCGCTTTGCCCATCTGTCTACATATTAAAGTGACCTCAAATGACCTCCCGAGGGGCCTCCTGGCTCCACTGCTGAACACATCCATCCTATAGCTCTGTGTTCACGAGAAGGTATCAATCCAACCCCAGCTGGGTCTGTGTTTGGTCAGTAACAGAGACTAGTAATAGTAATGTCCCAGGTATCTGCTGGACAATATAACCTCAAACTCATTGCTACTCAAAATCTTTCAAAAGCTCAGCTAAAAAGAACAAATGTGATAGAGTATTTCCTGAAGGGTATGTGGCTATCCATTTCTCTAGATACTCTAAACCTTTCCTTAAATCATACTGGGCCTCAGTAGAACTGTTTTCTCTGATCAGGTGATATAAGTGGCCTATCTGAGGGATATGACATGAAACTACTCTATGTAATCTGTCACTGTGTTTACCATAAAATGACGTTGTTACATACTGTCCTCTCTTCGAAGATCCAAAAGAGAAACCTCTCTGGTCTTGGTACCAAGAATAGTTCTGTTTCTCTTGGGCAACTGATCTGCTTTTACCTTGGGGAAATGCTGTAGTTTGTAACTGGTCACATTTTACATTGTCAGAAAGCAAGCTCAGAATCAAATCTGTAACCTGCTTCTTCTACTTAAAACATGCTGATATGCACTTTGCGGATTAACCTCACTCCTGGCTATAGCCATACCTTGTTTTCCCTTGCCTTTTTAATTAGTTTTATTTTCCTGTGTTGCATAAATCTTGTTAGACTATTTTTGAAATCTTTTGAACAAACTGAAATATAAATACATTAGGAAAATGAGAAGCCACAGCAAATCAGTATTGGTAGGTTAAACATGTAAAGCTCTCCGAATTCTAATCTTAGGTTTCTCATCAATACACCACTTAATAGTCAGGAATAATTTTTAGATCTATAACTAACAAGCTTAATGATAAAGCCTAAAGAATAAGAACATGTAGATATGATAAATAATGAGGGAAATTCAGAAATCAGGTTATGGAAGTTAGTGTATTCCAAAATCCATTGTCAGCCTCTCAACTCTTCAACCTTTTCTGGGAGTCAGTTACAAAAGGCCATGACGTTTCCTACATCTTCTACCTGATGACAACATCTCGCTGCTTTTCAAAAGCATGATACTCCAAATCACCTACCGTGTTTGTGAATAAATGCAAGTCCTTGCAATATTTGGTACATGATATTCCTTATAGCAGACTCAGGAAACAACTTATTTCTGTATGGGGCAGAGGAAAAAAGTTGTAAATCCAGATTTACATATGAAAACAAATCCCATTTTCATATTCTTTTGGTTATGTAGTAAGAATTTATGAAAATATTTGCTCACGTGTTAATTTGACTAGACCTTTTGATAATAAAGAAAAACAACCATTTATACATGCATGAGAAAGACCTTATAAATACCAAGTATATTCAGTTATGTTACAAAGAAGCAATGATTAAACATTTTATAGTAACCTCTCCACATTCTAATATAGCATATAAAAATCTCTCTCCATAATATAATCTAAAACTTTAAAAAATTTTAATGGCAAAAATCTAAGGCCTTATGACATTCAGCAGATAGTGACATTTTCTCCCTGGCTGGGCAAACCACACAGCTTCACTGCTGTTATTGACAATAAAGATGATATTTGTTCACTGAAATCACTCAGAAGGATGCTATGAATGGCATTCATTTGCTACCAAGAAAATGTGCCCAAGAAAATGTAACTTCTAAGAGATAGTCTATGATTAAAATAATTTTCATAAAGAAGACATAGAAAAAAAAAATTGTGCCCAAGAGGTTCTACACGGTTCACTTTTAAAGTTCGAAATTACCATAGCAGGTAAGTTTTTATTAGTCTCCTCTGCCCAGCTCACAAGCCTCTGGGCACTGTAATAAGAAAGGAACTGAAATAAACCTAGACGTTTTCAAATGGAGGTCTCAAAATGAATGAAGCTTTTACATCCTTGACTTGTAGCTGCTCTGCCCATATGTCCTTGCGGGAATGGAGAACTGCAAGGTATCTGTTAAATCTCTGAGCTTTTTTGGGTGAATAATCCATTAAAAAATGAAAACAGCTTAATTGAAAGTAGCTTCTTGGAAGCTATCAAAAGGCCTCCAAAGTAGGAATGCAGGTTGGGCCCCTCATCTAAAGGGTTGCTTTAAACAGTGAAGCCTAAGTAACATGATGGGGAAAAAAAAAGCAGAAAGAAAACATGCTCATTTTGCTATATTTATTTCTAAGATCATGAAAACTAAACTGTACCTTTCTTTAATGAGCTGGTAAAGATTTTCCTTCATGTACTCGAAGATAAAATAAAGATGATCATTTTCCCTGATAACCTCTTTTAATTTTACTACATTGGCGTGGTTTAGCTTCTTTAAAGACTGAAAGGAGAGGAAAAAACACAAAAAATTAGAAAAAAACAAAACTATTGTTGAAAAAGAAAAGTAATCCTATTATACTTAGGAAGAAATACCTAATTCTGAAACCACAGAAATATCACAATTGATATCTCATTGACAATTTAATAAAGTGTGTCTATGAAATAGATATTAACTTTACATGGAAAAACTATCCTGATTAACTGACTAGAAAATAAGTACTTGACCATCACTGGTATTTCTGGCTGCTGCAAGCACCAGGCAATGGGCCTAGGCTATTTTAGGTGCAATCCCTCCAAATGATAGAATCCAGGCTGTAGAAGTTGCCAGAGAGGAATCAACTGGAGGCTGAGGCTTTGATTGTTCTAGCTTTGAAGAAGGTAGGTGCTTTGGAGTGAGGTCGCCAGCTTATAGTCTGCATGTAGACACTTTGAAAAAGGAAACTGTTTAAATAGACAGAAACTGATAACCAAACTCTCTCAACTTTCTTCTGACTTATGTGCATCCATGAGACAGACACACAGCACTCCTTACGATGTGAGTTATAAAAGAGAAGAAGGAAGAGAAATCTCATTGGAAAAAGACTCTGAAGTGATATGGGAGAAACGTCTCTGCTCCAAGAATACAAAAGACAAAATAGTCAGTCACAAGGAACAAGAGGGTGGCTCAGACATGTCGCATGACCTTCTCATTAGTTATCCTTGTGCATATGCAGTTTTCCTCTTCCTGGAAGATACACACGAGTACAGCCATGTGTTGACTATTTTCTCCTTGCCTCATTAATTCTGTCAATGGTAAACAAGTACACTTTTGTATTAGTGGGCAGCAACCCCGTTCATCTACAAGAATGAGACACTCAATTGCTGGTTTGCTCACTATAAAATTAGGATTTGATAGACTTGCTCCTTCAAGGAAGCCTCAAAGGGTCACTCTGGCCAGTGGGATAAGCCTCTTCCTCACAGAGAAGTGAGTCCAATAAATTGTAAAGCTCTCTTTATCTTTGAATTTCCTTAAAAGAATATCCCTTTTTAAAGCAAATAAACACAATGTCTGAAGATGAAAATGTTGACATGAATATCTGAATCTGAAAGGACACCCAGTAATAAGGTACCCCAGGGATCAGAGCCGGAGAATGTGTAATATGATCAAGTTGCTTCAAGTAGGTGGGAAGACAGAGGAATATGGCCAGAATAAAATGAGACTCTTCTGAAGCCTCTTTCCCGAAAGGCAATCTCCTGCCAAGATGCCTCTCTGACAGGAAATACTCAGCTGTTTTGACCACAGGGCCAGATCCTTTTGAATGACCCAACTGGGCTGATAACTTCTTTTAGTTGGATTGGCTTCCTGGTTCTCCATGAGTAACAAACACAAACATTGCTTAACTTGTAAGTACTATTCACTAGATTCTCATGGACTGCAGCCATCTTTTCTGCTTGTTTGCTTAAAATGCACCATAAGCAATGGCTGAGGTGTCCAGTGGACGAGCAGCAAATTTGTTCAGAGGAAAATGAAGTAAGTTTTAAAGCCCTCAAGAAGAGAATTCTAGGCAAGGAGTAGGGTACCTTCCACTCTTAGCCTGAAGTATGTTTTGAGCATGAATTACCAGCCCGTCTGAGTGGCTCTCAGCTCTTTTTCCTAAGTGAGGCTCATGAGCAAGTTATAGTCTATATTAGTTTAAAATAAAAATTAATTTTTGTGTAGAGGGCTTCATGTGACTCATTTTACAGAGATATATTTCCAAAAAGAAGGCATCTTATTTTGGCTTAGGAAAGGTTTACAAAGGAGAAGAAAAGGCAGGACAGCTGCATCAAAGCAGAGAAGCAGAAATAGCAAATTAAACTGGGGTCAGCAGTCCGATGGGGACTGCTTATCCCCATAGATAAAAGTTCTTACTATTAACAAAACTATAGTAAATACTCACTTCACGTCACTGATAGGTTCTTGGAACTTCTGTAAACCAGCATCTAACGAAACCAATTTTATCACAGGCTAACTGATATAAACAAGAGTTAATTTCCTACAGCATCTTGTCAATGTTCTAATGAAAAGAGGTTGAACAAAAGGATATTATCTGAGGACCTACTGTACAATGTACTGGGCCCCAAGGATATCCTGGGCATAAGAGATAGTGCCTGCCCTTAAGAGGCAAACAACCTAATTGAAGAAAGAGGACATGAGTACAAAATACATGTAGCAGAATAGGAAAGATCGTATTGAGGATCAAAGGAATGACAGAGACAAACATCAGAGGAGTAATTATTAAACCCTGCATGGTTAGTTATCATTCAAAATGTGACTTGAAGGAAGAGTAACACCTAGACAAACTCAGTGCGAGGGAAAGGGTGTGTCAGGAAGCAAAGGTGTGAGAGTGGAATGAGAACTGCGGAATGAGAACTGCTCCCGTTTGGTTCTGAAGGCAGCTCATCTGAAAAACTTTTAGAGAAGTGGGAAGGGAAGATGCTGTTTGGTTGCAAGGTGGATACCCACTGAAGCCTCTGACAAACCTGGGTTTGAAACCAAGCTTTGAGGCTTAGAGTTGTGTTTGCCTCAGGTAAGTTACTGAGTATGGGCCTCAGTGCTCTCATCAGCAGAATCAAGATATTAACACTCTCCTCATCGGGTAGTTGTGGAGATGGAAGAAGACAGTGCATGTAAAGCACCTAAGGTGCTGCCTGGTCCATAATATCCTTTTGATAAATTGAAGAAAGTGTATGAGCAGCTGAATATCATGGAGATCATTCTGGCAGCAGCACACAGGATGGATGAAAAGTGTGAAAAGTGGGATTACACAGGCCACCTGTGAGGAGCTGTGGCTTCTGGATAAATGATAATTAACAGAAGGGGGAGAAAATAGGAGCACTGGGGGATGTAGACATTCCAGAAAATACAGGCACTGATATTCATTAAACAGTTGAATATAGGGGCCTGAAGCAGGGGTCAGCAAACCCTTCTGTAAAAAAAACAGAGAGTGAACATTTTAGGCTTTCTAGGTCATATAGTCGCTGCTGCAACTACTCAACTTTCCTATTGTAGTATGAAATCAACCATAGATAACATGCAAACAAATGGACATGGCTGTGTTCCACAAAATTTTACTTACAAAAACAGGTGTGGCATTTGTCAACCCCTGCTCTAATGCATAAAAGATTTGATGAGACTGCTGAAACTAGGGGAATGAATGAAATTACCCAGGAGTAGAGTCAGAGCAAAAAAATAATAATAATAATTAAGAAAGGAATGCAAGAAATCACTGATATTTAAGGGGTGAACCGCAGAAGAACTGGTGAAAGGCAAGAAAGTGGTAGGACAGCTGGGTGAAAGCAGAGTCACACAGCCCTGGGAGAGGAAAGGAAGAAGCAGTCAACAGCACCCAACACTGCAGGCAAGAAAGTGCTTGAGAAAATGATCCTGGACTTGGCAACTGGCGACTTTTAGGGAGCAGCTTCAGTGGCACTGCAGAGGGAAATGCTGACTCAATTAAGTGGAAAGTCAGTGGTAGGAGGGAAATGATGGAGAAAGGAGATATTTGGAAGGTAAGGTAAGGAAAAGTAAGGAAAGGGGTGGAAGCTCAAGAGGCTAGAGGGCTGAGGATGATTAGAGAGCATGGTGGGAACATTTATAGACTGAAGAGAAGGAACCATTGTGCAAAGGTTCACAATGACCAAAAGGTGGGAGCAACCCAAATGTCCATCAATGAATGAATGGATGAACAAAATATGGTATATCTACACAATGGAATATGATTCAGCCTTAAAAAGAAATTCTAACACATGCTATAACATAGATGAACCCTGAAGATATTATGCTAAGTGAAATAAGCCAATCACAAAAAGACAAATAACAGGTATACCTTGAAGATAGTGCAGGTTCAGTTCTAGACCACTGCAATAAAGCGAGTTATAGGGTTTTGTCTTCGGTTTGTAAAAAATGCAACATCTGTGAAGTGCAATAAAATGAGGTACGCCTGTACTGTATGATTTCACTTATATAGGTACCAAGAGTAGTCAAATTCATTGAGGCAGAAAATAGAATGGTGGTTGCTGGGGAGATATTGCTTAATGGGTACGATTTCCAGTTTTGCAGGATGAAAGAGTTCTAAAGATGGATGGTGATGATGGTTGTACAACAATATGAATGTATTTAATACCACTGAACTGCATACACCTAAAAATTGTTACGATGGCAAGTTTTATGCTATTTGTATTTCATCACAAAAAGGACATTGGTAGGAAACTACTGACCTCTTCATAAATCTGTGGTTTACTTAATAATAATACACAAAAGTTTTTAAAAAGTATATTCACCAAAGATAGCATAGCAATTATCTACTTTGAGCTATTAACTGCATAATGTTATCTTTTGTTCCCTTTTTTGGCATCAGTGAAACAAGTCCAACAGAATGACTATATCAACTATAAATCTAAGCATGTGAAAAGCTATTTTAATCAACCATACATAAGTTATTCCTTATTGTTATTAATAAATACCTTAACCTCCCGAAGGTTCATGCATTCCTCCCAGGAATAAAACTTCCTTTTCATTCTAAAAGAGAAGAGAGAAACAAATGGTATGCTTATTCCCAGTAACAGGCTAAACTTTATTTTTTAAAAATGTTTTCATTCTGAACCTAATGAATAGTGTTTAAAGTCGGTTTTGATTTCTATCAAATATAATACCACCCAAAACGGTACTTATTCTAAAATCTGGCAGTGCAATCAATCCTACATCACTCAATTTCCCAGCAGAGGTGGTACACAGTATAGTGCAGAGACCTGGACTGCTGTCTTGCTGTATTGCTAATTAGCTAACCTTGCCCTGGAGGGAAATACCTCATTTTCATTTTATCTAGACCACAGCTGTCCAAGAGAATTTTCTGTTTTGGTGGAAATGTTCTGTGCTGTCCAGCCACTGAGCACTTGGAATGTGCTAGTGCAACATAGGAAGTGAATTTTTATTTAAATTTACATTTAAATGTCACATATGGTCGCCAGCTTCCGTGTTAGACGACACAGTTCTAGACCTTCCAGTTCAGGCCTCGGCAAACTATGGCCCATGGGTCAATTCCACTCCATCATCTCTTTCTGGACAGCCCATAAGCTGAGATGGCATTTATATTTTTAAATAGTTTAGGACAACAAATCAAAAGATGATTTTGCAACATGTGAAAATTATCTGAAATTCAAATTTTAGTTTCCATAAATGAAATTTTATTGGAATATAACCACACTCATTCATTTATATATGGTCTATGTCTGCTTTCACACTACAGTAGCAGAGCTGAGTTGTGATGGGGACCATATGGCCTGCAAAGCCTAAAATATTTAGTCTGGCTCTTTACAGAAAAAGTATGCCAATCCCTAGTATAGAGCCTGAGGGGAGAAAGAAAACCATATTAGCTAACCAGAAACTCAAGTTTCAAGGTTATATCTTTCATCACACTTCAATCGCATTTTCTCATTTGCATCTTACAGTTACCCCGTGAAATAGGCAGGACAGGTGAGGAAACTAAGAAACAGAAGTGAGGCGATTCTCCCAAGGTCTCACTGCTGGCTAATAACAGACCAACTTTTATTTCTCCACTTCACTCTGAAACTCTGTCACATGCTTCCTGGTTTAGTGACCAATTCCTCGATTCATGTTCAAAATGTTACTTAGCCCCACCTATGTGGCAAGGGCTTTGTCAGGCACTGGAGACAATGATGAGAGACGTCCCTCATGGAACTGACATCACAGCAGGAAGGTAGGTAACTAATCATTTTCTGTATTGAGTGCTATGAAGGAAAGCTACAGAGCCCTGCACGAGTGGACCTCAAGGCTACCTAATCCAGTCTGGGGTAGTAGGGAACATTCCGTGAGTAAAGTAATATTTTAAATAACCTGAAGGATGAGTAGAATTTAGTCTGATAGGAGGTGTGGGAAAGGAAATATTATGTGAATACTTGGGGCACAAAGGTATTGGGTGAGTTAAAGAAGCTGAAAGGCCAGAGCAGCCAGAACAAAGTAGGCAACAGGGTAGTGATAGGAGATATGGCTGAAGAAAACAGGCAGGGGCTGAATGAGGCAGCAATCGATAGGTCACATTAAAAATTGGGGCTTGATCCTAAAACTGATAGGAAGACTTTAAAAACTGTCTTAGTTTGGGTTGCCTTGAAAGCAGAGCCTGAGGCAAGGACTTAAGTGAATGTAGTTTATTTGGGAGATTATTTGTGAGATGATTCTAGGAAGATAGGGCAAGGAGCAGAGAAACTAGGGACAGAGAGGTGGGAAATCCATTAAAAGGTACATTGCTGAGCTGATATCAAGGTGAGCAACTTGGACTCAGTACTGCTGGGGATCTTCTAAGGAACTGTGTAGAAGGCACCTTGGTTGAGAGTCTCCTGCAAGTACCTGCAGTGGAATACTGGTGGCGGGCACAGAACTGGACAGCATAATTCACTGAAGTCAGGTGGGACAAGATCTGATGGGGCAGCAGGGACACAAAGAATATTTGGCACAAATGGTTTTAGACAATTAGATTCATGTGTTTAAAATAATCCTTTCAGACTGGAATGGACAGGGGTTAAGCATGAAAGCCAGGAACCCTGTAGAGTAAATTATTCTAGTGGCAGAGGTAGTAAATGATAATGGGTTGAATGAGAGGTTAGCATTGGAAATATATAGAGAAGTGAGTGAATCGGATAAATATTTAGCAGTTAGAACCGATAGGGCTAGATGACCAATGGTGGGCAAACGAAGAGAAGTCAAGAGGACTCCCCAGTTTTGAGGAGATGATAGTGTCATTTATCAAGGCAGGAAATACTAAAGGAGAAAGAGGGTGAGAGCAAGGGCAGGAGAACATGTTGGCTATAAATTCAGTTTTGAATACGATAAGTTTGAAGTATCTGCAGGACATCCAAATGGAGATGTTGAGATGGCAACAAGATATAGATGAGTATGGTACGCAGACTCTAAAATAGCCTTTGAAGACCCCTCTCGCCCCATATCCTGGTATTCACAGCTTGGTATAACCCCCTCTCCTTCAATGACTTGCTTCTAACCAATAGAATATTGTAATTTGTGAGGATGTCACTTCTGTGATTAGATTACAAAAGCAAAAAGCTGTGACTTTCATTTCTCACTGCCCTATTGGCTTTCATGTCTTGATGAAGCAAGCTTCCATGTTGTGAGTTGCTCTTCTGAGAGGCCCACATGGGAAGGGATTGAGGGGAGCCTCCAGCCAACAGCTTCCACAGAAATGAGGCCCTTGGGCTGACAAACCAGGAGGTACTGAATGCTGCCCACAGTCATGTGAGTAAGCTTGGAAGTCGATCCTTTCCCAGTCTAGCCTTCAGATAAGATCCAGCACTGGCCAACACCTTGACTGCGGCCTCATGAGAGACTGTAAAGCAGAGAACTCAGCTAAGCCATGCCCAGACTCTTGACCCACAGGAACTGTGAGGTAGTTGTTTTAAACCTCTGATTCTCACAGTAAATTGTTACATAGCAACAGACGACTAATACAATGGGTCTGGACTCAGACTGCAAAGGGCAAGTGGGGTCAAGGGAAAAAGACAGGAGTCACCAGACCACCACTTGTGATCCAAATTAAGTCACTTAATTTCTTAACATTTCAATTTCCTTTTCTATAAAATAATACTAATAAATATTATTTGTTACTCATTACTATCTCACAATATGCAAAAACACTTTGAAAAAGTACTAGTGCTATAAGCAAAGTAGAAAAAGCGGGAACGTGTTTAAGACCTCTAACATGAGCACCCCAGAGTCAACAATCATCTAACTCACAGAAATCAATGTCTAAGATTCTTTTCCAGGCCTCCCATACCGTCCCCTTTTGAAATATGTCAAACACAAGGAATGGAGAGGGTAGAGTTAAAATGATGTTGACAATGTATAGTTGAGGATGAATTCATGAGAGTAAAGAATAACACTTACTTTTTAATAGCAATCAGTTCCCCGGATTCAATGCTTCTTCCCAGCAGGACGGAACCGTAGGTTCCATCCCCAAGCTGCTTGATCGTTGTGTATCTATTCATGGTGTGCCCGCTCAGGCCGGACACTCATCTCAGGGCCGAGGTGGTTCAGTCCTGCAGTGGCAGCAGGCCTCCCCAGAGTGTAACCAGATTTTTCTATGGCAGCACCAGCACAAGGTATTCAATACAACGTGACTGTCTCCCAAATACATATTTTCAAAGATCAGTCTTCTACCTGTAGAGAAAAATCAGAGACAAGGATAAACGCTAATATATACCGTGAGTTTGTGTATTTTTATAGTCTAAATCAGGGGTCAGCACAATATACTCCCAGACCGCCACCTGTTCTTACTGGCTTTATTGGAACCCAGTCATGCCCACTCATTTGCATATTGTCTGTAGCTGTTTCCATACTACAACAGCAGAGTTGAGTAGTTGTGACAAGGACTGAAGGGCCTATAAAACTGAAAGTATTTATTTTCTGACATTTTACAAATAAAGTTTGTTGACTTCTGATCTAAATAATGCTCTTTTACAATATATTTTTTTTTATATCCAGAGATACCATTCTTGGAAAGTCAATTTGTCACTGACTCAGAAATGAATTAGCTTCGATTCAATGCTTTCTTGCTGACTGACCATTGTGGGCAAACCCTGCATGATAACTACGGCCAATGAAAATTGACAAGCTACAAGAATCCATGCCAAATATACTGTGTTCTATATAATTCAGCTGCAATTAACGGTGTAAACACACCAAAGCCAAGAAATGCTAAAATTAAAGTTCTTCCGATAGAGAACTTACATGTGCTCAATGATCTATTTGCAGCTAGGCATCAACAGTATTATTTTTACTATGAGCCATTTAGAAGCTAAACAAAGAACTAGTAATTTTTTAAGGCCTGTGTGTAGGGCGTGCCCTTTTAAAGTCATTCAGTTGTTTTCCTTAAAATAATAAGTCACCAATTTTTCATTTATAAAATTGAATCATTCAGTCTGCCCATAATAAAGAAAATGTAGTAATAATATGTAAGTGTAATCATTTAAATGTAAATACTTAGATACGAACAATACAGGCATATTTTTAAATACAGCTGTTAAACTAATTATCCAAAGAATCAAAAGATCAACAAATAAAGATTAGAAGTATGTGACATTCTACATTTAAATCCAAATCCAGTCTATGCAGCTTCTCCTTCCAGGAGAATTCTAATCAATAAATGCAGAAGGAAAGAGGGAAGTAAGAAATTCCCTTTTAGGCAAACATCACAGTAAAATTTGTTACAGACAAGATTCTCTGATAGATACAAGTAATAGTGGATGAAAGTCTAAGGAGAAACAGGATATTTACATAGTTTCAAAGGATCTCCAAGATATTTATTAACTTCAAAGGGAAAGACAGTAACTCTACAGGGAAAAATACAGCAGAAACCTCCTTATCCAAGTGATCAAGTTCGACATCACTTTTACTAAGACATAACATCGTGTTTCCTGGATATGATACTTCTGCAGTATTCTTGTCAAAAATGCAGAACCTCAATCTATCTGTGAGAAAACACAAGGCAAACCTGAAATGAGGGACATTCTACGAAACACTGATGGAAACTCTTCAAAATTGTCAAGATCACAAAGGCAAGGGCAGACTTGAACTGCCACAGATTGGAGGCAATTAAGAAGACATAACAACTAAATACATTGTGAGATCCTGGAACAGAAAAAAAGACATGAGTGGAAAAGTTGGTGAAATTTGAATGAGGTCTGCAGTTTAGTTAGCAGCATGTTGCCAAATTCCTGGTTTTGGTCATTGTTATGGTGATATAAGAGGTTAATATTAGAGAAAGCTGAGTGAAGGATTTCTAAGAACTCTATTTCTGCATCTTTTCTGGAAGCCTAAAAATTCATTCAAAATTAAAAATTAAAAAAAAAAATAAATCCAATCTATGTTCTCATGAGGGTTGTGTGTGACTTTTGAGAAAACGTAAAGAAGGTAAACATTATGACTGATTTTACCAGCCTCTACCACATAACTGGAAGAACCGAGAGCCCCCTTCAACTGATCTCCCATCCCTCTAGAACCATTTTAAGGCCCCTTGTTAGAGGGGCATTTTCCTTCCTTCTAAAGCTCTTCAGGATTAAACTCCCTGCAATTTCCCTCAGCAGCTCTTTATAGTGATGTATTCCATTGCTGATTAATAAATATTTACGAAGCACTTCCTGCAGGACAGACACTATGTTAACATCTAGGGATACAAAGACCAATCAAATTTGGTCCATTTTTCAAAGATCTTAAGAGTCGCACAGCAGGGGCTGAGGGTGATGGGTGGGAGCGGGGCTAGATATGTACTCATGAATATGCACGAAGATACTTTAAGTCTACCTAAAGGACTGGACATGGAGAAGGAATAAGAAGAAAATCCCTTGGCTTCCAGGTGGGTCAATTCCATCTGGGCTCAGAAGGGCAATAAGAAAAGTCTTCTTCATAGACTCTTCATGAAAGACTGAGTCTTTAAAGAAAAAGTAGATGTTTAGTAAGGTAAGGGATTATAACACTCCAAGGAGTAGAAACTAAGGCACGGGGGCTTTAATCTGGGGTAAAGGGAAGGTGGGGAGCTTGGAAATAGAAGGAGATAGGCCCTAGAGTTTTGTTTGTGGAGGGCCTCACATTCCAATTTGAAAAACATAAGCTTTGACTGGATTCGGTACTAAAGGAGAAGAAAACACTAAAAAGGGCATTATGGGGTCGAGGGAAACAATTGGAATATGGGTGGCAGATTAAAGCATTCTATCTCTATTAAACTTACTGGAGTTGATGCCTCTCCTATGGTTCTTATAAATCCTTCTTATCCTGAAGGATAAGTAAAGGTCTATGACGCATAGTTTATTCTCAAGTAGGTAGAATGAAAATTGTGTGTGTGTGTGTGTGTGTGTGTGGAGAGAAAGCGAGAAAGAGCAAGAGAGAGTGCGCGCATGAGCACGCATACACATGAGCATACAGTTGGTGTAAACTGTTAACAATGGGTAAACCTGGGTAAAGATACATGGGTATTCTTTGTACTATTGCAAGTTTCCTGTAAGTTTGAAATTATTCTAGATTAAAAGTTGAAAAAATTATCCTTAAAATGTGGAGGAATGGAATTTTAAAAATATATACATATCTTAAATATTTTATTTTGGTCTAAAACATACAAATGTAGATTTACTTAATAAAACCTAATATTAATGTGTTCATAGGAAAGAACACTATCTAACATCATGGCTCCTTCATTTTATTGATTACAATACTGTGGACTGTTTGGGATTCAAGCTGTGTCTCAATATAATATAGAAAGAGCATTTGGACCACAACAAGCAATTTTGGGCTCTGTTTGTTTTCCCCTCTTCTTCTTCTTTTTCCTATTTATCTTCATCCATTTTTGAGAAGACAATATGATTTCTGCATCATTCACAATTTCATTTTCCAGCAAATTAAAATTCCCAAACGCTATTGTATGTCATTGTCCAAAAAAAATCACTGGATCCTTGATTTGTCAAAAATTAGCTAACATAATACATGTTTTATTTTTTAAAAAGTAGGTTCTGACCTAGAGACAATGGGAAGTCAATTAAGATTTTTTTAAACTAGAGAACATGATCAGATTGCCTTTTTAAACTAGAGAATAACATGATCAGTAAGTTAGAATATTTTTTTAATGTCCAACCAAAACTTGTCTATTCTAATTTAAGCTGAATAATTCTTCATGCTCAGTTTTTTGTGGACATAAAGAAAATATCTCACAAAAATATGAAATTAGTAATCAAATTTGTGTTCCTCAGCCTTCTCTTGCTTTAATTATACAACTTTTCCTTTAATTATCTTTGGCATTTATCTCTTAACCCTCATACATTTCTCCATCTCCTTGATGAGTTGTAGTGACCAAAATCTAATAATGATCTACATTCCAGTAGCACGTGGGGTCGTCCCCATTTTTATTTTTTGCCATGGCATTATATTCATGATTCACACCTATTTATTATTAATCATAAAAGCCTTTCTTTGATAATTAATATCTTACTACTTCCTCATCCACTTAAATTGTATAACTAAGACAATACTTTCCTAGATGATCACTGAGAAAGCTCTTTGTAAAAGAATTAAGAACTTCATTGATATTCAGATAAGTAGGTCATTCATTCAACACACAGTCACTCAAACAATTCTTTCTTGTTACAGTTTGTCACATTACTATAGAACAAAATTCAATTACTCTGGAAAGATTTGACTCTCACCCCACTACGGTAGTTGCTTTTTAATCTTGTTGTTTCAGATAATTACATAATGATTATATGATGGATCAGAATATTGTCTCTTCAGGCTGAGATGTTAAGCACTATGCAAGGCTTTGGGGGCACATTATGGATAAGATAAGCGTTCCTCCTTTAGATAAGTTGCAACTGATGCATATGTGAAAAAGGTAGGAAGGGCTATGAGAATATGGTAGAGAGAACAGCCAGCTCTTGGGAGAAGGTATAAATCTGACAAACCCTTTGGAGGAGAGGTTGGACTGAAGTACTGGAGAATGAGCAAAGTTTTATACAGAAAAGAGAAAGAAAGGAATTAGATGGAGGAAACGGTGTACAAAATGTTGGCAGGTACAGGGCTGGGTACATTCACAAGAAGGCAAAAGCCTAGTGGTTTGTTCCCTGGCTGAACATTAGAATCACCTAGAGAACTTTTAACTGATGCCCACGCTTTCCCTCTAAGAGTTAGGTCAGGGTGGGAATGAGTTTCAGTAGTTTGGAAAGCTCTCCAGGTGATTCTAATGTGCAACCTGGGTTGTGCATTACAGTACAGGGCCATAGAGGGCAGTAAAGAAATGGCAGGAAATAGGTAGAAACTTAAGGTGGAGTTGGATTGTGAAGAGGTATTATTTGTCATACAGGAGTTGGTCTTTAACCTGCTGAAGGAAGCTCTTCAGTGGTTTTTAGGCAGGGAAATGACATGAGGAAGATCCCTCTGGAGACCAAACACACGTTAGAAGAACCAGGGGCGGACAGATTGGTTTGGAGGGTACTGAAATAGTCCAGGTAAAATATGTCGAAGGCCTGAACAAAAGTACTGGACTGGATGAATCTCAGAAATAGGAGACACAGGTTTGGAATACTGAATATGTATGTACGTGTTATTTGGACAATGTATAGAGACAATGGGTTCTGTTCTCTAAGGTATTGAATTTGAGGTATGTATAAACCTCTCATTGCTCAGCAGGCAGCCACAAGTAGTTCTAAGGTTATTCTATTTTGTTTCCAAAGATTGTATACTATTGGAGCTCTTATTAAGAGCACGGCATTCAGACAAGGCTAATACATCGCAAGGCTGTGGAGTACTCCATTCACTGGAGTGTTGCAGATGGTGCCCATGGTTCCAGAACAAGGGACCTGACAGTCTCAACATAAGCCTGAATTACTGTTCAACTTTGGATGACAAACTTCGAGAGATATATTAAAGAATGTAATGAGGAGCTTAAATGAATATATAAGAACAGTTTCAGAAACACTGAATATGTGAAGTAAAGGAGACTCAGGAAGCCATGATAACTGTTTCACATATATAAAGAGTTATCAGAGAGAAAGATTAGTTACACTAAGTAGGGATCCAGAGAACAGAACCATGACCACTGTTTGAGCTTTCTATTTTCTACTCTAGTGAATTATTTCCTATACTAACAAATAAATAAATAAAGTGGTATTATTTAAATTATCATTAGACAAAATAACTTTCAACCCATAGTCAATTCTGAGCATATCCCAGCAGGAAGAGGTTAAGTACATTTGAGATCAGTGTTGTTCAGTTGTTCATCACTTTTGTGGTGACCTGAATATAATGACTCATGTCATAATCTGAAAGTAAAAAACAAAAATTCACTACTGCTCTGGGAAAACAACAGAGTGATGGACAATGCACTAGAAAAACAGAAGATAAGGCAGAGGCCACTGCTGATCTACCCAGTAGCAATGCTCCTCTTCTTGCTTAGTTTATAGGACATCGATTTTATTCAGGATTCAATATAATCAAGGATGGCAGCCACCTACTACAGCTCCAGGGCATAAACTCTGATCAGTCTAAGCCAAGCCAAGCAATTCTATTTCTACTAAAAACTGTGGAGGAGTGCGACTATGGTTCTGACATGTAAGATGGAAAGGAAAGCGAGCTGGTGAGGGAAGAGAGAGTCTTCTGAGAAGGAATCTACTCCTTGGCAGAGTTGACAAAGAGGTTGCCCCATGTTTCTGCTTTGAACATGGTTGTGTAAAGCTGTAATATCTAGGGCTGAGACAGCCTTCTGGTGACTACGAGATGTTAACTCTAAAGATAAGAATCCCATCTGCTGAGGATAGATGAAAAGAAATTAAGAAGCTGAGTCTTTAATATCACTGGGCTGCTACATGATCCCGAAAATATCTGCCTTAGATTTCTTGCTACATGACCTAGTTAAAGATCTTTGTTGCTGAAGCCACCGTAAGATATTCTATCAACTATGGCTGAAAGCATTCCTGATACAATGGATGAAGATTACATTGACTAAATACAAAATTTTCTACAGGAGATGATATAGGTAGAATAGATATATCTTTTGCAGTTACCATGGTTTGGAAGACTGAAAGAGGTATATATAGCTGGAGACAAATTACAAGAAGTAATTCTTTATTAGCCTAAGGTTCATTTTCCATCTACCATGATCTGCTTCCATGCTGACAGAATATATGACTACAAGGAGGAGTTGCCCAAAATGGTTCTGGGTACCCCTCAGAGTTGCCTGGAAAATTAGTCAGCTGGGATTGGGGCTTCTCTCTTCTTCTCAGGGTTTATACAAACCCAACTTTTCTTGGACCTTGAAGGTCTTTACCAAACAGCTACTGACCTATAGCTAGCATCTAAAACCAGACTCTGCAAATTGTCTGATTATGCCCCCACAGACAAGACTGTTCATATCTACACAGCATATTCAACAGAGCACTGTGGCCCGGTACGACTCTCCATGGAAATGGTGAGAAACTGAGATATCCATGCTTGTCTGTCCTGCTCTCTTGATTTTCAAGTATCTCCAAAAGAGCCTATTCCTTAACTCATGCTACATGACCTTATGGAATTTTGTCCTAGCCCTATAACATGGCAGGTGGCAATGAAGGGATCCCACCTTGCACAACAACTGCACTCTGTATGTCACGGATAGTGAAACTTACCACACGTCGCAACAGAGCTTAAGTTAAAGGTGACCACAGAAATCACAGAACTTTAAGCCTGAGTTTTGGCAGGAAAAAGTTTCAGCACACAATGACTACGTTTATTGTACATTCTTCTTTGATACTTAATGAGAGACATCTACATCTACAATCAGTTCTTCAAAGAAAGAAGCTGACAAATTTCAAAGGTGTAAAACAGATATTTTTTCATAAAGTTGGGTACTATATACTTGAAACTAATAACATATATATATACACACATATATAAAAGAATGAAATTCTGATACATGATATAACATGGATTAACCTTGAAAACATTATGCTAAGTGAAAAAACCCAGGTACACAAAAAAACAACTATTGTATGATTCCGCTTATATGAAGTATGGAGAATAGGCAAATTCATAGAGACAGAAAGTAGCATAGTGGTTACCAAAGGCTGAGAGAAGGGGTAAGAGGGGATCATTTAATGGTTTTCTGTTTGGGATGATGAAAGGTTCTGGAGATGAAGAGTGGAGACGGCTACACAACACTGTGAATGTACTTAACGTCACTGTACACTTAATGAACTGTATACTTAAAATGGTTATAATGATAAATTTTGTCGTGTGTATTTTACCGCAATAAAAAAAAGTAATATGTACACGAGTTAAAAGCAAAAAAAAAAAAAAAAGTTGGGTACTTCAGTGTATTTTATTAACTCGGTGTTTTAGAATGCTCATTTAGAACAACCACTAAGCTATGCTATGTCTTTAATTATAGCTAACTCAAGTCTCAACATAGTACAAAAACAAATCACCATCTCATCTGGTTCCTCTCAAGCACATGTGTCTGCTCCTCTCTGTAACATTCTGCCTGCAAATCATTCCACTGAGACCTCAGTCCATAAACAGAAGATAGTTTCTACTGCTGGGTTCTTTACAATTTGGTAAAATGGCCAACTATGACAAATTTGGGAAAAAGCCTTTTCTATGGTTCTGAGGTTTACCCACATTTATGTTGCACATTATAACAATATGTGAAATATATATTTGTATGGATTTGTGCCAGTGTTTATTTCAGATAAAGAGGAATACGCTCAAGAAATTAAAGTATTGACAAGTATCACTCAAGTGAAAAATTATGCACAAGATACTAGGCTCAGTTCTGAGATATAACATCCAAAGAGCTGTGGCTGGTGGATCTGGCCTCTGGCAACTTCCCATCTAGATGAGGAAGAGGTTTATACACAGTGACTGGGAGACGCGGTAGTTGAGGTAAGCTCTGGGAGGGACAGAGACAAGAGTGCTACAAGTAAGGATAAGTCACTTTGTGGATCACTGTCTAGGAACCTCAAGAAAGGCTCTGGGCCACTAATCTCTAAATGGCTAATTTCTCTCATTAAGGACATGTCATTTACCTATACCCTGATCCATGTATCACTGACAAAAACAAATTTTAAAAAATGTAACAAGTTTTCCTTACCAACTGTATTAGTTTCCCACGGCTGCTGTAACAAATTACCACAATCCTGGTGGCTTAAAACAACAGGAATTTATTCTCTCACATTTCTGGAGGCCAGAGTCCAAAACCAGTATCACCGGGCCTAGATCAAGGCGCAAGTACTTCCTCCGGAGGCCCTAGGAGGCATCCAGGCCTTGTCTCTTATAGCTTCCTGCTATAAGGCTGCTGGCATTCCTTATAGTTTATGACTATATCACTCCACTCTCTGCCCCTGTGGTCACATTACCTTCTGTGTGTGTCAAGTCTCCTTCTGCTTCTCTCTTATCGGGACTTGTGTTTGCATTTACGGCACACCCAGGTTAATCTTCTAGTCTCAAATGCCTTAATTTAATCACACCTGCAAAGTCTATTTTGTCATAAATGATAACACTCATGGGTTCCAGAGATTAAGACCTGAGATCTTTGGAGGATATTATTTAGCTTACTACTCTCCAGTGATATTTCCCAAAGACTTTCATACAATCATCTGAACTATGGCAGTAGTGGTTTTTATCCATTCAAAAATGAGTGTTTGAGGAATGAAATCAGAAGTCTATGCTTACTTACCCAATGAACAACATATTTCTTTTTGACATATAGAGAATATTGCACAGTGGACAAAACTTCACAATTCTGGCTGAAATCTCTGAGTATATGACATTAGCATATAGAGATTCCACATTGTGTGGACCAGAGATTGCAAATCAGCAGTGTGAGGACTGAATTCAGAGGTATATTTAGAGTCTTTTTTTTTCATGAACAGGACAATTCATATGGAAATCCAGATTTGGGGCTTCTCTGGAAAAACCGGAGAACTAAACACATGGGATCCTTAGTCCTCAATGGTAATAAAAAGCTAGAAAAGGGTCATCACCATCCCTTTAGATTGAGCCTGGGCTCTTCAGCTCATCGCAGTCCCCATTTTCCCTGCTATCCTTAAAATGGTTTCCCTATCAGTTGCCTTTTTTTTTTTTTTTTTTTTTAGTTGCCATGTATTTTTGCACCTTCACAGCCAGCCACTTGTTTTACTGGAAGAAAAATAGTTCTCTGTTCCTATGACTCTATCAAAGTGACAAAGTAAAAGACAGCCTAGAAAAAAATCTAATTTTTGAAGAAAAATTGTTCCTTCTTTAAAAAAGAGAACAGCAAGTCCTTACTGTTTAACAAGTACATATCCAGCTACTTTGAATCTTTCACATTTGTTCTCTGCCCCTGACAGTATTTGAATTCACAGCTTCTGGTACAGACAGCCAACACTGCCTGAGAAGTGAATGGAATATAGCAGCCCATCCATTAACTTGAGAATTAGCTAACATGCTAATGGACAGTCCTAAATATGGTTCTGATTCCAAGAATTAATTTGTATAAATCACTCATTATAACTAATCCATACTTAGCTTCTTAATATATCGAATAAGCCAAAAAGGTAAAATAATAATTTTAATACTCAATATTTGTATAGTACTGTTAAAAGTACCTGGCATAATATTAATCCACTTAATCCTTACAACTGTACCAGGTAGGTACTATTATTATTATCATCCCCATTTTATAGATAAGGAAACTGAAGCACAAATTACTTGTCTAAGGTTATTCAACTAATAAGTGGTGGGATTGAGATAGGAACCCAGGCTGATTGCACCAAACTCAAGGGAAAGGTTGCAAAAGATCCAAAGATCATGAAATCTTTTAAGGATCTGAGAATGAGAGGAAGTACTTTGTAGCTCAAAGTCCAAACATGTAAACCAGTGATGTGACCATGCTCTAGTTGGCCTCATTCTGCAATCAAACATCAGTGAACCCAGCGGGGACCTTGCCAGCAGTGGCTGACTAAGGTGGAGGCAAAGTGAACACAGACAAAGAAAGGCTGGGTCCGTTTCTAGTCAGTACAGACACCCTGTGACTCGGAGCATCTTGGTCCTCAAGTTTACTTTCTGTGAAATCAGGGCATTGGATTTGATGAAGTGAGTGATTTCTTGCTCTAATGCTCTATGATTCTGTGACTCTGTGTCAGGAACCAAGCTAGCATTAATTAGTCTAAGAAAAAAATGGATCACTGTTTCCACATTTCCTGTCACATGCACAAAAGCTGGCAAAGAGAAGACAGTGCCCCAGAGGGACCCTGAATGCTACACACCATCTCTCTTTCAGAGAGGGACAAGTACCCCCTGCCTCAGCCAGGCCCCAAAGTTCAGAGTCTAGTCCTCTTCCCTCACAGTCAGCTCACCAATCACCTCTTCAGAGCCTCCTGCCCCCACCTGCACAGACACAGCTAATGGCTCTTTCCCCAAGATGCCACAGCGCCCTGTCCACACCTCAAAGTCCTCACTCTTTCCCCGGTGGTCAGTGACTTATGGGCCGGCCCACTGCCATCAGCCAGGTCACCACCACACTTCCTTCATCTCTGTGCTGTTACACCTAAACTCCACTTGCACGCAGCAGTTACTCAAGGTTTGTCTGAATGGTCAAAATTTGAATTTTATTCTTTGCTATTTATTTTATTATTTTTTTTTCCATTGATACGTACTATATTAGTGGTTAAAATGCACTTACAAGCAGGGTACTATTTGTTTTCTGTCCCACCCTTGGTAAGTATCTCAAAATTCTTGGTGCTTCTATTTCTTCATGTGCAAAGTAATGATAACCAAATTGTGACCAGATCAGAAATGTCCTGAAGTTCTGAAATAGAAGAATCGTAAATACTACAGAAAGGCTAAAAGCAAGCAGGCCACTTGGACCCTCCCACCGCAATTACTGAGTTTCAGAGAATCACAGAAAGGCTCCCTCAATGTCATCGGATCAGGCCTTTGGCCTTTGGGTAAGGCTGTACTCAACTAACAAAGAAACAGTTTTATTTTGCTTTCGAAGAGTTCCAGCCAATACTTAAAATAAATGTGATGGTTTTCCTGGCTAGATGACTTTGGGGAAAATCTTCCTGAGATCTGCCCCAATTCCCTCCCCTCTGCTTCAATCCTCAGTGGAGGCAAAGAACATCTGCTCATGGCCAGCAGCTTGTATGGGGTGCCCTGCTCATTCACAGCCTGGACAACGGAGACTGGGTGTAGGGAAAATGGTAGTCACTCTTCACGTTAGAACCTTGATAGTCACTGAATAAATACCACAATTATTCATTTGTTAAGATAGGAGATAGGAAATTGTATGCAAACATGGGCTTCTCTGGGAGTTGGGATTTACCAGCCTGCCGACACCATTCGGACATTATGAGGAGCTTTTCTCCTTTTGCCTTAATTGTTTTACACTGTAAAGTTTCCAGTACTTTTATCTGTCCTCATAGGAAAATTGGATCATGTGCAAAATCATTCTATGGCCCTACTCATGGTGCTTCTGAGCTCCATTTTACCTTAACCGCATGTTAATTATACATCATATTCTAGGTTCAACTGTGTCATAACTTTAAAGGAGTAAGTTAATACTGTCAATTTGTTTTTAAAAGGTACTAAAAATAGTACATCTGTGTTCATATTTTTCTCTCTGGAGCCTAATTCTTCTGCCCATACACATTTTAGCAGAACTATCCTTTAAGTATTTTGCCTCTTAGACAAGTGGTTTTTTCTGCATTGGAGACAGCACCTACAAGGCCAAATCTTCTTTGTGTTGAACATGCTCTGCCTTTACCTTGACAAAGGAGTACATTAAAGGTGCTTTCTGCTACTGCATCAATTGGAGTGATGGGGGAAGAAAATCAGTTTTCTGATATGCCCTTTTCCATCTCCCAGAAACTGTTCCATGCCTTTACCTCCTTGTCCTCCATCAACCCCAGCTTCTGAGAAAAGAACTGCCCAGGCACCAGGGTCCTTAATCCCCTAAGAAAGGTCCAGAACTTCCCATCACTTCTGCAATATCAAAGGGAGCTTGTGCCCCAAACCTTAAACAAGTCTTCAATCACTTGTAGGTTATTTCTAAACTAGGACCCATTATTCTACGTGATTTTGTGGACTGTAAAAACTGAAGGGAGAGTGAAATGTTAAAGAGCCAGAGGAAAAATAACTTTACTCTGACTAGTGTGAAACTGTGGATGAGCTGGGGTGACAGTCTCCAAGCTTAATGAAAGATATTGAGGGTGGCAACAGTCCTGGTCCCAGATGCTTGCTTGACTGCTACCCCATGTTTTATGGGTGGGCAAAGTAGAGTGAGGTGAAGATGATGGGAGTGAATGAGAACATATCATGTATTCAAGTGCTATGCAAAATATTACAGTACATCTAACTCAGAAGCCAATCTCACTTAATGTAAGATGATTCACTACCGTGTATAACAACAAACAAATCAATAAAACACATCAAGGAAGTAAAAGCTTAATGTAAAAATAAAATAGAGCAGGGGTCAGCAAACAATTTCTGTGAAGAGCCAGTAAATATCTTAGGCTTTGAGCACTATGCAGCTCTGTCACAGCTACTCAACTCTGCCATTATAGCACAAAAGCAGTCTTAGACAATACGGACATAAGTGGACATGCTTGTGTTCCAGTACAACTCTATTTACAAAGACAGGCAGCAGGCAGGATATGCCTACAGGGCACAGTTTCTTGACCCCAGAAACAGAGGAAACCCTACAAGTAAGCAGAAACACTTTAGCCCTCGCCACTTAACCCTCATTTACCTCTAGATTAAAGAGCTGTATATACAAACTGTGTTTTTCCCTAGGATATAAGCTCTCTGGGGGCAGAAACTTTGTTATGTTCACAATGTATTCTCAGTACGTAGATGAGTACCTGGCATTCAGCTGGCACAAACAGGTGCTTACAATAAGATTTGCTGAATGAATAAATTAATGAATGAGCAGCTTACAGGTTTGTAAAGGGTAATTTTGACTATAGATGGTTTTTCTGTATCACCAACCCCACTCCTACTGCCATCCTATCCCCTCTCACCACCCCTTTTATGCAAAATTGGACAACTGTATGAGACTAGGACACAAATATTATGAATCCTTCTAAAAACTATTACACCAATTTAGAAAAATATGATTTTTAATAGCTAAGATAACATGTAAGCACATATACCTTTTTTCTCACTTAGTTTGCCTGAGTTAAAACAATCTTTAATAAATTCACTTTCAAAGCAATGGCAGTGTCCAAGAGGATGAAACCAGTAACTGTTGTCTCTGAGAACTACAAATTCATGCAGATCGTAACTTTCATGATAATGTCAAATGTGTAGTTGGACATTGCACCATAATACTTGGTCTTTTGGGTTCTAGGTCATTATCTTTTATAGCAACCACGAGGACAGTCACATGTTATCAGCACTTTATCACAGGTCATACTATACCTATGGAAAGGTAAAAAATAACTCACATTGATCTTTCCACAAAAACATGTAGCTCTTATAAGCTCTTAGCCATCACTATACATTTATCAGATGGCTACTAAGAGCCCTGGAAAGGTGGAAAAAGAACCAAATGAAATGTGAGGCAATATCATGGCCCATCCATTTTAAAGAACTGAGTTAGGATGACAAACTTAAAATCCAGGAAAAATTTAAAGTAAGATAATATATATAACCTAACGCTAATTAGTAGAGATTGAAAGCTAAATTCACGAGGACCTAAGTTCAACATGGGCATAGTATAACACTGAGGAAACTTCAAACTATAGAATTAGATTTCTTTTCTATAAGGGACCTTAATGATAGTCCAACACCCTCATTGTACAGTTGAGATCCAGGAACCTTACTAATAGAAATGGAATCTTTGTTTCTTCAGAGTAGCATGTATTTTAATATGTGACTATAAGAAAAATTTTAATGGTCTATTAAAGATATATCAAACGCTCCCCACTTCCCCTTTTATAAAAAGTATATGAATGTATTGTTAACCATATATAGAAAAAAAGTGGCAGATCTCTGAAGATGTGCTTTCTTCAAACTCAGACAACTTCACAAGTCAGCACACATAGGATTTGATTCCAGCTGTACAGGCAAGTCTGACCACAAACACTCTTTCTATGAAGGTTTCGACTTTCAAAGCACGGCACATCAGGCACTTAATGAGCAAGGACACTTCAGTTTCCTTGGAAAGAAATCAGGAATGGAAGCTTTCTGCTTGGATAGAGTACTTTTCTAGGATCTGTTGAGTAGCAATATTTTCCTAATATCGGACAGCACCTCACTAGGTGCAGAGATTGAGCATGAATGCCCATATCAACCTTCCTTACCATCTCAAGAGGAACCTGTGCTGCTTGTTTAACTTTCTCTTTGGCTGTAAGCAAAGGCATCTCTGATTTCTTTCCGCCACAACACTATCTTAGTATTTTAATGCAATTTGCCCCAGAAAATTATTTACTTCACTAAATTATTTTTACAAGGTAATTATCTAGGATACATATATATCGATAAGGAAGTTAAAACTGTGTTTCAAACGTAAGCACCACAACCTAGCACATGGTTACACCATCGCCCCCAAACAATATGTGTGTAAACTGTCCAGCACATACCTCTGTTTACGCTTTCTCCAGGTCAACCACATCAACTACAAACACTGAAGTCCACAGAGATTTCTGATACCACTCCAGTCAAAGGCCCTTTTCAGAATGCCAAGTTTGTCGAGGACTACTGATGACAGACTTTAAAATTAAGTGAGACACTATTCACAGGGTGACAGATCAATATATACAGAAAGGTCACTGTACCCAGAATTCTGCCAAGAAAGTGCTAGACAAGTAGTTCTGTCAGAAACACATATACTCATACATACCCCACAAGTAGAAAAATAGAAGGGCTAGGTCAAACTCCAACTCAGCAAAATGAAATGGAAGAGCTTGCCATGAGAAGCAGTTTAAAAAAAAATTAAAAGTCAGTAGTGTTCCTGGCAAGGTTCAGATGGAAAAACAGCAACAGATCCCAGAAGCAGAGTTCTAGCCAGCAATAACCTAAGCTCAAGCCATTTTAAGTAAGGGCAGGGTAACACTAAGTCTTTACTGCATGATTGCCCATCCTCTGGGCCTTCAGGCTGA
This sequence comes from Pteropus medius, assembly GCF_902729225.1. Classification (NCBI taxonomy): domain Eukaryota; kingdom Metazoa; phylum Chordata; class Mammalia; order Chiroptera; family Pteropodidae; genus Pteropus; species Pteropus medius. The sequence continues at coordinate 31,433,036 of NW_024354500.1, read as the reverse complement.
GCCATGACTTGGTGGTCTATGACAAATCAATCAATAAACATCGACCAAATATTTGTTACATGTTCAGGACGCTGTGAATCATTGTCAAGGGAAGAGGAGATTTTTGTCAGGCTTATGACAGCCACTGTTTAGGCGCTAGACCACCTTCACAACACAATCAGCTGGGGGAGGCATTTCCCCTAGTTTACATGTGAGAGACTAATACTAGGCAAATCCCACAAGGGCCATGAGTAATAAGCGGAGTCAGGCCCTGACCTCAATTCTGCCTGACTCTAAAGCCCACAATACCACATTACCATTTATAAAATATAGCTCCTGCCCTAAAGAGTCTCAAAATAGCCTAAACCAAGTAGAAATCAATACAGCTAGTATAATGAGGGGCTAATGAACAAGTACTGTTAAGACTTTAAGGAAAAAAGAGAAATGAGTAGTTAGAGAAGACATTATGAAAGAAGTAGGACTTAGGCTTTTCCTTGGAATATGGGTAAGATTTGCCCAGGAGAGTGGAAAGAAGGGAGGGAGTTTCTAGGGAAAGCAATCTGAGCAGTGACACTGCAGTGAGAACAAGCCTGGCTCCTTTAGTAGGATAGAAAGACCAAACCGCACAGAGCACAAAGACATATACTGACCTGAAAACAGGATTTAGACATGAGGAGTGAGACCTGATTATGAAAGGCCTTGAAAAATCAGGCAAATTTATTTAGACTTAAATAGCAGAGAATGAAGAACTGAAGGTGGCAAGGCAAGGAGAAACATAAGGAAGTGATAGTTTAAAAAGATTAGACTGACAAGAAATGAAGAAGATTCCAGGAAAAGGAGCATTGTTCATTCATTCAGCAAACATTTACTAAGGACTTAATAACATCCAGGCTTGGAAGGCTAGCTAAAAGCCTGGTCTAGTCTGCAGGAGAGGAAGGGTGAGGTTCTCGATTAAAATATGGAGGGAGGTATGTATACACATTACACTTCAAAGGCCTCAATTCATTGATATAAAGGAAGAAGGAAATGAAAGAAAAGTTAAAGATAATTCCAAAGGTTCAAGATCGACATGATTTCCACCTTTACTAGTAACCTCAAAAAGCAATGAGAATAAAATATATAATGAAAATATAAGAAGAGCTTTGATGATGTTGAACAGCCAACTGATACCCCCTCACCCCACCCCCAAAACCTGTTCCTTATCCTGGTAGCTCATTTCCATACAATCTGTAGGAAGGAAACTTCACTGAGAAAAACCGATTCTTTGTGACTAAAATGCTGAGTTCCCTGGGCAAGAAAAACAGACTTCTGCCTACTCAGACAGGCTCTATCAACCCTCCAACACATCCCTCCATCATCTAAAACCAATCTTATTTAGAAACGTGGCTTACCATTCCCAGTCAGCCACTGTTGACTTTGGGGAAGAGGAAGAAGGCAAAGTAAAGAGGGGAGAAATAAAAAGTGGGCAGGGTCACTGTAGAGGGCTGTATCTTAAGGCGGGGGCAGTGGTACAGAATACCATTTAACATAAAGAATCCCAGCACAGTTCTCATTTCTACACCACTTCCTAGTGTTTTACAATTACTGGTCCTCAAATAGATAGGAAGGCCTTAAAAGATTCTTTACTAAATCGCAGCGCTTTGTTTAGAAACTATTTCAAATGTGCATATTTATGCGTACATTAACTACTAGTACAGCTAGCATATGCTTGAGACACAGCTTTTTCTTAATAATTTATATGTTGACTACACAAATTTAAATCTCATTTTAACTTTAAATCCAGCAATAGTACAATTCACTATTGGGGCACATCCAGAAAGTCCACTCATTGTAAAATGTGAAATGTGAAAACTGTAGCTATTGAACTTCTACTGCTACAAAGAATGTTCCAGGCCAAAAACAGAACAAAATAAAACAAACAAAAACCTCAACTGCCAATACTTTACAGAAATCTAGCCCTGCATGCAAAATTCAGGATGATATTCTCTCAGCACAGTCCAGCTTTAGCAAGAGCAGATCTCTATTTAGTTATAAGGGTAAATAAATACTATTTTCTGCAGAATGATGCATTAAAGTACTTTTATATTTAAAATAAAAGCCCTCAATGTTAGTGTCAAAGCCAAACTTTAAAAGGTGCATTACAAAAGGAACTCTTGCTCTGGAAAACCCTTCAACATCCCTCTCATAACATGTACTCAGATAAGAAAGAAATCAGAACAGAAAGAAACCGAGTGAAAAATGGTTGCACATAAATGCGTGAGGATTCTCGCTCAGAACCCTTGCAGGACAGCCAAAGGCCTAATCATGAAAATTCCAAGGGCAAGTCCTCCTCATCCTACTAAAGGGGCTTCACGTCGGGCACGAACGTTGGCCCTCTTTTACACTAAAAGGTAAACACCCATCAAAATCTTCCAGACTCAGGAAACGGGAGTTTTCATGCCAAGAGGGAGAGACCCACATTACGGCGAAGAGAAACTACAGCTCATTAACCCCTCCTTCCGCCTCCGATCTCTCACGGGGCCACCCGCCAAGGGTCCTTCCGCAGCTCCAGTCCATCCCCGAGTGACAGGTCGCCCGGCAGAAGCCCCTAAATCCCTGACCCCACTTACAGGCGCCGCGAACATAGGCGGGGGCCCGCCCCTGCGGTGAGCGCAGCTCCTCTGCGAGTGGAGCGCAGCAGCCCGCTCGGGAATGGGGAGTCGGGGCGATCCCTGCTAGGAGAGGCCGAGGCGTCCGTGCAGGGACGCCCGAGAGGTCTGGCGAGTTGCACGGGCCGCGCGGCGCATGGTAGAGCAGCAGGGACCCGGCTGCTCTCCAGTCTCCGGCAGGAAAACAAACAAAAGGCAGGGAGGCTTTTAGCGGGGACGACCGGCCGCTTTCCCTGGGAAGTTACCCTGCAGCTCCCCTCGCTGGCCCTGCGCGTCCCTGCACCGCGTGCAGGCCGCCCCGGGGCGCGGAGCAGCTGCGCTCCATTCTCGGCTAGGGGTCGGACAGAGCCCAGGGATCCCTGCAGCCAGCTGACCATGAATGTGAGCTCAGCTCCAAACGCACACCTTACTGCAGATCGGCTGCATCAGGGATCGAGATTTAGAAATGGTGGCCGTGGATGCACGTTCTGAGAACATTTCATGATAGGTAATCATGGTGAAAACATTTCTCCTGGTTTTAAAACGTAACTGAGATTGCAAGACATTGTGATGGAAGTCAGTGCTACTGAATTGAACACGCAGAATGGCTAAGATGGCAAATTGTGTTATATATATTTTTTACCACAATAAAGTGTTTAAAATAAAGATGCAACTGATTGCCTGTTAGCATTCATTTGAACTCTAAGAGTTTTTATATTGTTAATTTTAGTTTGAAAAAATGGATCGTTTTCTAGGTGGGAAATAGCCTAGATATGCTCTACACAACAGCTATTCTCTGTAACCGGTTATATGAAATCTAACATTTAACACTTGTTAAACACATTCACTTGTGTCATAAATTATATTGTAGACATTACCTTAAATCATACACAAAAGGACTGGCTCTGAAGCGCTTTGAAAAAAGACATTGCTTCAATGTCCTCAATTTAAATGTACATAATTGCCACAAGCCAATAGTTCTCAAACTTTGCTTGGAGGCATCAGAATCACCCGGAGGGTTTGTTACAGCATTGCTGGGCCCTATCCATGATCTATGCTGATGCTGCTGGTCAGGGAAATCACAATACCCTAAGCAACACAATTTTAATGAATAAAGGAGTAACTTTTACACAATGTGGATCTTTCTCTGACTTTAAAATCCCCAGCTCACAACCATATCAATTTTATCTATTTTTATTTTTGAATTGTAAAGAACTGAAGACAGGTCGTTTTTATCCCTAAAGAATCTATACAAAAGTCCTGAATCCCTCTCTCCTCTTGCTCCTGTTGAAGAACCCTACAACACATAATCAGTCAAGCTTTCTTAGACTTCCTGTCGCAAATGGGAGTCACCTGGCAACTTGGCAAATGTATAACATTTATCTACCTTTGTGTTTGCCTATACATCAAACAAACCCTGTGGCAAATGAAATTATCAAATGTTGTTATCAATGAAAAGATAGGTAGACAAGAGGGAGTCTAAAATCTTATGCTACTCCCATGAAAAATGATTTTTAAAGTATCTTAAAAAGATCAGTTTTTGTCAAATTCAGTTGTCCAAGCAAGTCTACCTAGCAAACAGAGAGACTATCTTGCTCTGCCTTTACAAGAGTCCACTGAGCTATTAAATGGCTTTGGTCAGTAGTTCTAGCCTCAGGAAAATTACAACCCTGTAAATATAATATGATGAGATACTACAACCCTGTAAGGAGTATATTAGCTACTGATCTAATATAGAAAATTGGTAGTTATGAAACCTAACAGCGTTTTAATAAAATGTGCTTAGTTTATCATTACAAAAACTAATTTTTATTAAACTTTATTGTTTATTTGCTAGAATAATAGAAACCACCTGTGCTAATTCAACAAGATAAATTAGCATTCAACGTGTTTAATGAAATTGAATAGTTCTGAAAATATTTCAATACTTCATTCTTCATTTGCAAAGCTGATCTTTTGTATTCACGAGTCACATATATAATTTTCTTCTATTATAAGTTCCTACATCTAATCTTTTCCCCAGATTTGTTTCAAAATCCCTTTAAAGAGATTATTGGGAAAAAAAGCATTTTTAAAAGACCTAAGCCCTAAAGTCTCTTTTAAAAACTAAAAATTATTAAATTTTTGGCCTCTGATAAACATGAAGATACTTTTTATAGGTAGCTGATTTAGGATGTAACTAAAAATACACCCATCCAAAGGGTGGATCCTAATATTAAGACAGCTTAATATTAGGCTTCCATGTTGTAGCTTACTATTCTGCAACCCCTTCTACGCGCCACTCCTTTTTTTTCCTCTTGTCTCTATTTTTCTGCCGAAAATGTACTGCACTGTTAAGATCTCCAGTGGATAGAAAGTTTAAAATGGATAGAAAGTTTAAATTCTGTGAACTCGTTGAAAGTAGGTCTTGGAACCCTGATGACTATTAGTACCTGGTACCTAGCAGAAACTAGAAACTCCGTAAATGTTTGCTGAATGAAGAAATTAAGAGGCTATAAGACTGTAGGTTTTCACCGTGCACTCAAAATTCCATACACAAAACGACGTAAAGTGTGAGAAAATAACAAAACGCCTCATAAGTAAAAGCGCCTTTTGTGGAAGTGAAATCAGGTGCTTGGGCTTTAAAAGGTGGGGAGAGTACCGTGTGGCAGTTCCGGCGCTCCACGCGGAACAGTGGACTATAAATCCCAGAGTGTCTCGCGGGCGCCATCTGGGCAGGATTCGTTTTTAAGGCTTTGGAGTCTCAACGTCCTTCCCCCGTTGCATGATGGGAACTGTAGTGCGACATGCCTTGCGGTGGCCGAGTTTACTTCCCCCTTGTTGCTCTCCTGAATGAATCTTTCCCTCAACCTGTGCTTTTAAAAAGTTTAGTCGTTATAACAGCCTGTGATTGTAGTGGAGTTTCACTGTTTCCCTGCATTCCTGGTGTAGAACTCCAGCTACAGTGGACGAGAACCCTATAGCGACCGTCCCGAACACCAAGTTCAGCGCTCATTGGGGCTGCTTGCCTTAGGCTCTCAACCCTTAATTTGAATTACACACATTTTTGAGATAACGCTTTTTCCAAGTTTGCTTAAGTGTTCACTGAGCCGAATAAGTGGGTTGAGTTTGGGGTTGGGCGAATTGGTGATTACACGCCCAGTTCGGCCTTGCGCACACAGTAGGCCCACAACCCCTCGTCCTCCACTGGGCAGCACGCACGGGGCAGTAGAGCCGTGCCGCGCACGCAGGCGGTGGCGGCGGCGGCGGCGGCGGGACTGCGCATGCTCGGTGCGCCGGCGCAGGTTTCTGCAGCAGAGTGGGAAGCTCTGCGGCGGCGTCCGGGGTCTCTAGCAGGGCCGACGGTGTGGTTCTCGTAGACTTCGGCCTCCGCTGGCAGCAGGCATTCCTCCGCTCCCCGTGTCCCCGGCCGCCGCTCCAGCGCGCCCCGATCTGGCCCCCTGCCCCGCGAAGATGGCTGCCGTACGCCGGGCCCGCAGTTACTGCCGCTGCCTGGTTCGCTTCTCCGACCGAGAACTCTGCTAAGCCCCGCTGCAGCAGACAGGAGTAGACACCCGAACACCCAGCACACCTCCTTGGGGGGCGGTGCAGAGGGGGCGCGGAGAGCCCCTCGACCGCGGTCGTCCGGCCCGCCAGCATGGTAACCTAAGGGGGCAGGGGAATTATGCGAGGCGGGGTGCAGTGTGCAGGAGGGGCCAGGCCTGAGGGGAGCCCCGAGGGAGCTGGGAAGAGGGGGAGCTGCACGGCTGCTACCCATTATGGGACCTCCGGCCTGAGAAGGAGCGGTACAAGTGCCCGCTCTGACCACTCCCCGGGGTTTCTTTCTGTGAAACCGCCAGCCGAGACTTGATGTGAAGAGAGTGGGTTTGCAGGACGGCCGAGAAAAATGTCTATTCTCGGCTCGCTAAGGACGTTGAACCAGTCCCGCCCCTCTCGAGGGAGTTTATCAGAAGCAGTGAGCACAGATAGAGGTGAGCGGTCGCAGCATCTGAAATCGGGAGGGTGCCTTGGCAGGCGGACACTTGTTGATTACTTCCTCTCTGGGAAGCAGTTTGGGCCCCTTGAGGAGCCCATGGGTTTAGGACGCACCTGCCCCGTGGCGCATCACTACCCTGGGTAGGATGTTGGTTGGCAGGCGGTCCTGGCGGTGTGGGGTTAGGATTATGTCTCACCTCACAGCGGTGAGGGCCAGAGAAGCGTCAGTGCGGTCCAAATGTAGAGACTGAGCTAAGCTCCAGAAATGGACAGCGCAAATTCCATAGGACTATTGCATACTGGAATACGTAGTCTGCCTTATGCAGCCTTTCTTTGGCTTCAGACAAATTGTCCATCTAAGAAACTAATCTCTGGCTAGGGTTGCATTAATCAAAGGTGAAAATAATTAGCTTATAGTAGACATTCAGATATTTATTGAGTAAACGAATAGCTGAATGAATTTATTAAATTAATCTGGAGGATAGGAAAAGCAGTAATTGAATATGCCCTTAAAGTTGTAGAAGTAGTTCTCTGATCAGAATTAAGCACTTAACTTTTTATATTTCATTGATCCATTGTGTGAAACATGAGTAAAATGAAGACATGAGCTAGTCAAGTAAAAGGTGATGTTTAGGTCAGACTCAGTTAGGAAAAATAAAGTGGGTGACAGCTGAGGACCTACTTATTTCAAGTGGTATTTGAATTGAAAAATGTCATAAAACTCCAAATTTGATAGTTTCTTTTTGTCATGCTGTCAAAATATCCAATACCATCTCCTTACAAATGAGACAGCTGAGGCCTGGATGGACATTTACTATGAATCAAGCAATGTATTTGGCCTTCTAAGGTTATAGAGATGATTGAAACGTGATCTTTGTTCCCAGTGCACTAACTAGCAAAGAGACAAAAATAATCTCAACGCAAGTCTTAAGTGCTGTTATACAAGCACAAATATAATGGGGGAAAATGAAAGAGGCAATTAAAAAGATCAAAACATGCTTCCTACTGGGATGATCCCTGGAACTGAATCTTGAAGGATGAATAGAAGTAGGCAACTGAGGAAGAAGCAGTCATACGAAATGGAGAGAAATAGTACACTCTGCAACAATATGGAACTGAATATGCAACATATGGAACTGAAGAGAGCACGGGAAGCTCTTATAATGAAGTCAGTTTAGTATGACCACTAGGCAAGAGGTAGAAGGCTGTTACTAAGAGGATACTATAGAACAGCAGTCCCCAACCTTTTTGGCACTAGAGACCAGTGCTCCTGTGAGAATCTAATGCCTGATGATGTGAGGCGAAGCTGAAGCTGCAATGCTAGCACTGGGGAGCAGCTGCAGATACAGATGAAGGAAGCTTCACTCTCTTGTCTTGCCCGCTGCTCACCTCCTGTCGTGCGGCCTGGTCCGCTACCAGTCTCTGGTCCCAGGGTTGGGGACCCCTGCCCTTAGAGAACTCAGATCCCCTCATATTAGCTGTACTTAGAGTTTACAGTAATAAAACAGACTCTAATTTGAGAAGAGAGAGAAATGCACTTCTCAATGGGATCTATAAATATAAAGTTCTTTATTATGTATTTTCTTATTTAGTGAAGGTCTTAGTTGGGAAAGCTCCTAGCTCAAAGACTCAAAAAAAGAAATGTATTTGACATTACGTCAATGCTTACGTTTTCCAGTTTTCTGGAAATTCATCAGAGTGTTAGCTTCTCTCATTTCTTTCTTTGCTGATTTAGCTTTTATAGTATCAAGCACTTTACTATATGTTAACTAGTTCAAGTCTTAAAGGCACCTCTGGCTTTAAGTCTGGTTGCCAGAGATAAGATAGGAGGAGGTGAGGATTACCTTGCATAGTGCAAGTGTATCTGGCTGCTGTATTCAAATGTATGTGTTAATACATTTTTTCCCCTGGAAACAAATTACAACTAAAATTGGCAATTGTGAAACTTAACATCTTTAGAACAAGTAAAATTAAATCAGTTTTATTATTTTTATTTCTAACCTTCAAGGGCATTTCCCTGATTGCCACATTTCTTTACAGGACTGAACACATTAAGTGTTGAGCAAGTCCCCTTTGCTAATAAGTCTAGCCTGTTAGCTAATAGACTAGACCTAGGCAACATTTCATCTTCACTGGAAGGTAGAGTTCAGTTTAATTTAGCAAACATTTATAGAGAGCAAAAGGATAAAATGAAAAGAAACTGACCTGAGACCTCTATTAAGCTCCAAGCCGTGCCCAGTAATTCCAGGCCAGTTTTGTTCCACTTTAAGTTAATCCAATATATAAAAATCTGGATTTATAAAACAAATAGAAAGAGCTTCTTTCCAAAAAAGATTCGCTACTACATGTCTTTGATTTATGAGCTTTCCTAGTACATTTAAAATATTAATAGACAAACGTCATAGTCACGTATTAATAATATGCCAGTGTGTAAAAGGAAGGACATCATATATGGATTATATATGGTCTTTTAAGTGATCTTCGAAATAAAAATTATTTGCTGAACTCTGTACCACAACTTCATGTTATTTTCTGAAGCAAAGTTGTTCTTTTCAACCATTTATCAAAACACTAGAGCCCAGTGAAGTTGTTTATCTTACGGTATTAAAAAATTAAAGTATCTCATTTTTCTGATTAGAATCATTAAATTTACCTTGAAGAAGATATCTAAAGAGAAGCAACTATATAATTTATTGGGCAAGTAGCCAATTTGGAGATTCAGATTTCAAAGAGAAACTGGTGTTTGCATATTTCTGATCATTATTTTGGGTTTTTCTCCTCAGGCAGAAGCTGAGGAAGATTGTCATTCTGATACTGTCAGAGCCGGAGATGATGATGAAAATGAAAGCCCAGCTGAAACAGATCTGCAGGCATGTTTCTTCATTGTATATTTAATTCTTATTCCATTGCTTTCCATACATAAGCAGAAATCGGTCATAATTGTGAAGATTTATAGGTTCTTATTTGCATTGAATTTAACTATTTTCATACCGGATTACAGGATACTTAAGTTATAACTATGTTATGGATCTCTTTCTGTAAAAAGATACATCAATAATTGCTGCTATGTAGTTCCATGTATGAGTTTAAAGTGTTTGAACCCAGGCTTAAGCATGACTCAAAACCCATCACCTTAAAGAAAAAGATTGACAGATTTGACCTAAAAGTCTAAAACCTATATATAGCAAAACAAAATCATAAATCAAGAGACTTAATCAGCTGTAAAAGCTGCTTGCCACATATGGGCAGAGCATTGATAGTCTGTCTCAGTATGTGTAGGACATCCTTATAAATTAGCAAGAGGAACCCAAGGTAGAAAAATATGAATGGACAACTAATGGAAAAAAAACAATATAAATGGTTATTAAACATTTGAAGAGGTAATGCACCTTATTAATAATTTAAAAAATACAAATTAAATCTACAATGAGATTGTTTTTAAAAGGTCAGAATAGTGAATAATACCCATTGCCATCTGGGCTGTGAGAGCACTTACGCAGTGTACGTGAAAGTACAAATTGCTACAACTTTTTTGGAGGTTAGAGTAGTAATATGGATCAAAATGAGAAACATTCCCAATTCTACTTTCAGGAAATTAATCCCACGGAAGTAATGGGGAAAGTGAGTAAATATACATGTACAAAAATGTTTATCATGGCATTGTTTATATGGAAAAATGGAGTACAACCTAAGTGTCCATTACTTGTGTTAAGTAGTGATGCATTCATACAATGAAATACACTGCAGCCATTTAAAAGGATAAGGTAAATCTTTGTGCATTGACATAGAAAAATATTCATTGTAATTAGTTAAGTGCATTTTACTGAATTTATAAGCTTTATAATATTTATTTGGAATATGTCATCTAGTATACATTAAGAGTACTGCTAAAGATTCTTTAGGTTGGAGGTATGTGTGTTAGATGTAGGAAGGTGGGAACCAAAACCAAAGCAGTGTACAGAATGTAGAGAAAAATTTTTTTCAAAACATTTTATATATACATTTTTAAAAAAAGCCAGGACTAATATACACAATCCTATTGTCAATGGCCTTCTGTGAGAGGAAGGGCATTTTGGGTTGTGTTTTCTGAAAGTGGACTTGGAGGTAGAGAGTACTATGTAGGAGGTTTTTTAGGCAGTGCCTTGGTATCAACACCAAGTCAAAATATAAAACTTGTGTCATCCCAAGAGGAAGGAAGGGGGAGAGAGAAGCAGCAGTTGAGGGTAGTTGAGCTGCTGTGCAATCTTAGTAGACCGTCTTAGTTACTTCCGTGTAAGTTCTGAGGATGGAATAACCCTTCAGAGCCTGGCTTTTTCTGTCAGTCATCACTTTCATTGTTCAGTCATTGGGTAGGGATCACCTGGGAAGGTAGCATCATCTTGCTGAGGCAGTACCAGAAAGGGCTGACAGCTGAGGGCTGTTTTTGGTGGCACTCCCATCAGTTGGAGTAATAAGTGCTTTATGCCTGAAGAGGGGTCTGGGCAGCACAGCAAAGTCCACCACACAAGGGACTTCACTTTTCCTATATTTAAAAATTTTTAAATGATACGTATTAGAAAAAATATGGCCTTTTTAAAAAGAGACTGGCTATTAAAAGAAATACTTTGGGCTCATGTACAGAATTTTTAGCAGCACTCATAACATCTACTAGATGATGTATTCCAAATAAACAAATAAAGCATCTAAGTTCAGTCCCTAAGTGATAGCTTATATTTTTGATTTTAATTAAAATTTGGTGTTCCCATACCATTAGATTTTTCCTGTATAGACAATTTTATTTTAGGCAAATTTTCATGATTTCTTTAAAGTTTTAAACAGAATTATTTTAGGAGATAATAGGTGTGTAATGGTATTAACTTTGTAATTTAAAAGACAGTGTTTTCTGGTCTTAGAATAAGTAGGTATGTATGGAAATTGATGTTGGACCTATTGACAAATTGTTCCAGAGTTGAGCTACTCTTCCTTGATGAGACCTAAAGTACTTTTCTTCCCTTAGGCACAACTTCAGATGTTTCGAGCTCAGTGGATGTTTGAACTTGCCCCAGGTGTAGGCTCTAGCAATTTAGAGACTCGATCTTGCAGAGTAGCAAGAGGCTCTTTCCTGAAAGCAGCGGATACCAAAGGAAAGCAAGAACTGGCAAAAGAAGAAAAGTTAAGTGTTATGGACATTGTACATAGAAAAATTTTGACAATATATGAGTTTATCCATTCCTTACTACTTCTAGGTACTTTGGATGATATCACTACTACTTATGGTCTTCTTTCCTACAGGTACACTATCTTCATGGAAATGTCTTTGGTTAGTTATAGACCCCTGAGATTCACTTGGTCTTGAAAAGATTAACGCCTCTGAATTTGTTACTGAAACCCAAAAGGGGAAAAAAATTATTTAAATGTCAACACCTTATCAAGAGTGATAATGCAATATTTTGTATATTTTGAATTAAATTTATAATGATGCATTAGTCATGTCCTTATTCTGGAAAGTTTTGAAACTGCTCACACTGAAAAAATTTGAGTGCTATCAAATTGTTCACGCCTTTCCTAGTACTTATTCACCTGAAGTGGGCACAGCACACCACCTTACTTTTCATTATTTTCCTATTCCATAGAGGCTGTCATCTTTACATATCCAATGATGCTGAATATCTTTTTTTATCTATTTCCTATCCTTATATCCTCTCTGAAATACCGGTTTGTTTTTTCTAATTAGATTGCTTATGTTTTTACTGTTGAGTTTTGAGAGTTCTTTTTGTATTCTAAATATATGTCTTTTGTTGAACATGAGGCTTATAAATACTTTGAGTTTATAGCTTGTCTTTTCATCCTCTTTGCAGGGTGTTTTGTAGAGCAAGTTTTTAATTTTGATGAGCTCCTATTTATCAGTTTATATAGATTTGCTTTGATGTCAGTTATAAGTATGCTGCCTACTCCTAGGTCTCCAAGATTGCCTTTTTTCTAAAAGTTTTACATTTAAGTCCATGGTCCGTGTTCAAGTTAGTTTTTATGTAAAATGCGAGGTTTAGTTTGAGGCTCGTTATTTTACCTAGAGATGTCCAGTGTTCTAGCCCCATTAGTTTAAAAGGCTATTTTTCCGCCATCCATACTCTTTTAATACCGATTTTCAAAAATTGTTTTTCACTATCTATTTTTATAGGCTCGAGAACTCTTCCTAAAAGCAGTAGAAGAAGAACAAAATGGCGCTCTCTATGAAGGTAAAAACTCAGGGCCCAAGATCATATTGTCATGATATTTCTGAGTAACAACTTGGTACTGACCAATTTTTTTTTTTTACTAGACTGTATTTTGCATAGAGCATCAGTCTTCCTATATTCAAAATTGTTTTTTAAAAAAATCAAAAATAAAAATTGTATCTTTATATAACCTGTCTCTTTCCAAAAAAATATTGCTGGGGAACATCATCATATTGGTAGGATGAGTAAAGTAATCTTTTTCTACACTTAAATTTTTGTATTTAATTTTGTCATTTTTAAAATCTTAAGACTATTGTCATTGATTTAAAAATAGGATATGCTCCCTTTATAGGTGAAATTACTTCAGAAGAGGAGAATGTTAAGGCTAAAGTGAGAAATATATATATGTTTTTAAGTTCTAATTTACATTGTATGTAAAGGAATACCCTTTAACTTTGTTTTATTAACCCAGTAGAAATGCATAAGTAAACGAAGTGATGTGCCTGTTTACTGTATTAGGTTTGTAGTTGGGCTTTCATTTTGTGATAGTAAAGCTAATAATTGGACCATAGGAAGGATACTTGTGCCTGGATTATTTGAAAATGCTCCCAAAATAACATTTTCAGAATTATTGCATTTATTTTCAAATTTCATCTAGTGATATTTTTACTCTGAGATATTGAAAAGGTCCATTTAATATCCCAACATAGTCTTCATTAGTTTGTAAGATTCCCATATCCACTTAGTGTACAGTAATTCACCCAAGAATAAAAACATGGCAGAATATATTGAATTGAATAGATTTCATCTAAGGGAAAAAGAACTAGTCAGCCTCTACAACCCGAAGGTCTATTGATGTATCTCTATGGAAGACATTATTAAATATTATAATTCTACACCCCCTGGCCAGGAGATTTACTTAAAAACAAATAGGTTTTAAAGGTTAAATAAGTGGGAGCTGGACTAAAAGAAGTTGGATTGAGAGGACAGATTCCAATCCAATTGCTGTAGTTGGGGCTACAGCAATTGCATTTTCAAAGTCGGAAGAAGGACAACCACATAAGATTACTTTTGACAACACATAGAGGGCTGAGGAAACAGATGGGAAGGGCTAAAAGATAAGAGTAAAATGCAACATCTTGTTTCTATAACAGTTAGCTTTAGAAAAAAGATTATTTTTGAGTAGTAAGGTTTGGAAATAAGTTTGTTTACTGAACTACTTTTGTATGTAGAAAAAGAATTTGGCCGTTTGTGAAGAAAGTTACCTAATTAAACCACAATTAAGGGTAAGCAAAGGAAATGACAAAAATGTGTGGTCATAGCTAATTTAGCTTTATTTCTTCTTTTAGCCATCAAGTTTTATCGTAGGGCTATGCAACTTGTACCTGATATAGAGTTCAAGATTACTTATACCCGGTCTCCAGATGGTGATGGCGTTGGAAACAGCTAGTGCGTATATAATTTGATAGATAGTAATACATAGAGTTTGTTAAAGTTAAGCGTCTTTGCCCTGTTGACGTAACATGTTAAGAAGATGGTACTCATTCTGTTAAGTTATAAATACAGTCTTTATTATAAAGGCTTGTTTGTAAGTTGTAGAAATTTTTTAATTAGGGAAATTTTAAGATTGAAATATAGAAATGCACATTTTAAACAGGCATAACAAAAATAAAGTGATGAAAAATTTTATAAAAGCAGTGATTATTGAAAAGAGTAAATTAAAGGGCATATTTTAACTTTCTGAAACGTATTTAAAGTCAAAACTATTAAAATGTAATTAGGCCAGTGTTGATAGTGGTAGAAATTGGGTGATGGATACGTGGGGTTTCATTATACTCGTCTTTCTCCTTTTGTATGTGTTTGAAACTATACGTTTTTTAAAAAAACAGAAGATATTTCATTTATTAGGAAAATGCTGAATTATAACAAGATTTTGTTTATTATTTTCTTAAGGTATGTACATAAAATATAATTAAAACTAACATTGGTTTAAAAGCACAGGAGGAGGATATAAATACTCCTAAAAAATCCTGTTTCATTGCATAAATGCCACTTAACTCAGAGTCATGAAGTAGTGGCATTGATGGTGTTATATGGACAGAGATCAAGAGAATATATTTTTTAAGGCAATACCTTTGAAGCTATTTGCAAAACAATTATAAAATTGTTTTGGCTTACTCTCTTTATCCCCAAAAGCCTATTTGCTGATATTAGAAAAGAAGGGAACCTATACCCATGAGGTAATGTTAAGTTTAAAATGAGCAGTACCTAGAAAAATAGTGTTTTGGTAATGATATATTATCTACTATGTTATTATATTACCTCTGTGATGAAATAATTAAGAAGTTATCTTTAGTGGTAGTTTATGCTTATTCCCAGTGTTTACCTGCTTATAGTATTAGCTAAGCCTTGGATAAGCCATATTAAAAATATCCCAATGAAATCAGAACTAATTGCCTATTTGAATTTCTGGGCAAGTAATATTGTTCACCAAATTAGATTTATTAGTGTGAGGTAGTTCATATTCAGAAGGAATCATTTGGGGTTTTTCTAACCTTTTTTAAATTTTGGGTAGAGTCACTTGGACCCTGGTCTTAGCTAGTTTTATAAATAGATTCCAAGTGCTGTTAGGAAAGTTTGTGTTATAACATTAGAGAACCATTTCTTTTCTCTGCAATCCCTTTATATATGTATAAACGCAGATGCTATGAAAGTTCTTTAAGGATACAGTCCTTTTTTGTCTTACCAGCTCTAATAAGCCCTAAATGTCTCCTTGCTGTTTATTTGCCTTCAGTAAAATGTTGGTAAAGTAGCCCTGGAGTCCATCTAGTCTCAACCGCACTCGCCCTTTGTTATAATAAGCTCTCTGGTTTTCTAACTTTATCTTCATCTAAGTCTTTTTGTAAGTCTGATCATTTCTAAGGTTACTTTCAACAAAAATGAAAGCTAGATATTTTTTAAAACTCTGTAACTACAAATTTATTTATATTGGTAGATGATTTGTGAACCCTGCTAAGATTTTTTAAATTACACACTTCTCTCTAAAGGAAGGGTGATAAGGCATACCTGTTAGAAAATCTTTGGTATGTACATACCTCAGATGACATCTGTATGTTTGATTTTTATCCAATTAGAATGGATTATGGTTACTTAAAAGAATATATTTACATAAAATTTAAAAAATCATTTGAAATTATCTTTTTCACTAAAATATGAAATCCGTACAATAAAACTAATTAATTAAATCTTAACACCTTTATCCCAAAATTCTGATTTTTTTCTGGGTAAGAATTCAAATTGCTAAAGCTTTTTTCTTCAGAAGATTTCGTGTGGTACTCCTTTGTAAGGCAGGGTAAACTTTTATCATCATAGAGAAAAGCAGTAAGTTTTCTTTTAGATGACTTTTTCTAAAGAAGATTTGAAAATACTTTGAAAAATCAATTTCTAAGCTTTATGTTTGTAGACTGAGGCACTTAGTTTATTCACCTCCCTTCTTTTTCAGCATTGAAGATAATGACGATGATAGCAAGATGGCAGATCTCTTGTCCTACTTTCAGCAGCAGCTTACGTTTCAGGAGTCTATGCTCAAACTGTGTCAGCCTGAACTTGAGAGCAGTCAGACTCACATATCAGGTGTGAATTTTTGCTTGTTATAACTCTATAAGAAATACTTTAATAACCTTAGATTTTACTTTTCCAAACCTACAATGTCAGATAACTTGCCAAGTTATTGCTCTAGTTCAAAAATGGTTGAAGATCTAGTTATAATTACTGTTTGTGTATACTAATAAGCTTTTCAAAGTCTGAAGTAGAGCAGTTTGTAGTGTAAACTTTTGTTCGTAGTTCAAGGATGCCACACTTTTTCTCCATGAAGATCTCAAGGTGAGTCACTGGGACATTCTTGAGAAAATTGGAGGAATACTGGTAACATCAGGTGTTTCAGCCAGGTTGGATAGTAGTGCTGAGATAGGCTAAATGTTTAAAAATGAATGCTTTTTCTTTTTATATGTTAGATGTTTAGCTCGTTAGAGGACTTTTCAGAGGACCATTGAAATTTTTAAGAAAGACAAAAATAACTTTTTAGTGTTAAATGCAGTATGGATCACACACACACACAGTAGAACAGGGGCCCCCAACCTCCAGGCCATGGACGAGTACTGGTCCATGGCCTGTTAGGAACTGGGCTGCATAGCTGGAGGTGAAGGTGAGGAAGGGAAGCTTCCTCTGCATTTGCAGTGGCTCCCCAGCGCTGACATCACTGCCTCAGCTCCACCTCCTATCATCAGGCATTAGATTCTCATAAGAGCACCAGTCCCTAGTGCCGAAAAAGGTTGGGGACCACTGCAGTACACTACTTTTCTAACATACTTATTTTAATATTGGTGGTAAATGATTTTCTGAGAGAAAGAGTTACTTTATAAAAGTAGCTTCAGATCTGTTCTGTACTGAAAAAAAACAAAGATATTTGTGTCTTGATGTTAGGAACCATTATTACCTTTGGATAGTTAAAGACACTAGTGCTGTATGTAAGCAGTACCGAAGGTATGAGTTATAAATTTCTAGGAATATATAAAGATATCTGTGCTGAGAATGTGACAATAGAATGACTTATAGGAGAGTCACTGAAAGGATGATTTTCTTTTGCAGTGCTGCCAATGGAAGTCCTAATGTACATCTTCCGATGGGTGGTGTCTAGTGATTTGGACCTCAGGTCATTAGAGCAGTTGTCACAGGTGTGCAGAGGATTCTATATCTGTGCCAGGTACTTACTTTTTAAAAACAACTCAGGTAGTGGTGAAAAAGGGATTATGGTCTTTTGTCAATTTTGTTAAAAGAATTTGATAGGTATTCTGGGTAAAAGCTTAGAATGAATAGTTTTGCTAAGCTGTATATATCTAATTTTCTCAAACTACTTAGCTTTTAAAGGCTAGAATGCACTAAGTTTCCAGAGTATAGAAGAATATGTAGAACAGATATAGTCTACATATTATTACTTTTGTAGTCTATATATTATTACATATTACTTTTATAGGGTAGTTTTCATGCTAATTTAGCTGATTTGGAAAAAGAATTATGCTAAAAAAAATACTCAAGTCATTTTAAATTTAAAAGTTATTAGCTTTTAAAATTAAAGTTATCCTATAATTTAAAAATCATGCTATGTGAAGAATAATCATAGTTTAGTATGACATCATTTGAGACTGGTAGTCTTTCACAGTCATCTTATGTAAAACTATGTACTTAGTCCTTAGCATCTAGAACTATATAACTTTAGTTCTTAATATTGAGATGCATTATTTTTAAATAACTTAATTTCATTTGGAGTCTTCTATTTTGAGTAAAACATTTGAGTTGCTTAAAGCCTTTATGTTTTGTGTTTTGTGTTTGTGTGTGTGTTAGTGATTCTTTGTACTATTCTATTTAACAAGTATCTATTAAGCATCTAGTAGATTGCCACCAGCCTTTTAAAATTGGAGTCTCTAGCACTGTTACTCCATTAATTTTTTTAAAAATTATACATGAAAAAACATAAGGAACTGATTAAGAAAACAGATTTTCAGGTATAAAATTTTATGCCTAATAAAATAAAAATAATTGTTAAATTTTAAATACACATTGCCACTAAAGTTTGAGATGTCTCTTTTTGCAGTCTAGTCCCAATATAAGTAGTTTTTATGCCTTTAAAGCTGAATATTTTAAGTTACAGATGGAGTTAAAAATATTTTGAACTGTATCAGAAGTATGTGAATAGTCAATACATCTTTTGCTTTGCTTTTTTCACTAATCCCATAACAAAGACTTATTGGCGCTGCCTTCAAAATGTATCTCCAGTCTGACCATTTTACTACTTCTCCAGAGTACCTTTCTGGTTCAGCCACTGTTATGCCTAGTCTATATTATGGCAATAGCAGCCTACGTAGTCTTCCTGCTTCCATTCTTATACCCCTGAAGCATAGTCTCCATAAGCTACCAAGTGATTTTTTTTTTTGGCCTTTTTTTCCCATCCCCCTATCACCCTCTCCTTTGGCAACTATCAGCTTGTTTTCTGTATTTGTGGGTCTGTTTATAGTTTATTTTGTTTATTCATGTTTTGTTTTGTTTTAGATTCTACATATAAGTGAAATCATATGGTATTTGTCTGCTTCACTTAGCATAATCACTCTCTAAGTCCACCTATGTGTTGTAAATGGCAAGATTGCATTCTTTTTTATTGCCAAATAATCTTCCATTGTATATGTATACCACATCTTTATCCATTAATCTTTTGGTGGACATCTAGATTGCTGCCATGTCTTGGGTATTTCTTGTAATGCTGCAATGAATGTAAGGGTGCATATATCTTCTTGTATATGTACTGCCAAAAGAGCACTATATCTTTTTGAATTTGTGTTTTTGTTTTGTTTGGATAAATACCCAAAAGCGGAATTGCTGGATCATATGGCAGCTCAGTTTAAATTTATTGAGGACTTTCCATACTGTCGCGTAGTGACTGTACTAATTCACAATCCAACCAGTGCTGTATGAGGGTTCTCTTCTCTCCACATCCTCACCAGCCCTTGTTTGTTGATTTTTTGATGCTAGCCATTCTGACAGTTGTGAGGTGTTATATCATTGTGGTTTTAATTTTCATTTTCCTGATGATGTTGAGCATGTTTTCTCATGTCTGTTGGCCATCCGTATGTTCCTTTGGGAGAAATGTTTATTCAGGTCCTCTGCCCATTTATTAACTGGACTGTTTTTTGTTTGTTTTGGGGATTAAGTTGTATGAGTTCCTTATATATTTGGATATTAACCCATTATTGGTTGTATCATTGGTAAATATCCTCTCCCACTCAGTAGGTTGTCTTTTCATTTTGTCGATGGTTTCCTTCACAGTGCAAAAACTTTTTCGATTGATGTAGTTCCATTTGTTTATTTTTTCTTTTGTTGTCCTTGTCTGAGGAGACATATTCAAAAGATATTGCCAAGAGTGGTTATTAAGAAGTTTACTACCTATGTTTTCTTCTAGGAGGTCCATGGTTTCAGGCCTTACATTTAAGTCTTTAATCCTTTTTGAGTTTATTTCTGTATATGGTGTAAGAGAGTGATACAATTTAATTTTTGCATTTATCTGTCCAGGTTTCCCAATACCATTTCTTAAAGAGACTGTCATTTCTCCATTCTATATTCTTGTCTCCTTTCTTGTAGATTAATTGACCGTATAAGGGAAGATTTATTTTTGGGCTTTCTATTCTGTTCCACTGATCTGTGTGTCTGTTTTTATGCCAGGACCATACTGTTTTATAGTATTATTTGAAATCAGGGAGCTTGAAACTTCCACTTTGTTCTTCTCTCTCAAGATTGCTTTGGCTGTTTGTGTGTTTTTTTTGTGATTTCATGTAAATTTTAGGACTATTTGTTCTAGTTCTGAGAAGAATGCCATTGATATTTTGATAGGGAGTACACAGAATTTGTAGATTGCTTTGGGTAGTATGGTCATTTTAACGACTTCTAATCCATGAGAACAGTATATCTTTCCATTTAATTAGTGTTCTCTTCATTTTCTTCAGTGTCTTATAGTTTTCAGAGTACAGATCTTTCACCTCCTTGTTTAATTATATTCCTAGGTATTATCATCTTTTTTGATGTCATTGTAAATGGAATTGTTTACAAGTTCTCCTGATCACTACTAGTGTATGGAAATGCATCAGATTTCTGTATATTTGATATCCTACTACCTTACTTGAATTCATTTATTCTATTAATATTTTGGTGGACTCTTTGGAGTATTCTATACATAGTATCATATCATCTGCAAATAGTGACAGTTTTACTTTCTTTCCAATTTGAATGCCTTTTATTTGTTTTTTTTTGTCTGATTTCTGCGGCTGGTACTTCCAATACTGTATTAAATAATGGTGGTGAAAGTGAACATTCTTGTTCTTGGTCCTGGAGAAAAAGCTTTTAGCTTTTCACCACTAAGTATGATGTTAGCTATGGTATTGTCATATATAGCCTTTATCATGTTGAGGTGAGTTCCTTCTATACCCACATTGTTGGGAGTTTTTATCATAAATGGATGTTGAATTTTGTTAAATGCTTTTTCTGCTTCTGTTGAGATGATCATATGGTTTTTATTCTTTATTTTGTTAATGTGATATATATCACATTGATTGAGTTACCTTTGCATCCCAGGTATTAATCCCACTTGATCATAGTGTAGATAATTCTTTTAACGTACTGTTGAATTTGGTTTGCTGATATTTTGTTGAGAATTTTTACATCTGTGTTCATTGGGGATATTGACCTGTAATCTTTTTTTTTTTTTTAAGTGTCTTTGTCTGTTTTTGGTATCAGGGTAATGCTGGCCTCATAGATTGAGTTTGGATGCATTCGTTCCCTTTCAGTCTTTTGGAGTAGTTTGAGAAAGATTCATATTAATTCTTCTTTGAATGTTTGGTAGAATTTACCCGTGAAGCCTGGTTCTGGGCTTTTGTTTGTTGGAAGTTTTTGATTACTGTTTAAATTTCATTTTTAGTAATCTGTTTAGATTTTGTATTTCTTCTTTGTTTAGTCTTGGAAGGTTATATACTTCTAGAAATTTATTCATTTTTTCTAGACTTTTGAATTTGTTGGTGTATAATTTGTTGATGTAGTATTCTTTAATGATTCTTTTGTATTTCTGTGGTGTCGGTTGTAACATCTCTTTCATTTCTGATTATATTTACTTGGGTTCTCTTTTTTTCTTGATGAATTTGGCTAAAGGTTTGTCAACTTCGTTTATTTTTTTCAAAGAACCAGATTTTAGTTTCATCAGTCTTTTATATTTTTAAAATTTCTATTTTGTTTATTTTCACTGTAATCTTAACAGTTTCTTCCTTCTGTTTACTTTTTTTCCTTAGTTTCCCTAATTTGGGATTTTTCTTATTTCTTGATGTAGATGTGTATAGCTATGAGCTTCCCTCTTAGAACTGCTTTTGCTTTATCCTGTAAATTTTCATAGGGTGTCTTTAATTTCCATTTGTTTCAAGTAATTTTGATTTCCTACTTGATTTTGTTTTTGATTCATTGTTTGTTTAGTAGCATGTTGTTTAGTCTCCGCGTATTTGTGTTGTTTCCAGTTTTCTTCATATAGTTGATTTCTAGTTTCATGCCATTGTGGGCAGAAAAAATGCTTTATATGATTTCATCCTTCTTGAATTTATTGAGACTTGTTTTGGCCTAATCTATTCTGGAGAATGTTCCATGTGCACTCGAAATAATATATATTCTGCCATTTTGAGACGAAATATTCTGTTAATGTCTATTAAGTTGATCTAGTCAGCGTGACATTTAAGGCCATTATTTCCTTATTAATTTTCTTAATTTTCTGTCTAATAATATGAGTGGGGTATTAAAATCCTCTACTATTATTGTATTACTTTGAGTTTCTCCAGTATGTCCATTAATAATTACTTTACATATTTAGGTGCTCCTGTATTGAGTGTGTAGATATTTACTATTGTTAATAGCCTCTTCTTGGATTAATTCCTTTGTAATTATGTCCTTTATCTTTTTCTTTACATTTTTTGTTTAAAATATATTTTGTCTAATATCAGTATTGCTTCCCCAGCTTTCTTTTCATTTGCATGAAATATGTTTTTCCATCTCTTCACTTTCAGTTCGTATGTGTCTTTCAATTCTAAGTGTGTCTCTTGTAAGCCACATATAGATGGGTTGTGGTTTTTAATCCATTTAGCCGCCCCTTGTCTTTTGGAGTACTTAATCCATTTACATTTATAGTAATTATTGATAAGTATGTACTGATTGCCATTTTCTTTAGTGTGTCGTTTGGTTTCCTTTTTCTTTATTCTTTGTATATCTTTTGTAAGTTTTAGCTTTGTGGTTACCATGAGGTTTATGTACATTATTCTATATCTTTTTCAGTCTATTTTAAGCTGGTAGTTGTTTGAGTTTGAATATATTCTATGAGGACTACATTTTTACTCCCTGCTCCATGCTTGCTACCTTTGTTCAGGGCTGAAATGCGCCTGGGCAATGTGTCCAAGAATGTGCTACAGCAACCTTGTAGGTAGGCCAGAGCACCTGGATAGTGCTTCCACCCATCCTATGGAAGTAGAGGGGGTATAAACAATGGCACTTAAAGGTACTTCTGAACCTGGAGAATTCCCACAGTCCCCAGAGGGCTTCTGTGGCTCCTTAGCCTTCTCTATTTAGTCTCTCTCTTGTTTGCTATACATAAAAAGGTCTTGTGTAGAATGACCTCTTTGTAGGCTTTGTGTGCCTGGTAGTTTTGGGAAGCCGGTTGGAGCCAGGTAGGTGCTTACAGGGCCTGGAGTACTGGCTCATGAGTCTGGAGTGGCTCCTGGTAGGGAGGCCAGCAGGTGTGTGTGGTGATGCCTCTTATTCCTATTTGCTCCCTTTGTTCTGAGGCAGAAGGCTCCGGGCAGGGTAGCTGGGACCACTCTGTGGTGATCTTGCAAGATGACCAGAGCACCCAAATAGTTTCTGCCTGACCTATCAATGTGGAGGGAACGTAAACAATGGTGCTCACTGGCTACTCTGGCCTGGAAAGTCCCCACAGCTCCCTGAGCCTCCTCTGTTTCATCTCTTTGTTGTTCAGCTGTTCATTCAGCCTTCAGTTGTCTCACAGGAGCAATTGCCGTCTATATTCAAGTATATTTGAGTTTGCTTATGGGAAAGGTCGAGTTCAGCATTCTCCTATGCCACTGCCATCTTGGATCTCTCCCAGAATGATCTTTTAGAAGTGTAAGTCATGCTCAAAACCCTGCAATGGCCTCCATCTCACTTCTACCTGAAAACCACTACTTCACCTGCCCCTGACTACTTCCAAAATTACATAGTCTGTGCTTGTTTGCTTTGCTGTAGCCACATGACCTTTCTTACTCCTTGTGGAGCACAGCAGCCATACTCCTGCCTTAGGGCCTTGCACTTGCTGTGGTTTCTGCTCAGAATACTCTTCCTCATCACTATAGGCACATGCCAAGAGAGGCCTTTCTTGGCTGTTCTATCTGAAGTAGTCTTTATTTTCCCACTGCCATCATCGTTGTCTGTTTAGCCCACTTTATTTTTGCACTGAGCTCACTATCTGAAACTTTCTCTTTGTTTTCTAATTTTTGTTTGCTTTATCATCAGTAAAAGAGAAGGGCCTTTGTCCATTAGTCTATCTCCAGTGCCCAGGACAGTGCTTGGCAGCCACTAAACAAATACTTGCTGAATAGAAGATGGCTGGTAGCAGGAGTGTTTTTTATATCTGCATATAGGGGTTTAGCCTTTTATATATATTGATGTTGTGCTTTTATAACCTAGAGACCCTGAAATATGGCGTTTGGCCTGCTTGAAAGTTTGGGGCAGAAGCTGTATTAAACTTGTTCCATATACATCCTGGAGAGAGATGTTTCTAGACAGGCCCCGTGTTCGGTTTGATGGTAAGTGAACTCTTTAGAGCTCAGGAAAAATACTGATCTATCACGCTGATCTATCATGACTGACAACTACACAGTCTTAGTTTTCTCTAAACACCTAAGTACTATGAGCACATATAAAGGAAACCACAATAAAAATGAAGATAGAAACCTATATGATTATAAATTTTAAAAAATTTTATTTTCTTAATTTTTTAAAACGATGTTTCTTTTTTATAGGAGTATATATCAGTAAAACAACATATATTCGTCAAGGGGAACAGTCTCTTGATGGTTTCTATAGAGCCTGGCACCAAGTGGAATATTACAGGTACAACTGTAGTAAACTGAGTGAGTGAAAAATTCTCTCTCTCCAAGTATTAGTTCATTAATTATTGGACATCTGTTCTCTGAGACTTTTGCATTTATCCACAGAATGGCCTTCAGTATTTTTATCCACTATTACAATAGGAACTGCACTCAAAGAACCAATGGGTTATGACAAATTTTTTAATTCCTCCTACCTTTGAATCTAAGAATCATTTTACATTTTAGACCTCTTCCTTGTCTTTTGCCCTTGGTATATCCGTTTGCCTTTTCAAATTGTTTGTGCTCTTATTCAGCCTGTTGTTCATCAGATATTACTGTCAGTGAGAAATAAGTAGACATGTTAACTACTGTGTATTATGAGATCCCACTTTTATTTGACATTAATTAGTGCTTTAGGAGAAAACATACAGAGCTTTAGAGTAATATTTAATCTAATTTTTTTATTCAGTGAGTAAAACAAAAGTTCAGCAGTTCCCTCTAAGGAAGATAATAAAATGCCTTTATTTCTT
Organism: Pteropus medius; assembly: GCF_902729225.1. Taxonomy (NCBI): domain Eukaryota; kingdom Metazoa; phylum Chordata; class Mammalia; order Chiroptera; family Pteropodidae; genus Pteropus; species Pteropus medius. Next base: position 31,408,017 of record NW_024354500.1, on the reverse strand, counting down.
TGTTGCTGGCTCTACAGGTTATCGGTCACAGTTCAGTGATGTTTTGCCAGTTCTTTGGCCATAGTATTTGTTTTGGTGTCACAGATACAAATAGGTTTAGGTACCAGAAAATTAGGACATGTTTTATACTTTTTGTGTGTGTGGTGTTTTTTTGGTGTTCTTGGTCTTTTCACACAGGTACATAAGATTTTTCCCTGATGGCCATGTGATGATGTTGACAACCCCCGAGGAGCCTCAATCCATTGTTCCTCGTTTAAGAACTCGGAATACCAGGTTAGTATCTTTCTGTAGTTTTCTATTCAGTTCGCATTTTATACAGTTAATTGCAGGTTAATGTAATCCAGTGCTTTCTTAATTTACTACTGGGTGGTTAAAAAAGCAGTCACCGGGGGCGGGGGGGGCACTTGTAAAAAATATCAATTCCTGGGCCTCTCCCTAAGAAGTGTACTTTAGTACACTCTGGGGCCTTGGAAACTAGATTTACTCACATCCTAGTTGATTCTTCTCAGGCAAATTGTATAAATACTATTATAATCCATTATTTCCTGGATTACTTAAATACATGTAGTAACTGATTATTAGACTTAGATTTAAAGTGTATTTTTTAATTTTTAGAACTGATGCAATTCTACTGGGTCATTATCGCTTGTCACAAGATACAGACAATCAGACCAAAGTATTTGCTGTGATAACTAAGAAAAAAGAAGAAGTGAGTATTCAAGGTGGAATTAGCAGTTTTCTTTTGTTGCATATGCATATTCAAGCATTTATTAGAAAGGATAAAAACATAGTTGCATTATTTATACTATTATTCAAACCACATGTTGACTTATAGCGTATCTCTAAAGAGACCTGGAGGGTTTTCTAAAATGCGATTATTTTTTCTTGGATCCGCCTGTTTATTTTTCTTCAAATGGTTTCTTTTTCTCGTCCAGGTTTTTCACATCTGACAACGTAAAGCCAAAATATCTTGTAAAATAACTAGTAAAATATCATATCAAAAATATCAAAAAGCCATATCTGAAAATAGTTTTTGGCTCTTCTCATTTTGAATCATAAAGGATTTTCTTCCTGAATTAGCTCAAATAGGTAATTCTTTCATAAGGATAGTCTTATAGAGAATTTCAAATTCTACTGGAAATAAGCTAATGTCAGATAGTTTTCTTCTTCCTGCTTGCGAAAGAAAAAAACACGACAAGCAAATATGATTGCTGAATTATTACATTCTAGACGTCTTTAAACAGGTACATAAGATTTTTTAATAGATTGAGGGCCAAATTTTTTTCACAGCTTTTCTCCATGTGCATTTTTTTCAATCCTGGTTAAAAACCATAATGTGTACCCAAGAGGTCAATTGAGAGGGAGTTGGAATAAATACTTGTCTCTTGCTTTTATAAATGAGTATAGGTTTTGAAAGAAGTTTCCCTTATATTGAATCTCCCTCTCTTTTCTAACAGCATGTGTCAAGATAGGGCAGGGTTTCTCTGTGAGTCCTAGTGCTATCACCTTGTGACCATCTTTTGCTGGCTTCTCCCACCTCACTCTGGTTGTTGCTTGGAATCTGGAACAGCAGTCTGAGGAGCTGAGATAGTTGCTATGACTATGACCTTGGCCATGAATATCCTGAGGTCAGAATTGGGGAGTCATACGCCCTATTTAGGTTTTATCTAAAAAAAGTGTTTAGGAAATCCCAATGGAATACCCATTTTCTCTTCAGAATATGATACAATGAAACCATATGTAGTGTGGATATTCTTGTGTTTTTAGCAGCAATATTTGCAGAAGTGTGATTCTAATGAAGCTTGTCACATATGTTTCTGCTTTTTCTGCAGCCTTCACCAGTTTTTAACTTTCTCACTTTAGAAATTCCTAAGTGTTTTCAAGTAGAATTTCCTAAGTGTTTTCAAGTAGAAGGAAATAATTCCTCGAAGGCTTCGAACTGGGAGACAGAAGTTTTAATTCCCATCTCTAAAACTTTGGTGTAACTTCGGTTAACTTGTTTGACCGCCTGGGTCTTTATTTCTTTAGCCATAAAATAGCAATAATGCAGTCATAGTATATCGAGCTATCATGATGATTAACTGAGATGATGATGATGGGGAAAAATATATTTTTAAGTGCTTAAACATTTTTAAGACACGTACACATTCTCATTTGACATATTAAGACAACTCTACTTACTATGCGTAGATACTGTTTTAGTGTCACTCTTGCATAATATACTCCTATAAATATTTCAGTGAAGTGACATTTCATTATAGCTTATTCACCTTTTTTTTTTTTTTTTTTTACAGAAACCACTTGACTATAAATACAGATATTTTCGTCGTGTCCCTGTACAAGAAGCAGATCAGAGTTTTCACGTGGGGCTACAGTTGTGTTCCAGTGGCCACCAGAGGTTCAACAAACTCATCTGGATACATCATTCTTGTCACATTACTTACAAGTAGGTGAATGCAGTAAAAATAACAAAGTCACAGAATAAATGCATATTTCATGTCAGGCTTAAGAAACTTTCACATAGGTTTTTAATTCTTCAGAGTTGAAATTACACTGCAAAGCAAAAGCAGAATATACTACTACAAACCAAGAAAATGGCCAAAATGAAAAAAAACTGAAAGTGGGCCAGGAAGTGGAACATCCAGAGCTCTCACCAGTGCCCACGGGAATGTGAACGGGTCCCACCACTTTGGCAATGAAAGCGGCATTCCATGAGTAGGATGGTACTTGGTCACTAAGAAAATTCGTGCGCTGACTTACTCAAGGCAGTTTTAAAACACCAGATCTCTTTTCTTCTCCCATGTTTCAGTCTTACCTTTTTTTACTTTATTTCCATTTAGTTTATCCTCAGAGATTATATACCGATTTTAGTAAAACTGTATTTAGGAAAAATAAGTCTGCTAAAAACATCTGTATTCCAAAGCCAAATCTATTAGGTGGTTCCTATATAAATCTCTTTTTTTCTATGAGTTAGGATTTTTTTTTTTACATTTTACATACTCATGCTTAATATTTTTAAATATTCTTCAAAAACATTATTTTCAATTATTTCAAGTATACGCCATCATTCTCCTTGTTTTATTTATGTATTTATTTCCAACATTTTATTTTGTAAAATTTTAAACATACAGAAAAGTCGAAAGAATTTTATAGTTAAGACCCATATACCTGCCACTGTTAACATTTAACTATACTTGCTTTTATATCATATCCGTTCCTCTATCCATTGCTAGATTTAAAAGCTAGATTTACTGCCGATAGAATTGAGAAAAATCTATCCATACATCAATACATCTTTTTTCTCTTTAACACAATTTTTATTTGAGTATAGTTGGTATACAATTTTATATTAGTTTCAGGTGTATAGTATAGTGATTCAACATTTATATACTTAACAATGTGATCACCATAATAAGTCTAATAGTCATCTGTCACTGTGTACGCTTATCACAATATTATTGACTATATATTCCATTTTACCATTTTCACACCCTCCCCCAACTCTCGCAACCCTCAGTTTGCTCTCAGTTTCTATGGGTCTGTTTTGTTTTGTTTTTTAGATTCCACATATAAGTGAAAACATACAGTATTCGCCTTTCTCTGTCCGACTGATTTCACTTAGCATAATGCTCTCTAGGTCCATCCATGTTGTTGCAAATAGCAAGATTTCATTCTTTTTTGTGGTTAGGTAATATTCATTCATATATATATGTATACCACATCTTTATCCATTCATCTATCTACAGATACCTAGGTATTTGAGGAATCTCCATACTGTTTTCCATAGAGGCTGCACCAATTTGCAGTCCCGCCAGCAGTGCACATGGGTTCCCTTTTCTCAACATGCTCACCAACACGTTATTTGTTGACTTTTTGATAATAGCCATTATAACTGGTATCTCAATGTGGTTTTGATTTGCGTTTCCCTGATAATTAGCAATATTGAGTATCTTTTCATATGTTTGTGGGCCATCTGTATATCTTCTTCAGAGAAATGTCTCTACATGTCCTCTGTTCATTTTTAGATATCAACCTCTTATTGGATATATTATTTGCAAATATCGTCTCTCATTCAGTAGGTTGTCCTGTCATTTTGTTGGTTTCCTTCGCTCTGCAGAAGCTTTTTAGTTTGATGAAGTCTCATTTGTTTATGTTTGCTTTTGTTTCCCTTGCTCAAGGAGACATATCCAAAACAATATTACTAAAATCGATGTCAAATAGTTTACTACCTATGTTTTCTTCTAGGAGTTCCATGGTTTCAGGCCTTACATTTAAGTCTTTAATCCTTTTTGAGTTTGTTTCTGTATGTGGTGTAAGAGAGTGATCCAGTTTAATTTTTTGCATTTATCTGTCCAGTTTTCGCAATACCACTTCTTAAAGAGCCTGTCATTTCTCCATTGTATATTTTTGCCTCTTTTCTTGTAGATTAATTGACCATATAAGGGAAGATTTATTTCTGGGCTTTCTATTCTGTTCCACTGATCTGTGTGTCTGTTTTTATGCCAGGACTATACTGTTTTATAGTATTATTTGAAATCAGGGAGCTTGAAACTTCCACTTTGTTCTTCTCTCTCAAGATTGCTTTGGCTGTTCGTGGTTTTTTTGTGTGTGTGATTTCATGTAAATTTTAGGACTATTTGTTCTAGTTCTGAGAAGAATGCCATTGATATTTTGATAGGGAGTACACAGAATTTGTAGATTGCTTTGGGTAGTATGGTCATTTTAACGACTCTTCTAATCCATGAGAACAGTATATCTTTCCATTAATTAGTGTCCTCTTCATTTTCTTTCTTCAGTGTCTTACAGTTTTCAGAGTACAGATCTTTCACCTCCTTGTTTAATTATATTCCTAGGTATTATCATCTTTTTTGATGTCATCGTAAATGGAATTGTTTACAAGTTCTCCTGATCATTACTAGTGTATAGAAATGCATCAGATTTCTGTATATTTGGTATCCTACTACCTTACTTGAATTCATTTATTCTATTAATATTTTGGTGGACTCTTTGGAGTATTCTATACATAGTATCATATCATCTGCAAATAGTGACAGTTTTACTTTCTTTCCAATTTGAATGCCTTTTATTTGTTTTTTTTTGTCTGATTTCTGCGGCTGGTACTTCCAATACTGTATTAAATAATGGTGGTGAAAGTGAACATTCTTGTTCTTGGTCCTGGAGAAAAAGCTTTTAGCTTTTCACCACTAAGTATGATGTTAGCTATGGCATTGTCATATATAGCCTTTATCATGTTGAGGTGAGTTCCTTCTATACCCACATTGTTGGGAGTTTTTATCATAAATGGATGTTGAATTTTGTTAAATGCTTTTTCTGCTTCTGTTGAGATGCTCATATGGTTTTTATTCTTTATTTTGTTAATGTGATATATATCACATTGATTGAGTTACCTTTGCATCCCAGGTATTAATCCCACTTGATCATGGTGTAGATAATTCTTTTAACGTACTGTTGAATTTGGTTTGCTGATATTTTGTTGAGAATTTTTACATCTGTGTTCATTGGGGATATTGACCTGTAATCTTTTTTTTTTTTTTTTTTAAGTGTCTTTGTCTGTTTTTGGTATCAGGGTAATGCTGGCCTCATAGAATGAGTTTGGATGCATTCGTTCCCTTTCAGTCTTTCGGAGTAGTTTGAGTAAGATTCATATTAATTCTTCTTTGAATGTTTGGTAGAATTTACCTGTGAAGCCATCTGGTCTTGGGCTTTTGTTTGTTGTGAGTTTTTTATGACTGTTTCGGTTTCATTACTGTTCAGATTCTCTGTTTCTTCATGGGTTAGTCTTAGAAGGTTGTGTGTTTCTAGAAATTTATCCATTTCTCCTAGATTATTTAATTTGTTGGCATATAATTATTCATAGTTTTCTTTACTGTTTTTTTGTATTTCTTTGGTGTTGGTTATAATCTCTCCTCTTTAACTCATGATTTTATTTAGGCTCTTTTATTCTTGACGATTCTTGCTAGGAGTTTGTCAGTTTTATTTACCCTTTCAAAGAACCGAGTCTTCATTTTGTTGATGATATATATATATATTTTTGGTTCATTTTGTTTATTTTCACTCTGATTTTTATTATTCCCATCCTTCTACTTTAGGTTTTGTTCTTATTCTAGTTCCTTTAGGTGTAAAGTTAGATTATGTATTTGAGATTTTTCCTGCTTTTTGAGATAGGCTTATATAAGTATGAACTTTTATAATGGCTTTTGTTGCATTCCATAAGTTTTGAAAAGTTGTGTTTTCATCTATCCGAAGGTATTTTTTGGTTTTCTGTTTGATTTTCTTTCATCCATTGATCATTTGTAGCATGTTGTTTAATCTCCATCTATTTGTTTTTTCCAATTTTCTCCTGTAGTTGATTAGCAATTTAATTTCTAGTCAGTCTTCTTGAATTTATTGAGGCTTGTTTTGCAGCCTAATATATGGTCTATCTTGGAAAATGTTCCATGAGCACTCGAGAAAAATGTGTAATTTGCAGTTTTTGCATGAAATGTTCAAAAAAATGTCTATTAAGTTGATATAGGCTGTTGTGGTATTTAAGGCTATTATTTCCTTATTAATATTCTCTGTGAGTAATCTGTCCATTGAGATAAATGGAATATTATAGTCTCCAACTATTATTGTAATAATGTTTATTTCTGCCTTTATGTCCATTAATATTTGCTTTATCTATTTGGGTGCTGTTATGTTGGGTGTGTAGATATTTACAATTGTTATATCCTTTTTAAAGTATTTTGTCTGATACGAGTATTGCCATCCCAGCTTTCTGTTTCTCTTTGCATGGAATCTTTTTCTGTTTTTTCACTTTCAGTCTGTGTGTCTTTCAATCTAAAGTGAGTCTCTTGTTGGCAGTGTATAGATGGATCTTGTTTTTTTATTCATTCGACCACCCCTATGTCTTTTTATTGGAGCATTTATTTACTAAAGTAATTATTAATAGGTGTGCTTATTAGTGTGCATATTGCCATTTTGTGAATTGTTCGAGTTGTTTTTATACTGTTCTTTTTTTCTTGATTTCTTTCGATATACTGTTTTCTTTCATGTTTTGTTTGCATTCCTTTCTCTTTATTATTTGTATATTTTTTGGAAACTTGGTTTGTGGTTACCATGAGGTTCATGTATATCCATGTATCTCTAGCTTTTAAGTTGATAGACATTTAAGTTCAAACACATGCTAAAAATACTACATTTTATCTCTCCCTTTCTACTCTTTGTTTTTGATGTTATGTTTTATATATTTTTGTGTATCCCATTACTATTTATTGTAGTTACAATTAATCTTGCTACTTTTATCTTTTAACCTTCATATTAGCTTTTAAGTGGTTGATTCACTGTATTTATTATGTATTTGCCTTTACCAGTGAGATTTTTTTCTTTACCAGTGTGGGCAGGGCTACCCATTGCCTGTTTCTTTGTTGCCCAAGCTGGGTCTGTGCATGGCTGCTCTGTGTGTGTGCCTTGCAACACCTCGCTAGCTCTGCACTTTCTCTGGGTGGAGCAGCCCTGTGTGTGGGCACCACAGTGATTCTCCAGTCATACTCTCTTCAGGCAGAGGAGCCCTGTGTGCGCACACAGCACAATGGGTGCCTGCAGCAGCACCCTGCTGTACCCTGCCAGATCAGTTTCCAGGTGGAGGGGCCTCCTGTACACATACTATGGTGCCCTCCTGTTCCTGCTGGATCGAGCTTCAGGCAGCGTGGCCGGCAACATGCTACAGGGGCCTGGCAGATCAGCCAGAGAACCCGGATAGAGCTCCCACCCTTATCCAGGTGCAGGGGAAATGTAAACAATGGCTCACCATTTCCTCCAGTCTGGAGAGTTCCTTCAGCTCTCAGAGAGCGCTCTGGTTCGCCAGCCTTCTCTATGCAGTCTCTCTCTGTTGTTTGTTGTACAGAAGCTGTTGAGTTAGCCCACAGTTGTCTAGGAGGAATTGCTATAAAAGGTGTATGTTTGATATGTTTTTTGGGAGAGGGCCAGTTCAGCATCCTCCTATGCCACCTTCTTGGACCCTCCATGAGTTAGGATTTACCTGTAAAATAATTAATGATCAGACGTGTGTGAGAAAGGAGCTGTACAAAAATAAGATTAGAAATGGAATTAGGAAAGTGAAAAATACCAATTTATGTGGATATTAAAGTTAGCTGTTGTTGAGTTTGAAAGAATATTGGTGTGTGCCTGAAGGCTCTCTGTTCCAATTGAATCCAAAATTTTGAGAGGTTTCGAGGTCACCTTCCATTAACTTACTTCACAACCTTGATCACGTTGTTAAAAAACTTTCTGGATTACATTTCTATCGTACAAGTAACTTCTCACTCATTTGGAAGGCTCTGACAACTGAGAACAAGCATTTTTCTTTTTTTCTTACTCTTACCTACCAGTCTTACTATCTCTTTCTTGCTTCTCTCAGTAATCTGTGGAATTTTTCTTTTCAAAGAAACCAAACCCAGAAGTAGAACCAAGTAAATGAAAAGCGTATGGTTTTAGGAGAAAAGGACATTATAGTTGGCATCATTTGTAACTACTGTTGATCACATAGACTCCTTTATAATACTTATAAAAGCACTTAAGTTTTCTGCATTTGTTTATTTCTCCTTTTGGGGGGGAAAATGTAAAAGACTGTAATAGTATAACTTCATCTGCTTCTCTTCCCTCCCATCTGTAATTATGCTTTGATCATGCAAATGTTAAATCATTAAATTCTATTCTAGGATAATTCTTAATTATATTTTAACAAGAGCCTTAAAATGTCTAGGCTTTGACTTAGAAATTCTACTCTTAGGAATCTGTCCAAAGGACATAATCAAAAATACCACAAAATTTTTAATTGCCAAATATTCAAAACAACCTAAATCTCCAGCAAAAGGGAAAGTATTAGTTAAACTGTGAAGTACAAGCAAACAGTGAAATATTACGCAGCCACTAAAAATGACTCTGGAGAGTATTTAATGGTGTTAGGAAATGCAAATGTCAATGTTAAATGAAAAAAAGGATAACTAAAAGTATATCTTAATAAGAAAATTCAATAGAGGTTGAAGTGCTTGGAAGCAACATTAGAAGAAAGTACTTCATTTTGCTGTATCTGAGTGATAGAATAGAATTATGAGTGGTATTTCTTTGAACTTTCCTATATTTTTCAAATTTTCTACAATATGCCTATATTAGAATTTACTGAGATGAATTAAAAGTTAAAAAGCCAAAGTATAAAATAATAAACAATGAACGTTGTTAAGACTATAGTATGCAAGGATTTTAAATGAGTTGAAATTTCCTTGTAACTAGTAATTCTGTGCTTTCTTCCCAGGTCAACCGGTGAGACTGCAGTCACTGCTTTTGAGATTGACAAGATGTACACCCCTTTGTTCTTCTCCAGGGCGAGGAGCTACACTGCCTTCTCGGAGAGGCCTCTGTAGGCCTTCATGTCCAGTCCTGTCAGTGTTGCATGAATAAAAGCATATAGTGCAAAAGAGCACCTAAGTTATAAATGTACATATATATATAAATTTCTGGAATTGGAACTTATTTTACATTGTTGGAGTTCTTTTAAGAAGAGTATAAATTGATTATTTTTTTTATTTAAAGGGGTAGTTGATTCTTGGGATGTTTTGTTTTGAAATTAAGAAGTTGAAATTTTAAGTCGTTGAAGCACATTTATGTTGTGAAAAACCTTATTTTGAGCTTTAAATCATGTCCTTTTTCAAGCAGATTTCTGAACAGATTTCTGTCACATAAGTCTTCTCTCTGATCATCCCAATATTTAAATGTGTCAGGGGAGAGCTTTACTGGATAAAACATTTCTTTCATGCATGACATAGTGTCTTTGCACTAAAGGCTCAAAATGTGAAAACCTGTTCTGGATTTGTTTGAAACTGACCGATAAAGATCATAAATAAATGTTTCTTTCAAGAAAATATATTTGGATGGCCTTTTTTAAACGTCAAATAACAAACAGTCCTAGGATTGCCAGCGAAGGCTTAAGAATCATTTCCTCATTTCTCATTGATCTTTATACACAGCCACAGACTGTAGATATATCCAGATTCAGATTTGTTTTTCATGATTCTAGTAAAGTTAGAGTCAACTAGTTATGTATTTCAGAAATCAGCATTTACAGCCACAGGTGCTTTCAAGCTCATATTGACATTAAAAGACACTTCATAATTTCCTGCAATTCACTATGGGGCAGGTCTCTCAAAAGAATAATACATGTTACATTAAAGGTGGAAACCAGACCTCCAGTATATGTACAAAAAAAAGAGTTCTACTTAGGTTGTCTCTGCAGCAATCTGAGATGTGATGTATTCCTCAAGTTAGAAAGGGAGAAAGAAGCAACATGCCTAAGAACAGGCACTTCTTTGTAATGTGAATATTAGTTTTGATATACAAATTAATAGAACATTTAATTAGGACATAGTCAAAGATAGCTCAAAAAATATATTCCTAAGGAAAGTGGAATTTTAAGATTTTCTGTTTATTGGCCACCTGTCCCTGGATTAGATGACCTGTTGCAGGCCGCCAGTGGGTACTAAGTTCAAAGTTTCCTTTGTGACCACTGTAGCAACTTTCACTTATTTAGCTTGGAGCTGAAAATAATTTTTTTCAATTTACATTTCTGTATGTTTATTTTTTTAATACAAAAGCAATATATATTTACTGTGAGAATATTAGAATATGTAGAGAATCAAAAAATAAAATAATCCTAACACTCTAAAGAGCAAATCAACTCAACTGACCTTCCAACTGCAGGTAAAGCACCACACTGAAATGGCAAGACCCAGCAGGAAGTGTGACCAGTGAGTCCCCAGAACTCAAATTGCCAGGCTTCCACCCATCAGACAGGAAAATGGACGCTTCCTCTCCTCAAAGACCTGCAGATACTGACATTGAGGTGCCTCAACAAAACAGACGAGTTCCATCCCTCACCTCTCAGAAAGTCTCCTCTGCCCAACACAAACACAGGTTCTAGTCAACATTTAGTCCCTCATCCTTAGATAGCAATGAGCAAGCAAGGAACACCAGATGTGAAGAAAAAGTAACATGAATGAGAATCGAACAATAGGGAAAACAGAGGAAACAAAAGTGCAGGTAGTAGAAGAAAATTTAAAACAAATTTTTGTCTTCAGAGAAATGAAGAAATACAACCATGAAACAAGAACAAGAGACTATATAAAGAAACCATTGGAAGACATCTTTTGGATATACAAGTACGATAGCTTTTGTTTCTGACAATGTCAAAACTGGAAGGTACCTCAGAAGTCATTTATTGACCAACCATCCTAGTGTGAAGGTGAGGATCTAGAAAGGTGAAGTGGCTTGCTTAAGGAAGGGGATAAAACTAGGACCCTGGTAAATGAAAGGAGAGAACTCATACAAAGGGCCTGGCAGTAGGAAGCACTCAGTAAGTTTTGGTCTTAATGTTCATTAAGAGTATATTATTCATAAAGCCTTTAAAAAATTTTTAAGAGCTTATATGTGTTAAGTGTGTAGTAATAGGCTCTAGTTTATAGTGGTTATTGTATTTATGCTCACAACTCATAGGTAATATCCCATTTATAAATAAGAAAATTGACATTAAGAGTTTAAACTTGCTCAAATTCCCCCCAGTTACTGAGTGGTGGAGCAAAGCCAAGTCCAGAACCCTCTTTCATAGCCAGAGCCAGGAACTCAGTTCTAAAGGAATCTCAGCCGAATATGTTATAATTCCTACTGAAGTTGAACTAATGGCTTCGACCAGCACCACCCGGTTCAAATATAATTTGAACTACATACATAATTTCAGGATTTCTAGAGCCACATTAACAAAAAAATAAAAACATAAAATTAGTTGTAATAATATACTTTAATACAATGGATCCAGTATCATTTCAACATCTAATCAATATAAAAAATATTAAGGGATTTTTCACACTTTTTTTAGAATTCTAAATCTTTGAAATCTGGAGTGCAATTTACACTTACAGCATATCTCAGTTTAGATTAGCTGTATCTCAAGTGCTCGATAGCTACACATGGTGAGTGGCTACTGCAGTGGAAAGGCACATCACAAGACAGAGCAAATGGATAATTTCTGCTAAGCTCAAGAGTTGCAGCCTCTCAAGTTGTGCAATCGGCCACAGGGATGGGTAAACCAAGCATGAAGCTAATGAATTTTCAGTTAATCTTAGGCTCAGCACCTCTGTAACACATTCCCTGACTCCACCAGAAAGAGTCCCTTGTTTGTGCTTCCAAAATACCCCACCTCACCTTTGTCGTAACGGTTATCCCATTCTATTCTAAAATGTTTACATGTCAAAGTCCCTCATTCAAACTCTGGGTTCTTTGAGGACAGGGACTATCCCTTTTGAATTTCTGATTCTAAAGCACCTCAGTGTTAACGAACACTAAATAATCCCTAGGGAGCACTGGACGCATTCCACTGGCAGGTGATACTGATTTAGTCAAAGAAATGAATGAAAGCACGCTTTGGCCAGTAGGTGACACTCTTGTTCCACTCTATTATTTTTGCTTTTATTCTTCCTAGTCAGCGCTAGGGGTAGCTGGTTTTCACATTCACAAGAAAACGGAAGCACCCAAAACCTTCTGATTGTCCTTCAAAGCTGCAAATAATAGAATCTAAGAATTAAGTTGTGTATCCAAAATGAAATGCCATCTTGGTGACAGAGCTCTGACTCCTGTCATTCTGAGCTCCTCAATAACTAGGCAAGGAATCCCAGTTTTCTTGGTCCGTTTTTATCTGTCGTTTATCTTGGCTTTTAAAGGAAATTGAATATCCTGTTTTGGAACAAATAGGAAAGGGATCCTGAGATGAATCATCTGAGGTTAGAGAGGAGGTTAGAGAACACGGGAAGGGGCAGAAGAGAGGCCAGACTTTTCCCGTTCGACAAGCAAATGGCCTGACTTGTGACTTCTTTATACTTGGGAGTCTGCAAGCCCACTTCCCATAGTTTTCTGCCCCGTGCAGAGGTTTGGTACATCACTATCAAATCTACTCAAAACTTCCATATTTAAACTTTTTTCTTGTGACTCTAATAGACATTTGGTGGTAGACTTCAGATTCACAAAAGCATGCAAGACTGTTCTAAGAATGCCGACTTACAGGAGACACTGTGTGAGTGAGTGTGTGTGTGCATGCACAGCAGGTTGAGGGGGAATAATGTGGAAATTTCATCATCTGCACAGGATTCTTTCTGACAAAATGAATTTCTGTGAAGACTAACTTTTCCTCAAACACTGGAGTATATCCAGCCCAATTTATTGTGTACGGGCCAAAGGAGCAATGAGTTGAAACCTGCCGAATAAGCAAGGTGATCATATAGTCAGTTTATTGTCAAAATCAGAACACTTTCTAGTGGAAAGAGGGATGTGTTTATGCTTGTTGTCTAATTACACTAGACAACAAGCATAAACCGGGGCAGTCCTGGGCAAAGTAGGATGAACAGTCACTCTGTACATGTAGGGCATGGTCAAGGCCCTATGACCAGCTTCTCACCAGATTTAACTCAAAGTGAAGGTTATTTGTTCTGTTCTGGCTATTCTTCTTCCTCCTGACAGAAAAGAGGAAAATGCTTTTGATGTTTCCTAGGGTTTGAAGAGGACTACTGTTGGACACTGCTAATTTCTCTCAGAATGCTCACCAACTTCTGCATTTGGCCTACAGAGATTTGATGTCAGGAACCAATGCATGAAAAAGTGTTGCAGCTGTATCTGGTTTCCATTTTTCTCATATCTATTCTTGGCTTCATTGTGATTTCTTTAATGCTTGGCTGATTGCTTCCAGGCCTGGACCTATAAACCCAGGTTAATGTGGACAGTTGCTGAGAGATATCTTTCCCTTGTCTTATGACACACTTTCCCTTGAGGTAGAGAACTAGAAGCGGTTTCCCCTCCTGTGTTGCTCCTTCTTCATTTTTATCTGTGAGACATCTCCTCTGCATGAACTCCTAGAGGAGCGGGTTTATTTGGAGCTCTGTGAAATGAGCTAGCTGTGTGCCATGGAGCAAAGCCCATACAATTGAAGCAAAGGGCGTGAGCTCAGAGCACCTAGCACAGAGCCTGACATGTAGTAGATGCTCAATAAATGTGAGCCAACTCTTGCAGTGGAGGAAAGACCTCTGTGGCTTTCTTTATCATTACTGTGTCAAGGGAGGAATTCCTTGCGCAGGTACCCCTGATTCAGGCATACGGTAGTAGATGCCAGCACTATTTGGAGCAAGTGATAATTACAAACACGGGGGCTCCTATAGATTAAAGATCTTTCAGCTACTCATCCTTTGAAACTTAAACATGATTCCTTTGAGTCTGTTTGGGACCAAATAGGAAAGAAAGGATCATATTCTCCCAGACATGAAGGAGTAAGTCCTTTCCCTAGCTCAGAACTTGAAAAAATCAGTAAGGAAGTAGCATAAAACAGTAGGAAGACCCTGGACTTGGGAGGTAGAGAGTCCTGGGTTTGAACTCCCACCCTAACCAGCGCTTACTGTCTTAGTCAAATCACTTAACACCTGAAGCCTTATTTGTAAACTGGAGATAATGATAACTACCTGCAAGATTGCTATGACAACAAAATACTACAGATGATAAATCCTTAATAGTATGTTAGGCAAATTTCAATGATTTCCTCATTCTACACAGGGGTGGCCTTCTTAATTCTTTTCCGAAGGGCCTGGGAAATTATCTGGAAGAGTCAAGAGAAAATTGGGAATATTAAGAAGTTCACAGAGGAAAGTTAGAGAGCCGGAGGAGAAGGCAAGTGCTAAAGAATCCAAGGTGAAGTTGAAGCAAAGGCCGACCTTGCCCTTGGGAACATTAGTTTAAGAAGCACAAGTTTATAATTTTTGAGCCAAAATGGTCAAGAGCAAGAAAGCTTTAAATACCCCTAAATTTAATGCCCCTTCCATAACCCTATCTTTCTCTAATTGCTAAACGATGTCTCAATAGTATTCTGAGAACACTAATCTTGAGAAGAATTGAGTAAGAAAAAATGCAGCCTGGCTCTTTCCTAATGATAGAGGACAAAAGATGACCTCTGTAAGGGTCATGGAGACCATAAACAGCGAATCTCTATTCGCCCCTGCCCCAGCTCAACAAGAAAAGTATTTGAAACAGAAAAAAATAGTCTCAAAGCAGAACCAAATTAGGAAAAATAATATTGAACTTGAAGAGACAGGAGAAATATAAAGATCAATAAGTTTTGTTTTAAGATGAAACAAGTTTTGGAACAGGCTTTTCTTCTTCTACTGAGATTGTCACGAAGCAGATTTCTCTGAATGTGAGGATAGTCACTCATGTGGCCACTGTGTTGCTTGTACCCTTCAGGGTCAATGTGGTTCAGCACTCTCCCTAATCTTTCTGGGACATGAATGTTCTTTTTTCTTTTCTTCCTATCATTTCTATTGACACAGCAGATTGGAAAGCATCTGTGAATTTTCCAAACTTTTTGGGAAACATTACTGAAAAGTAAAGTTTAAGGAGCCTAACTCAATTTGAAAAAAAATGAAGGTTCTAGACTCATTTATTTCCTATATTATTATTATTTCTTTTTAGGACAGTATGGTTTGAAGTCTTTTTTTTTTTATGATTAGAGAATCAACATACCCATTTTGGAAAGTCCAGAGAGGCATTCTTAGTTTTCATTTCCAGTTTTCTACCAGGAGCCGTATTGGCAGGGTTTAGGATGGGAAAGGTGAGGGTGAGTCACCAAAATGGTGCGAAATGGGGTGATGGAAAGTGAATGTTTGTGAGCAAGGTTTAACTTTAATGCATTATGACTGTAGATGTGGTTACACTAATGGTTGGACTGGGGAATTTGATGAAGATTGGACTTCTCTGATGTGTCCTGACAGGTAGCTAGGTCTTTTACTAACTAGAACCACAGTCTTTCATATGCCTGAGAAACATTGTCTTTCAGAGTCTATCTTCCTCTTTTGTACAGTGGGAACACCTCTGTTTACACCAAACTATAAAGTTCCCTGAAAACTAGAGATGAGACAATTACATCAACGCTTATGTGTTGCAGCATACACAGACAGCGCCTTTAAACCTTTACAGTGGGCTGTTCCCCTCTGCCGCACTGCTAGACCAAGCTGACAGTGACCACCTAATCTAGTGTGATGGGGAAACACAGAGGGAGAAGGCTCAGGGTGAATCGGAGGCTGTCCTCAGATTAGCTTTGTTTCCTGACTGTTAAACTATTAGCTTTGTTTCCTGACTGTTAAACTATTCCCTGGGGAATAGTTTATTCTATGGCCTCGCTCTCTCTGGAAGGGTGTGCAGGATGCCACAAATAAGCCCAGTATGCAGACATGGCCAGCTGGACCCTGTGTGGCTCATCTGAAAGGGAATTGGCCATTTAGCTCTGGCTGATTGTTTCCATGAGGAAAGATCTTCCCATGTTTAAAGAGAAGCTGAAAATCTGGGTTGTACGTGAAATATCCATATTTTTAAAAGTTGACTCAAATCACACACACACACACACACACACACACACACACACACACACACACACACACACACACTATAGGCCAAACAATAGCCATCTGCAGGATGAATGGAATCAGCCAGTGTTCGGTCTTTGACGTAGAGGCTAAATCCAAAATCAGAGCTTTGCATGCTAGGCTTAGAATGATTTGACAATGACCTACTATTCCCACTTGGGCCCTTGGCTAGCCAAAAGTAGTTTTGGTTCCCAGGACACCTGAGGCATCTCCTCACCCCTGCACCATTGCTCTGTGGGCTCTGGAATGCCCTTTCTCCCAGCTCCTCTAGCTCCAAAGTTATTTCATCCTCCTGGAAGTCTTCCCTGATTTACCCCTGGCCAATGAATAATAAAATAATTATATGCAATGTACTCCTCCTGGGTCTCCAGGGCACTCTCAAAGGGTCACATTTCACCTCTGTTGTATTTTCTACCACATCCTGCATACACACACATCAGAAGGCTTCAGAGAAAAATTGTGATGTTAAATTATAAGCTACTTGTGTGCAGAACCACCTCCCCAGTTCCAATCCCCCTACCACCACTAAGCCCCAGGATCTGCCTTGGAGGTACTGGATGAATTTCAAGGCTTCTTGAAAGCTTTGACTTTATGGAACTAAGCTGAGTTTATTGCAGCCAAGCTAAACTCAAACCTGGAAGACTGTGATTGATTGACTCCCCAGGTGTAAACTGAATCCTTGTGCTTGCCACAAGCAGAGCAAAACTCTCCTTTCTCTCTGTAGCCTCTCCACAAGGCTCCACTCTTCCAGTGACATAGCAGCATGCTTGGTCACTTAGGGTCTCAGGCCAGGGGAGCTGAATGAACAAAGCACCCTCACCTTCCCCTCAAGGGGTGGGTATTGGATCCAGGTGCTAGCCTTGCTGATGAATGAGGGGAGGCCAGCATCACCTTGGATACAGGAAGAGATGCCCTGAGGGAGCAGCTCCTGGATATGGCGAATCCAAATTAGTACTGATAGTACTACTACCTTAAAATGTGAGATCCCAGAGGGAGATAGGACACATTGAGATCTAAGGAAACTGAGGCCCAGAGAAATGTGGCTCCCCAAAGACAGGAAGGGTGTGCCCTAGGTAGGAACCAGGACATCTAACTCCCACTTCGAAGACATTTTACCACAAAGCTATACATTTCCCACTTGCATTTGAAATGTTCTGATAAAAACACAGGTAAGATAGCACAAGGCCACATTTTTTAAAAACTCTGTTCTGTAGCTGTGCCCAAATGGGCTTCTGATTTTGTATCATCCTTCGTGCCTTTGGGAATGTAGCATCTGGAGTGTAACATTTGCTGTCCCTCCAGCCATTCCCATCTCAGTGCAATATCCTTAGCAGAAGGAAAATGAGTGGTGTGCATCCACACGTCTCAAACTCCTAGCAAAATATTTGTCACGGGAGTGAATAAAAGGAGAAAACGCTCACAGGTAATTTGCTGCCAGGTGTCATGATCTGTTCTCCATCATAGCTTGCTAGAGATTCCTAAAAACATTCAAATGAGGAAGAGCTACCATTTAAGTAAAAAAAAAAAATTTTCACACTCACACTAGTTTTTCAAAACAAGAGATTATACTGTTCCATTCTCATACCCACCTTGGGAACCTCTACTACAGAGTATGTCAATGTAAGGAGAGACCTACCGATGCCGAGATCATTATCTTCATTTTACAGACAAGGAAACTGAAGCTTGAAGCAGCTCAAAATCATTCACCCGTTAATTTGCAATCAGATCAGTGCACCAGGCAGTGCTAGGCTCTGGAGCTACAATGGTGAGTGGGATAGACATGGCCCCTCCACTCAAACTGTTTCCAGCCTGGCAAACAAGAGACCGTCAGTGAATTATATGAAACTGAAGGCAAACAGAATATGCCATCCCAAAATGTGCCTTTTTGACATAAGGATTGTTTTCAGTTGAATGCAGCTGAGAAACGAGTCAGCTGCAGAAAAAGCTCTTTACCCTGTTTGCCTAAAAGCCAGGCATAAATTTCCCTTTGTGAGGGTGTCCCCCTTCTCACATCAGGAAGGGCAGAATGACTTTTAATCACTGGAGAGGACTCTAGACTCAGTCAGTCCAGAGACGGTGCTGAGAGGAATCTACATAACAGACCTTACTATAACAACCCTTATGGTCCATGAGTTTCCCCATATATTCATCTTCCCACAATTTATCACCCCTAGAAACTCAGAACCCTTTTCCTATGTCTTGTCACTTCTCTATAAATTTACAGTCTTTTGCATAAGTACATGGTCTGACCATCTCTTTGGAGGTTTTCATTTCATTTCAGTGAGGCCCTCCACATGCCTATGGAATAAACCTTTTTATCCTATTAATCTGCCTTTGACAGCTTAATTTCTAGGGTCCCCATCATGGAACCTGAGAGGATAGAGGAAGAAGTTTCACTCCCCTACAAAATCTTCTGGCACTTAGTCCCGAGCCCTTCCTACCTCTCTATGATGCTGATGCGACCCTCCTAAGTCGGCAGGGCATGAGATTTCCCAGGTTAGTTGCTCAGTCCTCAATCCTAATCTGTTCCTTTTACCTGAACCTGACCTCATCACTACCCTGGCGGCTTCCGTAAAACAAGCTCTATTTTGTGAGGCAAGGCAGGAGACCTCGATCTGCACAGCTAGCGTTTTGGGGGTTTCTCAGCAGCAGCTTTCAGGGTCAGTAGCTCAAAGCGGGCTGCGTGGCACGTGCCATCTGTGTTGTCCTGATGCGGCTCAGTCAAAGAAAACTAGCCGCCAAAGAGAGACACAGCTTCAAAGAGGTTTTTGCTTATGGTACAATTACTTAGTCATGCAAACAATGCCAGGCTTGGATGATTTCTGAAAAATGCCTAGCATTTCTAAGGATGTTATCATTTAAAGTCAGCCTCGTGACCTCTCCTCATCTGAAGCATGTTTCTACATTCAGGCCCAGAATTTTTCACTTTAGCACAAAATGTCATGTCGCCATCCTATGATTAAGCTCTGGCGGCTTTTGTTATCACAAAACCCATAAAATCCAGCGGAGAAACTGCAACTACTCTGATGAAATGGTCTGATGGAGACAGAATGGCAACTGACATTCAAAGTGGCAACTGACATTCAAAGGCATGCGTTGCATGCGTGTGTATAACTTTGAGGACACCCTAGAAGATGGCAGAGGGGACTTTGCCAGACCCTAATGGTGGAGCTTTGATAAATGTTAGTGCCTAGCCACAGCCCATAAGTCCCTAAGCACAGAGTGACAGGTATAACCCAGGTATGCCTTAGGCTTACCTGTTTGGGTGTCAGATGTGGTTGGCCACTTTAACAGTTTGTCCTGAAACCTGCCCCACCTAAAATGTGGCAGTCCCTCTTTCTTTTGCTTCTTGAGCCAAGGAGTCCTTAAGGTGGGTCACAGGCTCTGAGAGTGAACTTGAAGCCTTCCACAGCTGGCATACAGGCATGTTCAGATATGGCTCAGAGACTTGAGGAGGGTGGGGAGGCTTGTTGCAAGTGAGGCCATAGGGAGGAGCAGTGTGGATCCTAACTGACAAATTACCATGACTGCTAAGGAGCATGGCGGAAAGGCCAGACTGGCACCAAGACCTGGGCCCTGGAAGAAACTACAGTCAGAGGGCAGCACACCCCACCCAACACCCACCCAACACCCTGGCCTTCCGGCTCAGAGGGCAGCAGCTGTGTATGAGAAGGAGTGGGGGGCTCCTGTTGTAGTTACTTCTGCTGAAGTTACCTCTCTCTGAACTGAGGACTGGAGCAGGGGGTTGAGGGTAACCAAGAGAGCTGATCAATGCTCCTTCCACACCCTAAAGGTGTCAGAGGTTGAAGGCAGGTTACATCCCTGCACTACTATGGGCACTCACAGGCCAGTGAAGGATGGCAGAGATGTGGACAAAGGTCCCAGTGGTGCCAGAGCAGGTCAATGTCAGTGAGGAGAGAAAGCACAGAGCAGAGCAGCAGCCAGAGGAAGGTGCCAGGAGCTGCAAACGGCGGCTTGCGAGGCTGTGAGCTGCCCCATCTCACCCACCTTAGGAAGAGGGACTGCCACATAGCAGGTGGAGCAGACTTCAGGACAAACTGCCAAAGTGACCTACAGTCCTTGACATCCAGTCAGGTTTGCCTAAGGCATTTCTGGATTATGGCTGTCACACAGTGCTTGAGGACTCTCTGAAATACATAGGAAAGGAATCACACCCAGGATTGTACTTCCAGTAGGAACTGAAATAGGCTGGGAGCTGTTGACAATTGAGAGCACTTGGATTCACTATATCTAGGCGGTAGTATTGCAAAATAAGTCATTAGTTTAATGACAGTTTTTAAGGGTTAAAAAAAAAGAAGTAACACTACTACATTAAAGAGATACATAAATAGGGAGATGCAGAGTAATTTCAGAAATATTAAAAAATGGTAAAGCACACACACACACACACACACACACACACACGCTTTTTCATAGTATTGAGGTGTCATATTAACATGGTGACATTTATACTCATAGGCCAGAGAAGGACATGTGTCGAACACTGATATGTCTGTTTTAGGACAGTGGTTACAATTTGGTCCTTGTTTTGTTCTGAGCCTCGTGACTGCTCTCTCAGGGACCTTCAGCAAAGCCCCTTGACTCCCTGAGACTAAACTTTCCAATTCAGAAATATTAGGAAGCTATAGAAATATGACTCATGGCCTCTCTTTTTCTCAGAAAAATTGCATTTCAATTGTATTTGCTGTAGCGAATTTTAGCTTGTTATTTAAAGGAATCGCATGGCATATTCTTTTCAGAATTTAAAAACTTTGAATAAGTAAACATTCATCTCCTAATTTATATTTAAAACATTTTTGGGGGCAGAATTAGGTAGGCTTATTTTTTTCTATTTTCAATGAGTTATGCAAGGATCGTTGAATGTTTTGACTTTTCCTTTTCTGATGTTTTCTGAGCTAGGTAGAGTGACTTTTTCCCCCTCTTCCTGAGCCTTCTCCTCCAAGCTCTGTTAGCGGCAATTATTGAGAGTGGCCACTATTCTTCACTCCATCGGCAATTCCCCCTGCTTTCCAAGGTTTTGGGCATCATTGAGCTATGAGAAATCCTGGCTCTGCCAAGTAATAAGCTAAATGCTTCCGGGGGAAGTTACCTCTTTCTGAGCCACAGTTTTGTCACTTGTAAAATTATAGAGATGATAATGTTGCTGTGAGTCTCAAGTGGGTAAGTGAACAAATGTCCTTTAAAATAGAAACTAGCACATAGTAGGTGCTCGATAAATGTGAACTGCTGACTATAAAACCACCAGGGCCAATCTGATGAAATACAATTTGAGGACTACCCATAAAGCACACATCAGTCCTAGAATATTTCCCCATCATCCTGCCAAAGTATATTTTCAACCATTCAAGTCATTTCTGGGCCAAATTATTGTCTCACAGAGGCTCCTGCTAGAATGCAGACATTAAATCTTGTGAGGGTAACTTATTCAGACTCTTTAGCAGAAAACTTGCTGCAAGTGATGCCTTGTGAGAAGGTTTCTGAGTAATAGAGAGAAGACATATCCAGTTTGGATCCAAGGGACTGTATAAAAGTTTGGTGCTCATGGAAAAGGGATTTTGAAAAGAATTTTGAGGGAAAATACATTCATGTGGTTTAAAAAAAATTGCCAAACAAAACTAGAGGTATGTAGGTATGTAGTAAAAAGTCTACCTCCCATTCTTGTCCCCCATCTGCTCAATTCTCCTCAA